>NC_139247.1:1870749-2343520 GCF_977018435.1 Lepisma saccharinum | reverse complement strand
GGCAGATACGATCTCTACTCTGTGAGTGACAGAATTTTGACTTAACACCACACCTCTGGGTAAGTGAGCATTTAGAGTGGACAGATTATACTGCCCTGGAGTGATGACAATTTTTTGATCCCCTACTGCAATTGTGTTGTTGTGGTGCGTAATATTTGGGATCAGGTACATGCCGTAAAATGCTCTGAGAGCTATTGTTTTGGGATACACTATATCATCATGCAATTTGAGTTTCAATATTGAATTTTGGCTGGTGAGATGGAATACCCCCATGATGTTTTAAATACCACAAGGCCTTTTGAAATTTTCAATTGATGGTTTATTTATTTGAGACATGTATCTAAGAACAGATAAGCACAAATGTCCACAATTAACATCTTTGAAGTTTTGAACACGGGCATTATTGTAATAAAGATTGGGTGATTTTAAATATTTATTAAATTTTCAGGTGGAACACCTCCAAATGAATCAAACACAAATGCCTCATTGTTTAAATATTTAAGATAACAGATCCAGTGAGTGCCCTGATTTTTGTACTCATCCAAATTAACAATGCACACTCTTTGTTGAGTGGTTGTTCCGGCAAAGAATCAGACATGTACACACCTCTAAAATGTTTGATGCCCAATGGCTTGATTAAAGCTTCAATATCTTGGTTTGTAAGCGGCTCTTGTTTTTTTTAAACTTATTCATGGCTCTCTTAACACCTTTGCCTTTTTTCTCCATGGCCAGGTTATGGCGCCTCTGCTCATCTAATTCTGCCCTATTCTTCTTGGCATCTATTACTGTTTTTGCTATGGCAGCTGATCCCCCGGCCAAGCTCCCAACAGCCCCGAGAGCAGCTAAGATGGCAGGGAAGGTTAAATATGAATCCCCCCACATGTGATTTTTTTCTTGATTGATGTAAGTTTTTTAATTGGGGGTACTAAGCAACAATTTCATACCATGTCCCTTTGCAAGACAAGAGCTTTTTTTCTTGCGCTGCTTTTTGGTTAAAAGACTGTCAATAGTTTTAAGAGATTTGAGACCTGCATAAGGTATTTGATACATAACACCCTTGGCCTTCATTCTAGGTTTATTATATACATCTTCACAGCCCCCACCCCAGTTTTTGTTTGGTGCTCATAGCTATGGTGGTTCCCAATGCTGCTATTTTTTCACTCAAAGATGCATCTTTGCTTACAAATCTGCCAAATGCAGCCTCTTCTAATTTCTTGTCTGCAACATGTCTCTTGTCTAGATCAGAATCTGTGTTGTATGCTACGTCATGGTCTCTGCAAGCAGCATCTAGGGGATTTACACCAGGATCACCTCTGTTTAATCTATGATCCAATTTTGTGCCTGGACCACAATACTGATAGCCTGGAATGTGTAGTTCAAATGGCAGCTTGTTTATAATGTCATTAACAAGGCCCCGACCCTCAGAAACATTCCAAAATTTAGGTGGTAGAGTATTAATAATTTTTATGAGATATCCAATCCCTTTAGGGTCATTCACTATAAAATTAGACAATTTTGTGCTTATCATGTCCATAATTCCAACCTTTTCATTGTAAAAATTGTGGTTCCCTGCATTTTCCTCCCCAGCTATCACCAATAACCTATCTACAAGTTTCCTAACATCATCAACCCACACAAATTCTTTAGGCAGTGTGTTGTATTGTTTGATCCCACTACCAGTCTTGATCTGTGACCATATGGGCTTGATTAAGTTGTTGTATTTTGCTCCACTGCTAGACTTGACTCTTTTTTGTGTGGGATCATTGTTCTGGTACAGAGCATCTGATTTTATTAATATTTCTTTGTAATGTTCATAATCTTGATCTGTATAGCTGCCAGGTCTTTTCCTAGTCATCAGTTCCCACAATCCAGGTGTGCCGGGGTACTTAACAAAAGCACCTTTTTCTCCGAGACGAGATTCTGAATAAACAATGATATCATCCCCATAAAAGTTACTCTGAAATTACCGATTCTATGAATAATGCTGCCATCAAGCTCTGTGTCGGCATATAAGCCAAAAACCTCATCTTTGTTGTCTTTAGGTGTGGTTAAATATTTTTGAGCAAGAAGACCCAATTCAATAGGATCCAGAGTAGCTTCAATTCTTCTAGGAGCAACAGGACTAGGTGTATGAATGCTGGAAAGTGGGGTGAATGGATAATCTAATATGTTCCTTGCAGCTACAGGTACAAGCTCTGTGATCAAATCTTGATTTTGCTCTGTAACAGTTTTGATATTCTTACCTAAATTATTAATAGCATCAATTACAGGCTGTTCTGTTTGTTTGTGTTTTTCATAAATTCCCCGGTTCTCTGATTTCCATCCCTTAAATCTTTTTACAAGATAATCTCTTAATTTAAGATCATCAATTATTGGCCTTTTCATGGTTATTTATTTATGTCTCAACGTCTAGAAAATCGTTGATTTTATTTCTGTATTTGCCACTATTGGGTGTTCTTGTCATATCAATTGTGACAAACCCATAACTGTCCTGGCTCCAGCACTTGCTGCAAAACTTGGAAAAATCATTGTAGCTCAAGTCCCCACCTACATATTCATCATGTATATGTTTGAGGTTGGTATGATCCTGATGAAACACACATATAAAATTGCTGTTGTCTCGGATCAGTTGCTTCGGTATTTAGAAAAAGTCTGTGCCAGGTAGAAGCAATCGATGTTTTTGTGCCGGCCCTGTGTAAAGAAATTTCTAACCTTGTTTTGATTATCCAGTATAATGTCATCAAACACAACAACAGAATTATCGAGACATTCATGAAGTGGCTTAACATCTGGTTCAAAAGTGGCTATATCCAATCCATCATATAGCTTCATCAGCTGCTGATATTTTAATTGTTCCAAGCTCTTAGAGAAAACATACAAGTGCCTGTTTTTCCAGTCTAACCAGTTGGGTGCCAATAAAAAATTATCAACTATTAGTGTAGTTTTACCACAAGCTGATGGCCCAACAATAAGACACCTAATATTATCAGGCAGCAGCACTCCATTTCTCTTATTCTGCTGTTCAGGTTCTGGCAGCCTTTTTATAACATCCCAGGTGCTCATATTATTATTTTGTCTGCATCGATCCAGCTGTTTTCCGGATGACCCAGCCATTTGACAAATAACTTGTTGCCTTTTCTGCGGATGATTTTTTCTATGAGATATGTGTCGGGCTGTTTAGTTTTGCTGAGCTCTTGTTCATAGAACCTGCCTTTGAGAATTTCTCCTCGGTGATCTTTTATTATATATGTGTTAAGGGTCCCGGGTTTAACTTGAACCACTGTAAATAATTCGGTGCTCCAGTTTCTAGTAAAGCCTCTTTTGAATAAGTGCTTATATTTGCTGATTCTTACTTGATCGCCCACCCTGTATTTGGCCTTTCTTGTTGTTGGCTGGTATCTAGGATAATAAACAGTCCTGATCAAATTTTGCTCATCAGATGAAGTTACTTCAGAGGGTTTCATGTTGATTGTGGAATGGACCGAGTTGTTATATTTATGTAGAAGTTCTGGAAGAATATTAATCCATTTATAATTACCTTGCAGTGTGAATTGTTTATACATAAGATTTTTTAAGGTTCTGTTGAATCTCTCTACAATTGAGGCCTTGAGGTCACTGTAACTCGAGTAATGTTTTATTGCCTGGCTTTTAATAAATTGTTGGAACACAGAATTATAAAATTCTTTGCCATTATCTGTTTGCAAATAGCGGGGTGATCTTCCTGAATGATTGATGATTGTCCTGAGGGCTTCTGTAACACATTTTCCAGTCTTGGATTTGAGTGGCACAGCCCAGGCAAATTTTGAAAATGTATCTATGACAGTGAGTAGATACTTGTAGCCCTTGTTGATTTTGTCTAAGTTTTTCAACTGCCCACTTGACAACTCAATCAAGTCGCTCTGCCATAAATCATCTATGCCTTTTGTGACTACTGGGAGTCTCTTAAAATTATGTCTGGCTTGTCTGTGTAATTCATCAACAATAATTTGTCTAGACATAGTATGTAAACAAGAATATTGCAACTATGGGGTGTTCAGCAGCTGATACTACAGGATTTTCTAAATATAATTTGTCCCCAATATGTATTTTAAATTCCAAAGCGCCATCATCTTCAGTATAGGCTGTTTCTAATGTATTGGGATCTGTAAAATCCTCTAACTCTACACTGGTGATTTTTACTTTGTTATCAGCATTTGTTATTGATAAGGTAGGGTAGTGATGTGCCTGTGGTTGATGCCAATATTTGATCTTGATTGGTCTCAGTGTGCCTCCAACAAAAAACTGGTAATAAAATTGTGCAGGGGACAGCATATATATTTTGCCACCTGGTGTAAATGGTGAATCATATTCTTTGTTGGGGATGCTGTACAATTCAAGAATTACTGTATGTTTTGGATTCTCGATTATGCCTGTTATTTCTTTTTCTGCTGTAAGCAATCTGCTTGTTACAGATTCAAGATGCTCATTGATGGTCCTAACAACATCATCATGGCCTGGCTTTATTTTTATGTCCACAACAAGTTTTTTGTATTGTTGTGGACATAAAAATAAAGCCAGGCCATGATGATGTTGTTAGGACCATCAATGAGCATCTTGAATCTGTAACAAGCAGATTGCTTACAGCAGAAAAAGAAATAACAGGCATAATCGAGAATCCAAAACATACAGTAATTCTTGAATTGTACAGCATCCCCAACAAAGAATATGATTCACCATTTACACCAGGTGGCAAAATATATATGCTGTCCCCTGCACAATTTTATTACCAGTTTTTTGTTGGAGGCACACTGAGACCAATCAAGATCAAATATTGGCATCAACCACAGGCACATCACTACCCTACCTTATCAATAACAAATGCTGATAACAAAGTAAAAATCACCAGTGTAGAGTTAGAGGATTTTACAGATCCCAATACATTAGAAACAGCCTATACTGAAGATGATGGCGCTTTGGAATTTAAAATACATATTGGGGACAAATTATATTTAGAAAATCCTGTAGTATCAGCTGCTGAACACCCCATAGTTGCAATATTCTTGTTTACATACTATGTCTAGACAAATTATTGTTGATGAATTACACAGACAAGCCAGACATAATTTTAAGAGACTCCCAGTAGTCACAAAAGGCATAGATGATTTATGGCAGAGCGACTTGATTGAGTTGTCAAGTGGGCAGTTGAAAAACTTAGACAAAATCAACAAGGGCTACAAGTATCTACTCACTGTCATAGATACATTTTCAAAATTTGCCTGGGCTGTGCCACTCAAATCCAAGACTGGAAAATGTGTTACAGAAGCCCTCAGGACAATCATCAATCATTCAGGAAGATCACCCCGCTATTTGCAAACAGATAATGGCAAAGAATTTTATAATTCTGTGTTCCAACAATTTATTAAAAGCCAGGCAATAAAACATTACTCGAGTTACAGTGACCTCAAGGCCTCAATTGTAGAGAGATTCAACAGAACCTTAAAAAATCTTATGTATAAACAATTCACACTGCAAGGTAATTATAAATGGATTAATATTCTTCCAGAACTTCTACATAAATATAACAACTCGGTCCATTCCACAATCAACATGAAACCCTCTGAAGTAACTTCATCTGATGAGCAAAATTTGATCAGGACTGTTTATTATCCTAGATACCAGCCAACAACAAGAAAGGCCAAATACAGGGTGGGCGATCAAGTAAGAATCAGCAAATATAAGCACTTATTCAAAAGAGGCTTTACTAGAAACTGGAGCACCGAATTATTTACAGTGGTTCAAGTTAAACCCGGGACCCTTAACACATATATAATAAAAGATCACCGAGGAGAAATTCTCAAAGGCAGGTTCTATGAACAAGAGCTCAGCAAAACTAAACAGCCCGACACATATCTCATAGAAAAAATCATCCGCAGAAAAGGCAACAAGTTATTTGTCAAATGGCTGGGTCATCCGGAAAACAGCTGGATCGATGCAGACAAAATAATAATATGAGCACCTGGGATGTTATAAAAAGGCTGCCAGAACCTGAACAGCAGAATAAGAGAAATGGAGTGCTGCTGCCTGATAATATTAGGTGTCTTATTGTTGGGCCATCAGCTTGTGGTAAAACTACACTAATAGTTGATAATTTTTTATTGGCACCCAACTGGTTAGACTGGAAAAACAGGCACTTGTATGTTTTCTCTAAGAGCTTGGAACAATTAAAATATCAGCAGCTGATGAAGCTATATGATGGATTGGATATAGCCACTTTTGAACCAGATGTTAAGCCACTTCATGAATGTCTCGATAATTCTGTTGTTGTGTTTGATGACATTATACTGGATAATCAAAACAAGGTTAGAAATTTCTTTACACAGGGCCGGCACAAAAACATCGATTGCTTCTACCTGGCACAGACTTTTTCTAAAATACCGAAGCAACTGATCCGAGACAACAGCAATTTTATATGTGTGTTTCATCAGGATCATACCAACCTCAAACATATACATGATGAATATGTAGGTGGGGACTTGAGCTACAATGATTTTTCCAAGTTTTGCAGCAAGTGCTGGAGCCAGGACAGTTATGGGTTTGTCACAATTGATATGACAAGAACACCCAATAGTGGCAAATACAGAAATAAAATCAACGATTTTCTAGACGTTGAGACATAAATAAATAACCATGAAAAGGCCAATAATTGATGATCTTAAATTAAGAGATTATCTTGTAAAAAGATTTAAGGGATGGAAATCAGAGAACCGGGGAATTTATGAAAAACACAAACAAACAGAACAGCCTGTAATTGATGCTATTAATAATTTAGGTAAGAATATCAAAATTGTTACAGAGCAAAATCAAGATTTGATCACAGAGCTTGTACCTGTAGCTGCAAGGAACATATTAGATTATCCATTCACCCCACTTTCCAGCATTCATACACCTAGTCCTGTTGCTCCTAGAAGAATTGAAGCTACTCTGGATCCTATTGAATTGGGTCTTCTTGCTCAAAAATATTTAACCACACCTAAAGACAACAAAGATGAGGTTTTTGGCTTATATGCCGACACAGAGCTTGATGGCAGCATTATTCATAGAATCGGTAATTTCAGAGTAACTTTTATGGGGGATGATATCATTGTTTATTCAGAATCTCGTCTCGGAGAAAAAGGTGCTTTTGTTAAGTACCCCGGCACACCTGGATTGTGGGAACTGATGACTAGGAAAAGACCTGGCAGCTATACAGATCAAGATTATGAACATTACAAAGAAATATTAATAAAATCAGATGCTCTGTACCAGAACAATGATCCCACACAAAAAAGAGTCAAGTCTAGCAGTGGAGCAAAATACAACAACTTAATCAAGCCCATATGGTCACAGATCAAGACTGGTAGTGGGATCAAACAATACAACACACTGCCTAAAGAATTTGTGTGGGTTGATGATGTTAGGAAACTTGTAGATAGGTTATTGGTGATAGCTGGGGAGGAAAATGCAGGGAACCACAATTTTTACAATGAAAAGGTTGGAATTATGGACATGATAAGCACAAAATTGTCTAATTTTATAGTGAATGACCCTAAAGGGATTGGATATCTCATAAAAATTATTAATACTCTACCACCTAAATTTTGGAATGTTTCTGAGGGTCGGGGCCTTGTTAATGACATTATAAACAAGCTGCCATTTGAACTACACATTCCAGGCTATCAGTATTGTGGTCCAGGCACAAAATTGGATCATAGATTAAACAGAGGTGATCCTGGTGTAAATCCCCTAGATGCTGCTTGCAGAGACCATGACGTAGCATACAACACAGATTCTGATCTAGACAAGAGACATGTTGCAGACAAGAAATTAGAAGAGGCTGCATTTGGCAGATTTGTAAGCAAAGATGCATCTTTGAGTGAAAAAATAGCAGCATTGGGAACCACCATAGCTATGAGCACCAAACAAAAACTGGGGTGGGGGCTGTGAAGATGTATATAATAAACCTAGAATGAAGGCCAAGGGTGTTATGTATCAAATACCTTATGCAGGTCTCAAATCTCTTAAAACTATTGACAGTCTTTTAACCAAAAAGCAGCGCAAGAAAAAAAGCTCTTGTCTTGCAAAGGGACATGGTATGAAATTGTTGCTTAGTACCCCCCAATTAAAAAACTTACATCAATCAAGAAAAAAATCACATGTGGGGGGATTCATATTTAACCTTCCCTGCCATCTTAGCTGCTCTCGGGGCTGTTGGGAGCTTGGCCGGGGGATCAGCTGCCATAGCAAAAACAGTAATAGATGCCAAGAAGAATAGGGCAGAATTAGATGAGCAGAGGCGCCATAACCTGGCCATGGAGAAAAAAGGCAAAGGTGTTAAGAGAGCCATGAATAAGTTTAAAAAAAACAAGAGCCGCTTACAAACCAAGATATTGAAGCTTTAATCAAGCCATTGGGCATCAAACATTTTAGAGGTGTGTACATGTCTGATTCTTTGCCGGAACAACCACTCAACAAAGAGTGTGGCATTGTTAATTTGGATGAGTACAAAAATCAGGGCACTCACTGGATCTGTTATCTTAAATATTTAAACAATGAGGCATTTGTGTTTGATTCATTTGGAGGTGTTCCACCTGAAAATTTAATAAAATATTTAAAATCACCCAATCTTTATTACAATAATGCCCGTGTTCAAAACTTCAAAGATGTTAATTGTGGACATTTGTGCTTATCTGTTCTTAGATACATGTCTCAAATAAATAAACCATCAATTGAAAATTTTCAAAAGGCCTTGTGGTATTTAAAACATCATGGGGGTATTCCATCTCACCAGCCAAAATTCAATATTGAAACTCAAATTGCATGATGATATAGTGTATCCCAAAACAATAGCTCTCAGAGCATTTTACGGCATGTACCTGATCCCAAATATTACGCACCACAACAACACGATTGCAGTAGGGGATCAAAAAATTGTCATCACTCCAGGGCAGTATAATCTGTCCACTCTAAATGCTCACTTACCCAGAGGTGTGGTGTTAAGTCAAAATTCTGTCACTCACAGAGTAGAGATCGTATCTGCCACAGAAACAGTACATCTGGGTACTATAGGAGAGCTGTTGGGATTTGAGAACAACACAAAACTCGAACCGGCCATCAAACACACTGCTATGAATATACCTAAATTCTTAGCCATAGAGACTCTGAATATTCACTGTAATGTGGCCGAGGGTATGATCACCAAATCAAATGGCATAGGCACTCACAAACAAACCGGCATCATTGCAACATTCAAACCTAATTCCGAATTTATGGAACCCATCATCTACAATCCATCCCCAACATTATATTTTCCTGTGTGCCATAATAGAATAGATTATATTGAATTGATGGTCACTAATGAAAAAGAAGAATTAGTTGATTTTGCTGGAGCCACAACAACTGCTATCATAGAGATTAACATTTAAATAAAAATACATACAATGGAAAATATTGAGAGTTATGAGCTACAATCATTCCCCCCAAACAGGAGGACATTTGCAAATTTAAATCAACCCAACACGGAGATAGAGGTTGATCTTGATGTAGGGGATGGCTTTATACACCCCCACAGAGCAGATCTATACATCAAATTTGATGTTGTAAAGCTCGATGGTACAGATTATCCGGCAAATTCGAATATAAGACTGGTGGACAATTTTGTGCCGCATCTGTTCTCTGAAATTGAGGTCAGAAAGCATGGTGTTGTTATAAACAGAGTGGATTATCCCGGCATTACCTCCACGGCTTTGGCCACTCTAAAATTATCCAAAACCGAGGCTTCTTACTACAAAATAGGTGGATTTGAGGCTGGTGATAAAATATTATCTAAGAACCACACTGTGCTGTTCCCGATGCGCCTGTTGCCAGGATTCTTCTCGGATTACAAAGATATCATGTGGAAGGGTGGTTTAAGAATTACATTTAGAAGAGCTGCAAATGATAACAATGCATTGATGAGGTACAGTACATTAAACCCTACAGGAGAAGCTCTGCCCAATACCTTACCTGATGAGGGCAAGTGCATTATTCAGACTATGGAGTTAAGAATCCCTGTTGTTGAGTATGAAGCCAGTTACGCTCTTAAATACAAAGCAGATATCCTAAAAAATCCACAGGTTCCTCTGCAATTTTACACATATCAATGCGTACAGAAGGTTGCCACTGGTACCTATTATGAATTTGATGCAACAAATTCATTCTCCAGTATTCAATTTGACATGCCCGATTTTGTAGTGGTACTGTTTCAGACTGGAAGACACAACAATCAGGAAAAAAATTCAAGTAGATTTGATAACTGCAACATCAAGAACATATATCTTAAAAATGGCAGAAATGAGGTCTTTCCTAGGGAAAATTATAATTTAGACATGTCCAAAAATGATTTTCTTAAATTATATGAGGCTTTTTCGGCTTTCAAAAGGGTCACTACCGGGAATACAGACCTGTACTACACACCAGATGAATTCAAGGAACGGAGACCCATGTTTGTAATTAACACTTCAAAAAGGAAACAAGTTGTGGTCAATGACAGAACAAACATTAAAATTATCTGTGAATTCCACGAGGCTTTACCCGATGATACCATATGCAGTGTCATTCTCATAGGTGAAAAATCATATATTTATGATGTAAGAAATGAGAGAGTCACGGAGCAGTTCTAGAAGCACGATTCAGGGCTTCCCCCATGGCGCAGTGGTAGCGTCATTGCCTTGTAATCAAGAGGCCCCGGGTTCGATACCCGGTGGAGACACATAGTGGTTCGGATCCCACTTTAAAACTGTAGAGCCAGTCCCGATTAGCCTTACCGTGCACAAAGTGGACTTAAAACAGCAACTCGAACTAGAAACACGATTCAAACACCGAAACCCTTTGGATATAAAACAATACTTTACCGTCAGAAAATATATTACCTACCCATTTTATAGCTTACGAGCAGAAAAGCTTTTACCTACTAACACAGCACATTTGCCATTGCAATTATTCTGTTGCGACAAGATCAAACCTAAATGCAATTCAGTTTGCAATGACAATATCCAGAAGACAATATTAGTATTTTCCTCAATATGATGGATGGTCCCTGAAAGAGTATATAGTATAGATAAGAATTTCTCTTTGAGTTCCATGACAAATAACATGTAATTTCCTCTCGGAAAAGGCACAATAGAGGTAATATTAATAGATATAATCACTCAGGCAAACAGAATGAAGGCAATTACTCTTTAATAATAAATAACTCTCTGAAAAGACGCAGTATAGATTATATCTATTGGCATACAACTCCCGGGCATGCATAATTAATTGTTGGCCGAAACATGGGACTGATCTAAAGATTGGAAAGAACATGCAATGTTTACTTGACCTCCATTCTATTGTATTGATTATGCAGTTTTGCCCCCGTATTGTTGAGCTCCCAGATAACAAAACTCTGGTGATTCTTAATAGAGAATAATTTTGCTCTGTTGTATAACATTTTTTACCAAATTTAAGATCTGGGAGCTATCAACAGAGCAAAATCTCACATATGGAATGCCACATCTATCAGGACTCCAACCCAAAGCCCGTTTGTTTACAAAACAACAATATTAACATTTTGCCATCAGATTTTATGAGGACTCAAACCCGAACCTTTTGATTACAAGGCGATGCGCCACACTCCACTCGGTCTCAGAACCCAATAGATATCAATTCAAGATTCCTGGGATTTTGACAGAAAAACATACTATAAGCTTAATTTCTGGTATGGCCAAAAATATATCAATTTTTGACAAAAATCTGGCTAATGCAACTTTTTGTAAGTATAGCAAATCTGCTTGAGGAGGGGTTCGTACTTTCTGAAAAATTCCCGAGGGCATTTTTACAAAAATCTTAAATTATAAGAGCTCTACACTTGAGCAAAAAAACTCAAATGGGCATGTTGACCAAGTTTTAAGTATGGCCAAAGCTGCTGGAGAGAGGTTCGTACTTTCTCGCGCCGTCCGTACCGTAAAACCCACTACTTTCAATGATGACGAAATCTAGAATAAAGTAAGAACTAATGATCTTTCCAAAAATAAATAAAACAAATAAAATATTCTTAGGAATAGTTGGAAAATCATTACGTACCCTAATCCGTATATTATAAGGCCTAGCAGGGAGCTTAATTGGAGATGACAAATTTTATTATTATTATTAATAAAAACAATCTTTCCTTTCTACACGCCTACATTTATATTATATACATACAAATATGAATACATGTTATTGGAATCAATATGGAAACTGTTACGAAAGGTTAAGTCAACAGACAAACTGTAAAAAATATATACATGATGTCATTTTAATGGCGCCCACGGACCACAGAAACGTATTGAAACGCGTCCAATAGACCAACGGGAAGTGATCCAACGATAAGAAAAATGATAGAAAAACAAGGTATTTAAAAGGAAATGGTAATATCGTATTTTGTCTAAGTTTACATGTCAAATTATTTGCAATTTTCATTGAAAGTCAGCGTTGCCAGCGAATTTTCTTCCCTGTCGTCTACCCTTCGGTGACGTAATCAATGACTTGAAGTATTCAGATAATGACGGTTTTCTTGTAATCTGGTTATTCACTTTCTACATAGTTTTCTGGTGGTGAATTAATTGCTTAGAGCACTAGATTTGTAGTAAACTAACAGACAAGTCTGTCGTAGGTTCTCTTCACATCAGCTGAAGACGAAGTGTTACAATAAGTATAGTAAAGTAGTAGACAATAGACACTAATCACTCTCCAATTAATCTTGCATGCTAAAGGTGTGAGAAATGTTGCATTTGTTAACGTAAAACATTGAGTTTCCTTCACAGTCCAGATAGGTTATTTACTTGATACTTCTATCTTTTTAAAGATTTTTATGGAGTATCCGTACAAGGCAAATCATCTGCATATAATGGTGTCAACATTCCCCACACCACATATTTTAATTTTCATTAATGTTAACATCATTCACGTTTGACGATGAATACACACTGGCATACTCGCAGCAGGCCAAGCACATATTTTTACCAGAATTCGAAGTATTTTGACAACATTTGAGTAAAAATAAATAAACGTAAAGTGCTCCCCTGTGCTTTGCATCACGCCATGAAGGCATATACTGGTGTGGGGTTAGGGCCCCACACTCTCAGCCGCCTTTACCACCCAGCGTTGCCTCCAGGTAGACACTTTATACGACGGTGGGTGGGCACCGGAGTCGCTTGAACAGGTTGAAACAGTCCCGGTTCTCCCCCGCCGGCGATCGAACCTGGATCTCTCGCATGGTAGTCAGACGCCCCAACGACTGATCTACCGCGGCTATTACACACAGGCGAGTGATGTTTTCATTTACTTTTCTGCATACGTTATCTAATCTGCTATTGTACGTACATATTCAGCATTTTCAAATTTACAAAATTCACTGTTTTTTCTCCAACAAAATATGCACATAGTTGTCAAGTAAACTTTTACCATTTTAGCAAACTTCTCATTCTCTCAATAACAGTTCAAATATGAGGTTGCATGCCACTTTATGCACAGAAAGGCTAGACGGGACTTGACCTATAGTATAAAATGGAATCCTAACAACTGTGTCATGTGTCTCCATCAGGAATCGAACCCAGGTTCACTTAATAACAAGGCAGGTAAAATGCAGTACTTTTTTAACATTATTTTCATTTTAAATTCCCCTGCTACGTGATCCAGGGCATTAAATGATTGACTTTGTATTTTGCCAACGAAGGTGCCAGGTTCAAGACCCTGCCTTTGCATACGTATTCTTTGTGAGTATCACTTCGTCAAGAGCATCTAATCGTCACTCATTGACGCTAATATTAAACACACAAATTTAAATGTATCTTAAATTGGAGAAAGCTAATCCTATATAACTCTCATTTTGCAATTTCGTACTCACAGATTCCATTACGATAAGATTCATTTTACATTATAATTAACTACATACGAGTATATACAGGGTCCGGCAGAATGAATAGTAGGATATAAAAAGGATAGAACGTCGAAACAAATCGAATAATTTATTGAAACACACATTGAAAACAAAGAATAATAGATGCCGTTACATATCATATATGCCATTTTACTTGGATCTGAAGAGAACGCCCGACAGATGGTCGCCATCACGTTCAGCGCATTATTCCAGTCGGCGAACAAAAGCTCGCATCACCCGCTCCAGCATGTCCAATGGGATCGCCTCCACAGCTGTACGTATCCTTGCCTTCAGTTCAGCCACGGTATGAGGACGTGTAGCGTACACTTGACTTTTCAGGTAGCCCCACAAGAAGAAGTCAGGAGCAGTCAAATCGGGCGACCGTGGTGGCCAATGAATGTCCCCAAATCGGGAAATCAATCGACGAGGAAAATGACGCCGCAAGACAGTCATGGACCGGCGGGCCGTGTGGGCTGTTGCCCCGTCCTGTTGGAACCATATGTCTCTGTTCACCCTTGGAAGGAGAAAGTCATGTAACATTTGGACATAGCGATCGCTATTGACCGTTACCGCACGTCCATGAAGATCCTCAAAAAAATATGGACCGATGATGCCAAACGATGCCACACCGCACCACACCGTCACACGTTCACTGTGCAGGGGTTTCTCATGCAGCCACCGACGATTAAATGGCGCCCAGTATCTGTAATTCTGTTTACTGACACCACCGTGCAGATCAAAATGAGCCTCATCCGACATCAGTATGTTGTTTCGCATCTGCGGCTCGGCTCCTAAAAGTTCCAAGCAACGCAACGCAAAGGTTCGTCGGGCATATTTATCTTGTTCGGTTAGTTTCTGTGCGACCTGCATTTTGTAGGGGTGGAAGTGGAGGTCTTCATGGATGATGCGCCGCAGGGAACGATCTGACATTCCTAGCGCCAAGGCATGTCTGACATCAGAACGCCGAGGACTTCGGATCAGTGCTTGACGGGCCTCCTCCACTCGCCCCTGGGTCCGTTGTGTCTTTGGTCGCCCCGGGCTTTTCTTTTTTCCACACGATGCATTAGTCCTGAATTGTTGCGCCCACCGTACAATCGTCCTATGATCCCGGACGTTCTGATGTCGGCCCACCTGGAAATGGCGACGAAAGAGCCGCTGCACGGTGATTGGAGACTCGTTGTTTTTTAAATACGCCTCAACGGCGAATGCTCGATGTTCCCAACTCCACAAGGCCATACTTACAAATGGCAGTCCTTCCTCAATGCAGCGCGCACACACGTCGTTGCGCAGGCGCAACAGCGACGCCGTACTACGTGACTCAAATCAGGCTATTCATTCCGCCGGACCCTGTATAATTATATATTCATTCTTGTGCAATGAAAGGCGCTTTATCAGCAAATAAACACAACTAAAGTTAATTCTGTACTCCATAAGTGGGTCATTCCATACCAATTCAACCAACCCTTGTCTCTTCAGCATTAAAAATAATTATTATTTTTACATTATTTAAGTGTTACTAACATTCAAATCGCTTTTCTGGATGGCGTCCTTTTAAAATTACCGCGCGCTGCGATTTGAGAATTCCTAGACGTTTAAAAAATCATTGTAACTTCTGTTCTGTAATTCCAAAACTTATTTTCATCAGAAGGAAATGTTCTTTATTTTTGTTTATCACAACTTTTGCTCTCCGATTATTAGTTAACATACTATACTACGATAAGTCAGATTGATAATTTTATTAACTTTTCCATTATTTTTATATGCTTGTATTTGATTATCATCAAAAATTACTTTGATTACAATTTATGTGACTATTTAACAAATTACATATACTCGTACAGTGGGATTCAGAAGTATTACCGTTCAAATTATCCATCACTAAGTTCGTGCACTTTATTTGACCCAATAAGAGCTTCAAGAATTAAAGAAAACTCACAACAAGCTGTTGACAACTTCTGCACCAGCATATATAAAAATGCATCGCTTAAAAACACATGGGATGTAAGAGGAAAATTAAAGAAAACAGTCATGGACAATTTGCGCGGTAACATGTAACGAAAAAGTTGCCGGCATTTTAAATCATTATATTTATTACATATGTGTTTCATTGTGAACACTTTACGATTGATTTAAGAATGAGTGAAGTAAAACTTATTCCATGTATTTGTCATAGTCGTAAATCTCTCTCCCTCTCTCTCTCTCTCACACACACACACACATACATACAATATATATATACACACACACGAGGGGAAGTCAGTAAATAGGTCACAAACTGATTTCGAATAACTGAAAATAGTAGTGAGTAGTTTCTAAAGGTTTCATTAGGTGGCAGCACAATCCAGGTTGATGATATTCAGTTAGCAGTCGCTAGATAGCAGACGCACACCCAGGCAGCTCATTTTAAAAATGGCGACCGAGCTCGAGGTGTGTACGTTAGAAGAGAAGCGTGCTGTTGTGCGTTATCTGTGGCTAAAATGACTTCTTGCAAAGGATATTCACAAGAAAAGTTTTCCTATTTACGGTGAAAAGTGTTTGTCGCGTAAAGCAACTGGGACAATAACTTCTCGCGAGAAGATCAAACTTTTCGCTGATGATGAAGATGTTGAATGTGAGGCGCGACTGTGACTGGGACAACTGCCCAATGATTTTAATGCAGCAGGTTTTGGGGGAAAGATAAAGCGAATGGATAAGTGGATCAATGTTGGTTAAGCTTATGTTGAAAAATTAAAATGATTTTTCCAGTCCTTATCTCACTTAGTTTTTTTTAAATAAAAACTTTGCAATACTTACTGACTTACCCCCATATATATATATATATATATATATATATATATATATATATATATATATATATATATATATATATGTATATATATATATATATATATATATATATATATATATATATATATATGAGAGAGAGGGGGGATTTGTTGTAACACAAAAGTATATTATATTTGAGGTTGATAATACAACATCCAAAAAAACAACGTGAGACTCCAAGATTGAGTAGTAGCAATGCAGTACTATTATAATCAAGGATCCTGAGTGTGATCCCCGCCGGAGGCATCTTGCGCACTGGTTCGGGTCCTAATTTAAACTATAGGTCCAGTTCCGATTAGCCTTAGTGTGCATAAAGTGGACTTAAAACAACAAATCAATCCAATCCAATCCAGTACAGATTAGCCTAACTGACCATTAGGTAGACTTACAATAGAATTCTTGAAACGAATTCATACATTTCAATGGTAGTGACCCATTGTCTGGTGCAGAAACTAATTTTTTTGCGTCTCTTTCAACTAGTACTGACGAAGTTATGATGATTACCCTGGGTGGTAATTTAATGAGCTAAAATTGAAATGTACTCTGCTTTATCTGTCAAGTACACCGTAGCCATTACATTCGATTCCATCTTGCGTATCTACGTACTTTGTTAACCCTTTCGTTATGTCCAGTGTACGTGCTTCTGTTCGTGAGCCGTCAATAGAAAATATCTTTCAGAATTGTAGTTACGTGTCCGTGCGTGGGCGACAGACGAGAAGGGTACGTGATCATGAAAACCTTTACAGGAACATATTGTGTTGAGATCGTTGATAAGTCGAAATCTAATCCCAGAAATGTTTTCGTATGCACTTTATAGGTGAAAAATACCCAGGTAATGATCTGCTGTGATAAAATATCATTTTCAACTTCAACATCTGAGTGTGAATGGTATTTTTCATACTAAAAGAGCCAGGATAGTTTAGCACTTAAAATACCTAAATTATGCACTAAAAAGGTGCAACATATTCAGATAAATATGCACTTTAGAAATGCAACTCACAGTTTTTAAATGTTTTCTGTCATTACTACAAAAATCCTACATGTAATTAGATCTTTGTTCTTTTCTCAGATCATACGATTTATCATGTACTAAACGCAAGAGTTGCAGTTCTGAATTTTACGCATATTATTGTTTATTTTACACTGCTGTTTTGTAAATGAAAGAAAAATTACATTTCCTGATATCTCAAATTTTTAACTTCTGTTTTACACAGAATATTTTTATACTTAGAACAAAGAAACCTCGCTCTACTTCAGGAGATACGAGTACACAATATTTTCAGGCAAAAATGTGCGACACGTCAAGTTTAAGATCATCTATAGACTCTCTATTCCATTGTTGTTGTTGAGTGTTCCCGCAAGATCGGCGAAAGAAGTCTTATGTCCTTGTTTTGTATAGGAAAGTGGAGAATGGACAGTAGTGGCGGAAGGAAATAGGAAGTTAATTGATTAAGAAGACAATACGCCCAACGCATGGACGTAAAATACAATTTTATTAGTGATTATTGGCTCTAAATTATGCTTAATGTTTATACATGATTCATACTATATGCATCTGCATATGCAATATGCATTTATCAAAAAACATTTTAAATATGCATTTCCACGTACAATATGCAAAATTCATGTACACATTATGCACAATTCTAGTATATAATATGTATCCTATTCCCAGCATATTTGAATCCAATATAACCATCCAGTCGATGCTCCGTTCAGATGTAAAACATATTAACATCGGAAATGTATCCACATCCATAACATATACATTACAGATCCAAGAAGCAATTAAATGAAATACAAAGGACATCGATTGGTCATGTACTGACTATTAATGGATATCTGTCGAATATCCAGAACATTGACACTAATATCCAAGAGACATCTAATGAATAGGTGTTCACTAAGAATTCTTAAAATATTCTGGATTCCGGCGGTTTGCGATAAGTGTCTCACCCTGTATCTACTTTATAACACAGGCTTTAAAATTTATACATACATATGTATATACATGTATATTAATAGATAACTTTTAAAATGTATTCATACCTAACAA
The DNA here is from genome assembly GCF_977018435.1 of Lepisma saccharinum. NCBI lineage: Eukaryota > Metazoa > Arthropoda > Insecta > Zygentoma > Lepismatidae > Lepisma > Lepisma saccharinum. Next base: position 2,324,684 of record NC_139247.1, on the reverse strand, counting down.
CTGTCTTACAATATCTTTATTTACCTATTGCATGAGCATTTGATTCAGTGCTTTGAGGGGGATAATTATGGCTAAATTTAATCATAATATCTTTCTAATTGGAAAACTCGCCTTCGCCATTTTTATATGATGTTAAGTGTTAAGAATTTACACAGTAGTGTAAACTTTAGATCGTTGCTCTTTCCTCAATTTTAGTTACAGAGGGTGAAACTTTTCTATTTTCAAAATTTTCAATTTTGGTGAGAAAAACTGGGGCCCGGAACTTCATATGTTTAAAACTTCTTAGATTTCCTGTCTCTACACAATAAAGAGAATAAATATGGTTAAGTTGTTTTGAAAAATTTGCTGGTTATTTTCTCCCCCCCCTCAAATATGAGATTATGAAAAACATCCATCAGATTTTATCGGAATATAGCTGCTAACCATTCATCTTGGAGCAAAAGTCTTGATACAAAATGAAAGAGCACTTTTATCTCTTGAAGAGAACTGTGTTTTGAATTATTATTGAAACACTAACTTCACTGCGTACTGAAGATTTAAAATTATTGCCAGATCCAAGAGCAGCCTGAACGAAATTCAATGTTAGCTTTGAACAATTAAAGGATGGGAAGAAATAATTGGTTACGTTGTTATATTTTTAAATAATTCAAAATTGGTCGATTTGGTGTGGAATAGAGTCCTGTATGGTATCACCTTCGCTCGTTCGTACAATGGAATATCATTTTAATGTGACAATAATGGTTAACACACATATGTAAAATATCCGCGTTGATAGTTTCAGCCCACAATCACTTAATTCATTTTCATATATCATTGTGTATTGGTAAGCTAAACGAAACTACATGATAACATGGAAATGATAACTGGGTTCATTTAAGATTCAATTTCACTGCGTCTTTGACTTCACGATCCATGTTTAAGGGCCCACTACTACAGACAAATTACAGTTACACGTGTATTACTGCTCCTCGAGTGTATACCACTCGTTTTGCCTGTTCGAGCGTTATTCACTCTAGCAAAGAGGCTCTCGATTCGTACGCTATCTATCGTCGTCCGTGCGAACTATTTGGCGCTCGAACGAAATCCTCACCCTGTAGCACTCTCGTGTGAAATGTCACAAGATTATTCATATTTCAATATAATTCCAGCGAACAAATGTAGAACATTTCAAAAGACCCTACCTATACGCCTTCATGGCATGGTGCAGTGGGCAAGGGGAACTTAGTCTTCCTTACGTCTGATTCTACTTGTAACTGTAGGTCCAATCGCGTTTGCGATTAGTATAACTTGTCTGTCGTCAATAACCCCCTTAATACTGTGTACAGTCGGAGAAAGAATTACCTGGGCCACGGGATCTAGAATCTCTTAACGTCTTAAAGCCTGTTCTGTGTGCAATCCCAATAACAAAATATTCGCTTAAGTTTGCCTGGTGGAGATGAGTTCTCGGGAAGGATGGAGCTTTGATAGCACGAGTCACATGATTTATGCGCCAGCCACAACAAACAGCTGGGTGCTACGAGGCCTCCAGAAGAAAATGTCAAGAACTTGGTTTCTTAACAACAGCTACTCATAAGGAAATATTCTGACTGATATTAGAGTCGATGTCAAGATGGTTTACTGAAATGATGGTTTACATCGAGTTCTCACCATAGGCCACACACTAATAAAAAAATGAGTTGTTTAAGTCCAGTTTATGCACTGGACCTACAGATTAAAGTGGGATCCGAATCATATGTTCCTCTACCTGGTATTGAACTCGGAAGCCTTTGATTACATGGCGAAGACGTTACCATTACGCTTTCGGAGAGGCAATAGAACGCCTTGAAAAAGAGACGAGCGAAAATTGCGACGTGACAAACCATATTTCGCCGTAAATTTTAAGATAAAACAATATTTTGTGGTCACAGGTTCGAACCGTGGGAGAGGCATAGAATTTTTGCCCCATCGTTCATTTCACGAGTTTATAATTCCTCCTCACCGACACAATTACCGCGAGTGGTAGAAGAAAAGCGAAGAAACATAACTGAAACATAAATAAACGGAAAGAGCGAGACAACTTTTATCCTTAATATTCTGCAGTCACTTCAGTCGCATTTACGGATGATACCTTTAAAGAGAGCCGCGGTGTCTCCCTCATCTTTTCCCTTCCTTTGTGGTCTCGCTTCCCTCTGTCACGATTGGTCTAATACTAATTAATGCAATGTTAATTACAACATCCAAACAACGAAACAATACACAATCAACTGCACCGCGTCGTCGCCTTGTAATCAAAGGGTCCCGGGTTCGATACCCGGTGGAGGCACATAGTGGTTTGATCCCACTTTAAACTCTAAGTCCAGTCCCGATTAGCCTTTCTGTGCATAACGTGTACTTAAAACACCAAATCAGTCAATCAATCAACTGCACCAAACAACATTCCAATTATTTTCGAATCGGAAAATAATTTAGATGCTGTAAAATTAAGTAAGATGCAGTAATAAGGTGGGATTTTGATAGGGTATAGAACTAGATCGGTGGGGATGTTCGATTCGATTGGATGTTTGTTATTTTGTGTTGATATTCTTTCACTTTTGGCAAATAGTGACGATGAACATGAGTGATGAGTGACGATATGATTAAATTGATGAAGGGACACTCACCAAGAAACCCCATGCCTAAGCTGAGATTCGAACCAGGGGTCCAAGCCGTCGTAACGCGGTGTGCTAACCACTCCACCACAGAAGTCTGATACTAGTGGATATTATAACATACTTTGTGTGATCAATTGGGATCGATCAATGGAATGACCAGGCATATTATATTTAATACATATTCATATCGTTATATCACGTCATATTATTTGGCACGAAGTAACATTTGAAACAATCACTCGTGCTTTTTTTCCTTTCAACTAATTCCTTGACTTTAGGTTAATCACAAATATAGGATAAATCATGAAACAAATGATAATAAATATGGGATTTTGCCAGTTATTACGAATTATCTGACACAATCATAATTAAGCAGGCTCGTCCTTACCGTCGCCATCAGCGAACGGGGAAGAAAAGTGATGTTACGTAACAAAAATTATAAATGTAAACATACATGATGGAATAGTACTTATTTCATCTCTCACGAAATCTCCTACAAAACCGGAATATATGAAATATATGTATCTTAACACACGTTTTTTATTTCTATATTTAACTAGTCGAGACCGACAACGGGAGAGAATTTTCAATCCGAGAAACCGAGAGACCGAGACACTGGCAAGTCTCGTTTTTTCTTGACACCTCCCTAATCGAGTTGTTCTGTTTGTTATTGGGAATTATTATCATTATTCTTCCTCTGTAGGTAAATCATAACAACGATTTATGATCAAATAAACCAGATAAAAAGGCAAGAATAAGAAAGTCATGCCTGCCCTGGACTCCATCCCAGAACCTTATTTTAAGAGATTTGAAATTCTGGAGAATGCATCCGTGTTTCGCGTGGCTTTCTCTTTCCTCTACTTCTGTTATTTTATCATACATGTATAATTAAAATGAATCTGAGAAAATATGTAGCGATTCATATTAGTGTTGGTTAGATGCTACACATGCGAGCTTCAACCTGGAATAACCTGCTTCATATGTGGTTGAACATGAAATTTTCTTACACTGTGACAATTTCTTTTCTTTTAGTTTTTGTTTTGTGCATACATAAGATAATCTGTACTGGACCTTCCGTTTAAAGTAGGATACGAACCACTACGTGCCTCCACCACGTATCGAACCCGGGATCCTCGATTACAAGGCGACGACGTTATCACTACGATAGATAGAAGGCTCACTCTCGAGAACCAATTTATAAATAACATAACCATTAGGAAACTATTCGAACGTTATATCAATACTTACAGGTACTAACGAAATATCTATTCTTGTATAGGCTCACAAGCAACAGGTATCTGGTGAGTCATTCACTCTTGCTAACTACGGGCGAAGGTCACTGAACTAAAGGGTGGCAAGGAGGCGTCTGCTCTACCTAACTAGCAGACGATGTCACGTGTTCCTGTTATCAATGAGGAGGAACGCAGCTTTCATATCAAACTAGAGACGTATGTTTTCGTCCCGTAGAACAGTTTCTCGTCGTGGGCTTGAAGTTACCTCAGGACAGTCGCTTCTGTGCAATAAAGATATATTCCCATTGAGCTGAAGAAAAGAGCTTCTTTACCCGCCTTCGTGACCATCGCGAATGAGTCGAGACTTTGCGTGCCATATGTGCGTTTATGTGCGCGAAAAATTTCCATTTGTGCTCCCTTAATAAGAACGCAATAAGATGTCAAAATCCGCGGAGCAGGGTAACGCCTCTCTGCGAGTTTTAGATAATAAGCTCAAACTTCGTCCCCCATATGTGCTGATTTCAAGCTTCAGTTTGGGTTATTTTGCGTCGCATTTTCACCTCTTGCTGTAATCGCGACGATGAACGTGATACGGATGCTATGCTACATTTAAGCATCGACAGGTTTCGAACCTGGATCCTCTGGCTTTGTAGAGAGTTACGGGGATTTCTATTTTTTTCTATTTGGTGTTTTAAGACCACTTTATGCACAGTAAGGCTAAACGGGACTGTATCTACAGTTTAAAGTGTGACCCGAACCACTATGTGCCTCCACCGGGTATCGAACCCGGGACTCCTTGATTAAAAGGCGACGCCGATACTACTGAGCCATCGGGAAGGCTAAGAGAGAGAGAGTTACGGTGACTATGCTAATGAAGAATTGAAAGTAGCAGAACGACTAATTATTCTTTAGCCAACATTGGGATCGTTAATGAATATTATGAATGTCAGTTGAAATTGTAAAAAAAAAAAAAAACAACTACATTTCCAGAGTGCGTTACAAAGTTACTCACTTTATACAACGCTTGGTGAGCGCCGGAACCGCTTGAACAGGTGAACAAATTCCCGATTCTCCCTCGTCGCGATCGAACCCACATCTCTCGCATAGCATAAAACACCCGCCCTAACGACTGAGCTACCGCGACACATATAGTATAATAGCCTTTGTAATTAAGGTGAGTTATTTTAGCGTTTCGTTCTACGTATTTAGGCGAATCATTTTCTGACATATAAAGTGTATCTCTTCTCGGTTCTGCGACTTGGCTTGAGAAGAGGCGATTTTCTGACGAACAACATTCCACCTGACAAGTAACGTGACTTTCCTACATTTCCTGGGCCTGTTGGCTTTTGCATGAAAGACGAGTTGATCTTGAGACAGACAGAATCACCCGATCACCTAAAGGTGCAATGTGTGTTGCCTACCATCCTGCATTATTTACTGCCATTAAAGTCTTATGGGTAAGAACTTTTTTCCACCACTGTACTCGTATCTCCTGCATACATTTAAAGTAAAGAATGAGCCCCTGATGGTTAGATAATCCAAATAACATTGCTAATGATCAGGTTACATATGTGCTAGGATACAGATTCTGATGGGCCAATGTTGCGAGATCGGAGGCAGGTGCTGTTATCTTATTTTTCTGAGTCAACATAGATTTTGGCGTTTCGTCTCCAGTTCGGTTCAATCAACAAGAGAAGAAGCCATGATTACCTGATATATAGAAACTGTAATTTAACAAAATTCGGTTAATAATTTTAATAATATTTCTGCTTATGGCACAATGTAAAGTATAAAGTAAAGTGCTCCCCTGTTCTTTGCACCACGCCATGAAGGCGTATAGGGTGTGTGGAGTTCAGGGCCCCACACTTTCTTGATCACAACCGAAGGTTGGGTGATGTGATCAACACCACGCCCCTTGGTCGCCTTTAGACTCCATAGTTTTCTCCAGGTACCCACTTTATACGATGCTTGGCGGGCGCCGGAGCCGCTTGAGCAGGTGGAAAAAAATCCAGGTACTCCCCCGACGGAGATCGAACCCGGGTCTCTCGTATGGATGTCAGACGACATAACGACTGAGCTATTGCGATGTGTATTTTCAAATATATATACACATCACGGTTATTATAACACCGTATGAAGCGTTGACATTATTGATTGATTGATTGATGAAGTTTGTGTTTTAAAAGTCCACTTTATGCACAGTAAGGCTAATGTGAACTGAACCTACATTTTAAAGTGGGATCCAAACCACTGTAAACCTCCACCGGGAATCAATCTCGGAACCCCTTGCTTACAAGGCTCTTGATATTATTATTGCACTAAATTATAATGTATTATTGCAACGTAATAAAATTAGAAGTTAGAAATAAATAACATAAATTTGAAACCAAAACAAGGATGTAATCTCTTAACTGGGTTTCCATCGACAGTACAGTTTTACCTCCCGAATGGCGCAGTGGTAGCGTCGTCGCCTTGTAATCAAGCGGTCCGGGTTCGATTACATGATTACTTTATATGTTTGTTGAGGCACAAGTGGTTCGGATCCCACATTAAACTGTAGGTCCAGTCCCGATTAACCTTAGTGTACATAAAGTGGACTATAAAACACCAACTCAAACCAAACATTATATATTTGTTTTATACTCATGCAATCGTTTGTGATGTACTTATGTAGTTCAAGTTTCAAACTTGCAGTTCTTGAAACTTCGAGAGCAGCTCCTATTTGGAACTGCACCGCAGAACCAGCAACCCTTAGCTAATATTTTTAATTGTTTATTTTCTTCTATTTCATGTATGTAATTTTATGCTGTATTCTTTATTATTATTTTAAATTTATATACTAAAGAAATAAAACAAAAAGCAAGAGATAACAAAAGAAAACAAAATGCAAACACTGACGTCCTAGCATATCATATTGAAGCTATGGCAAATAGCGCATACCACTGAATGTATGCGAGTGGAGGATGGCATCTTCAGTTAAAAAAAGTCCCGGGTTCGATATCCGGTGGAGACACATAGTGATTTGGATCCTAATTTTAACTTTAGGTCCTGTCCTGATTAGCCTTTCTGTGCATAAAGTGACTTCAAACAACATTCATTCAGACAGTGTAGTTTTGAAACTCTGAGTGAGCTTTCACACCAATGCGACACTGTGATACACTTTTCCCTGTGGTACGTGAAAACCTTTCACGCCGAGGGGGCATGATGAACGCTGCTGAGGTTGTGCAGTTGTATAGTCGCGGAAACTTCTGAGTTTTAACAACATGATAGACACTAAATGATATCGCTAACCCAGACGTGTCAGTGACTGTACCTGTACAGTCATTAACATATATATTTAGCACTCTTTGTGGAACACTCTGCTCAAATCAGTAGAAAGTGACTGCTTTGCTATTTCTTAGTGTGGCACCCCTGCTTCCATACGCAGATAAAAAGACATCCACAACGATTACAATTGAAACCAATCTAACCTCGAAGGAATTCTAAAAAAATTACAATTGTTACGAGCTGTTTTGAACACAGAACTAATGCATACTCTATGACAATTCTCCAGTATGTACGAACTCCACAATTCACAATGGGATAGGAATGCAGTATATGACCCCTCCAGGGAACCATATTCGGGCCAAAGAAACGTATGGGAAAGCGTAGGATGTGGGAAATGGAAAATGCGAATTTAAGAATTTATAGCTCGCTTATTCAAGGCGCTCCCTCCCCTTGGGGAGAGAAAAGAGTGCATGAAACGAACGCACATACATTTTTAAGCTACTTCTTATTTATAAGAAGGGAAACACTGCTACTGCATGTGGGAAACAACTTCCACAATATTTATTGTCCTTCTTCAACCAATTTAGTTTTCTCTGGTTATTGCCAGTCTCAAGCATCCTCGAAACTGTTATTATGATCATGCGTATAGAAATTAACAACTTCCATATAACATCTCTTGAAATAAGCTGGTTGGAACTACGTTTACAGCTATTGCCTTAGGTATTAGTCAATAATCTGATATATCCATAGGTCACGGGCAGACGACATCTTTGCGACTGTCTTCTACACTAAAAGACAACAAGAATTCACTTTATTTCTATTGAACCTATGTTTACAAATCAACAGTGAACCATTAAGATTAAGGACGCTGTATGAATGTCAGTATTTTTAAACTTGTTCATTTCGATTCGTCTTTGTTTTGTAGGAAGCTTGATTTTAAGAAACGTGTTAAAGAAATACAACTGAGTGAAATAATACCGAGTGATCCGTTTGAGATGTCAGAAAAGTAAACCTTTATACACAAGAGGTTAATGCACGTATCTGTGAGCAGCTTGTTTTAATATAAGCACAAAGGATGTAAGTTTCGAATGAGTGGAGGTGCATGGTGGCAGTAGCATGCATGGAATTCTCGAAAATTTCGCATACAATACGACATACTGTGTGCGCTGTTGTGCCTTTGTTACCATGCACATTAGCGCCGCCATGTGGCTGAAGTCTGTAAACCTTCACGCATTCGAAACTTACATCCTTTTTGCATATATTACAACAAGCTGCTCGGAGCAACGTACATTAACCCTTGTGTATCAAGGGTTACATCTCAACCGGATCACCCAGTACATTAATATGTTAACATATGCTCCTTTAAATTATTGAAATAATATAATATTTTGGAAACCGAGTTGAGCGCTGAGGAATTGATATTCCATTTTTTAATTGTATAAAAGCCTGCTCATCCTTCGCTTATCTTATAGACTATAGTTTGTATTCTGTGTGATGTACAGTTGCATCTTAGACAATTATTTTTGTGACCATTTGTGTGCATGTGGCAAATAATAATTCAGTTCTGGCAGAATATGGTGGAATATAATACAATCTCAAAGTGTAAAGTAGGAATATACTCCGTTCAAATTGGTCACAGTAACGACACACACACACACCAGCACTATGGAGGGGCAACTCTGACACTCGCCAAACCCCGTGCTTCAGGGGGCGCTGGTTCAGATATAAATTTTTATTTGTACGGTATTTTACAAGTTTGTAAGACGTTCGGGCTTCCAAAGAAACAACCCTGATTTCATGAGTTGTTTAGGCAGAATTAAAAATAATCAAATGACTGGAATTATATTGTTAATAAATAAAAATTGTCTCAAAATATTTTAATAAAAAAATGTTAATATGCACTATTATATAGATAGAAATTATGAAGTGAAAATCTTATTTTATATGAAACAATGAAAATTTAGTACAGCGACAAGCGTTGTAGAGTAAACAAAAGAGAAATGTTATTAAGTATGGTTAAAAATTGCTATTTTGTTAGGTAAAATAATAGTTTAATATTTAGCTTAACCAGTTTTTTAAATAAATCAAATTAAAGTTGCACCAATGGCAAAATCGGGCACGAAAAGTAACACCAATTTTATTAGCCTCCCATAATTGTTGGTGTTTAACCTTCAACATGTTCTGGTTAATGCTATTTGTTAATTTGCCCGTTACATAATACAATATATATACAGGGTGTCATTTTAAAGGCGCCCACGGACCACAGATTCGTATAGATGACATCAAAGCAAACAACATTTCCCAGTAACATTTTTCTCGTTGGTGCGTCGATTCGACGCTACAGCCGTTCAAAAAAGACCGTTTGCCGCCTGGATGCTGGCAACCCAACACAACATTTGATCGTACCTGTGACCTCATATCCTGCGGCGAAACAGCGCACGGCAGGGTTGCAAGGAACACAAATTTTGTGAAAAATGACAAACTACCAACCACATTATTAGCTGTAAAACGAAGCGAGAAACGCGTCCAGCAGACAGAACACCATAGCCTACCAGCCAAAAGATCAGCAGTCATCTCAGGGGAAGGGGGAAGTGAACCAACGATATTAGAAATGGTAAAAAACGTATTCAAAATGAAATGTCAATGTCGGATTTTGTCTCAGTCTACATCTAAAATATCAACAACAATACATTTTATTGGACTTACAGCTTTCACGTGGCTGTTTACGCCCAACTACATGTCAAATATTTGCAAATCTCGTTGCAAGGTTGATATCTACAGGTTTATGTCCAGATGCCATGCGGTACTTTTGTGCTGATAACGGAAGTATCCGAGGTTCACTTCGTTACATTAAGGCTAAAACAAGTACAACCACAGTAACAATCTAATGATGAATCAATACCGAATATACTGCCCTGTTCACATTTGCAAACTATTACATGTATGTCCGGTGCATAGATAAACACATAGTCGTCTTAGAGCTTGTATTACTACTACTTATATCCCTGTATTTTCAATCATTTTTGACACTTGACAATGTTACTGAGAAAAGTTGTTTGTTTTGATGTCCTCTATACGTTTCCGTGGTCCGTGGGCGCCATTAAAATGACACCCTGTATATATATATATATATATATATATATATATATATATATATATATATATATGTATATGAATTAATTGTTTATTACTTGCAATAATATTTATATTATGATTATATAGGAAATTTATACTTCAGACTAAGAAACAAAAATCTCTCTTTTCTCAGACCAATGAAAAAAATACTTATAACTCTGCGTACATTGTATTTTCCATGCCCAGCATTCGCTTTGGGCAAGCCCTGGTGATAATACATATCACAGCATTACTGCAATCTACCAAAACTTAGTCTTCTTCTAACCTCCTTCTTCATCTTTTACATGACCCTATCAACGTTTATATCCTGTTGACTTTGGTCAGCGTTTCTGTCATTGTAGTTCTTCCGGGTTCGGTAGATTGTATTGACTCATTTCACCAGTAACACAGATTGAAATCAATTATATAAGTAAATCCCTTTTATTTTTGCACTGTTTCTTTGTGATCACTTTTACATTTCAAGTCTAAATTTACGTGCATAGCCAGACAAGTGGAGTAGATAAATCTGATGAAAGAAAAGAGAGTGACAGACGAAATGGAACTTTCAATCGTTGTACTCCTTTGTAGAGTATGATTCGTTGTTGTAAGAAAATTGGACACTCTAAGAATAAATGTTCTGCATCGGGGTTTTCATTACCACATTGGCAATTTTGTTGAGTCACAATATGAACTTTTGATAAGTGTGCTGGTGTGCGTACGTATCCAGCACTTTTAACAGTTATTAATTCCACATATTTTTCAAAGTCATTGTATTACACTCATCGAATACAGTACCAACAATCAACTGCTCACTTAACAATGATAACAATTGAATCACTCCACGAGAGAATGGTTCGTATCGACAGAACAGATGAAAATGTGGAAAAAAATATATCCTTGCATTTCAATTATTCGAATGTCACCACCGACAAAAACACAGAGCAACTTAATTATGTAGCAATTTCTCCTCTCGTGTTCTCTCTCCTCTTTTTAAGTCTGAGCAATTTATTATTTTTTCCACTTTTGTTACAGAATACAGAAAGTTAATTGATTTCACATTTGCCTGCCAGTGTAACCAATTCAGTCTTTTAGGAGCCACATCTGTCTCTTTTTCAAACTCGTTTGGCTCCTTAAAGTTTGAAATGCTCCAATAAGTTATTTAGTTCCCGAGTTCAAATTTAGCTCCAAATCTAGCCCTTTTAGTACTATATTGTCAATAAATTCGTATTTACACTATGTTATTCATTACATCTAACACTATTCGTTGAGAGCTTAACTTAATACCGAAATTTACGAAGTAAGGATCACTTGCAAAAATAATTTATCTCTATTCATTACACTCGTATGTTGTTACAGAGGTATCCGTAACATCAACTATTTCAAACCCCAATTCATTCTCAACCTTGACAATTAGTAGCGTAACGCAACCCCCATGCTGCGTTTGGGATCGAACCAAGAACCTCTAGATTGAATTGGGTGATGTAGTTATTTCTCGTTCGTCTCTCAGATGGTTATCACTCGCTTGGCCTAAATGTGATAAATTCAAGAGGTTACACTTAAAGGAATGGCGATAGAAATTAACTTAGATTAGATATGGGTTTTATACTCTCCATGACTGAACCGATATGGATTGGTTAAGAAAAGATATTACTTGCCTTACAAATAGATGAAGATTGTTCCTACACTTGTCCTCTCAACTATCACTTGTCTGACCTCCCTGTCAGACATCGATTCAATTACACACCATCGTCCAATAATCGTTCTCCACTTTGATTCTCTCTCACAATCCGCAGACCTTACTCTCTCTCGTATTCTCGCCAACTGCTGACACCTCCTGACAAATTCCAACACTCCTTCCATACCCGTCTCCCAAGTCACTCACCTAATTGCTTATTCCGCATTCCTTTCTCTGCTTCCTGCTATGCTAACACTTTATACTTCTTACCCAATACCTTGGGTACGATACGCTCCTCTAATCCCTAATGAAAATCTTTTGATTTTCACTTAAATATGAAAGATTTTAAGTTGTATTCCATATCGATCCTTTCTATGGAGAGATTTGTTCATTATAAAATATAGTGTACTAAAAATATTGTAATAGCATACCATTACCCAGAATATATGTAAATGGAATAATATAGGTCATGAAAATATATAGATATCACAAGTCCCGATATAAAAAAAAGATGTCTGCGTAAAGCATATAAAAGGTAAACACTGGAGCGTGAGTTTGTTATGCTAACTCGGAAATCTGCTCGTGCGCGTATTCATTGAGAGGCTTACGCTCCACACCTACATGATGACGTAACGAAGTCCGTGCTTGACGTAACGAAGTTCGTGCTTGACGTAACGAAGTCCGTGCTTGACGTAACGAAGTCCGTGCATAAGCATGCAACACTGTGACACCACGTGAGAAAATTATAAAAGCATTGTTCCACAAGAATGGATCTTGTCAAAATTGATGTCTCAACGAGACACTAGCGAAGTAGTATGTGATTGATCCAGTAAACACTGACACTGCACAACACTATTAAATATTTTGAAGTTAATATTTACAAAATCAGCAACATTTGTGATACTCATCCAAGTTACACTTGCATACATATGTCATTATCGATGTAAATTTCACCCTCTCTTACTTTAGTGTATCATGTAAATATTGCTGTCGTTTTTATTTATAATATATGTCAACTATCACAGTAAATGAAGGGCTCGGTGCAATAAGGAGCTAACCCTCGCTTCTGTCAAAATTTAGATACACCGTGCAGTACGTGCGGCATGAACGTCTGCTGTTTGAATTTTTGAATTTCAATTTGAATTTAAAATTGTGGGTGCGTCAGCACTAAGGCTATTTTGCAACCGTCACATTATACGGGGTCCAGCCCCTTATCGTTACAAATCACAACTCTAACGTTGCAGAACTAAAATCATAAAATATTAAAATGTTCTGACTTTCGTTAAAAGCTGAGGCTGTAAAGGGCACTCAGCACACATAAGGACAAAAACAGGACAATACAAACAAAATAATACTGACCATGGGGCCAGTCGCCAGAGCCTCGTTAGTCTCCAGTCCAGGGTGTACTACGTGGAAGTGAGGTTGACATTTGGGTGTACTACGTGGAAGGTCACCCCTTACACCCCGAACGTCTGCTGTATTCACCAAGAGGTGGTGCTGGTGCTGTGTCACATTCGCGCGCAATCACATGGTACCCTTCTTCGAAACTAACGTACGAAAGGAAAGTTCTGTGCAAAAAGGTGTCAAGCCACAGAAAAATGTCGGATAACGAGGTAGGTCTGCAGAGCACCTCCTCATATATTTGTGATTCTGATGAGGAAAATGGCCCTCTGTGCGGTGACAACAGCTTTGATGACCCAGACTATGTATGTGGAGTGTCGAGCAGCGAAAGCACTGACTCTGAGGAAAGAAATAAGTTTTTATTTTTGGTATTTTTTGAAAATGTTGGTTGACACCTTATTGTCTCAGACTTGGGCACGGTGAAAACGGTTGGTAAGTGTGCGTCGTGATGTGCATGTTAATGCGCAAATCAGCTCATTATGCATTCGTCAGGCCTCTTGCAAGTTGGTACAGTAAAATCATGAACTTATTCTGATGACAACTGCTGCTAACATAATGAATGTAGGTTAGCACCATATTGCTGAATTGATTAATCACGAAGAAATCGACATGACACACGTACATGGTTCCCTAATTGTTGGAGATTTACCTCTAAAAACTAACCACGATATATCTTTTTTATATATTCTTATATTCGCATATAACAAAACTTTTCTCTTGCTCATTTTGCTATGCATTTGTTTCTATATAACTTTAATTGTTTATTTTGTGTATATCCAATGCATTATGAAACCTGCACTCCCATTGGTCAGTTCATATCGGGTGCTTTGCCTAGTTGCCGCCATCTTTGAGCGGTAGCTTTCTTCCGCCAGTGTTCGTGCAGAAGTCTCCGGCAACAGCTGAAAGTCACCACGTTGCGGATATTCATAAATAAACGTAGGCCTGACGTGGCTACGTTTCATTCGGCATATCAGTGAAGTGCAGTGATATGTAGTTCAGTATCACAGGAGCATTACAGTGCTGACATTCAGTGAGGAACTAGTGGTCTGTTATTGTAACACCGGCTTCCAACTTCATATACACAGTTTACTGAGGCAGGATTGCAGGACAGTGTAATTACGTGTTATGTGTACATATTTATTATAATACAACGTTATAGTTTTTAGTAAGTGCCTGCATTTTCTTTACATCTCAAGAAGATCGCGGTGAACATAGCTCTATGGTGATACAATCCATTCTAGGGAGACAATCAGGGTCCTACCGGGCAGCAAACGCATTCACTAATAATGACAAATTCTGACAACGTACCATCAAGGACATTACGATAAATCGTATAGAATAGGAAAGTTGGCCTCCCGGATTGCGCAGTGGTAGCGTCGTCGCCTTGTAATCAAGGTGTCCCTGGTGCAATTCCCGGTGGAGGCACATAGTGGTTCGGATTCCACTTTAAACTGTAGGTCCAGTCCCAATCAGCCTTACTGTTTGTAAAGTAGACTTAAAACAACAAATCAATCAGTCAATCAACAGGAAAGGTATTTTAGAAATAATGTAAAGATAAATAATCAGAATTGTTTTGTCATTTGCAAAAATGATGTGTTTCGGAAATTTCTGTTTGTCGAGTAGATTGGACTGTTATTGCTTAGTGCTAGTTTACATTTTCAAATAAATTTGTTACTCTGACCCATTTCAGAATAACCTTCACATCACAAGGACGACAGAGCGATCTCCTTTGAAACATCCTTCAGCCAGAAAGAGACGATGCGACCAGGATAACTGGGAGAGAGTGAAACGTAAGAGAAGAAGAAATAAAGGGGAGCAGTACACTTCCGGGCACACAAAGGATGTTGTTCCAACAGGAAGATAGGTGAGTCATGTACTTGTCCAAAGAAATGCTGGAACAAAATTAAGGGGGATGCAGAGTTCATTTTTCACACATTCTAGGACTTGGCTGATTATGTAACACAGAACACATACCTCATGCAAAATATTAGAATTCAGAATACGAAACGTTCCTACACAAAGGGACAATCTTCCATGAGGTCATTCACATTTTCCTATAATATACAATATACAACAGATGAATGAGCAGATGTGATCAGCAGTGCAAACAGAAAGAAGAAATTTCATGTAACACGCATGCAGCAAACCGACTTCAAGGATCTCACACCACTTGTGGCATCAATTACCAAGAAAACCACAACAGATGGTAAGGATCCCCTCAAGTTTAAAGAGGTTGCGGTGTTCATGATGGAATCCGCTACTCGCCATATTCTGCATGAGAGTTATTCATAGCAGAAAGAAGCGCCAGTATGGGCTAGGTGCACCCCAAAGAAAAGAGGCCGTCCACTGCCAGAGGTACCCCTAAGTGATTTGCGATGCAAGTACAAGGAACATATTCCCATAGATGTCCGGAAATATTCAGACATAATGTCCCTGTTGGAATGGATCCCTCCAATATACCATCATTTTTATCTCAGCCTTGTTCCGACGGAAGTAGCTGCCGAGGAGAGTGCAGAAATTCTGGATGGAATTGATGACTGATACATTAGGAGGGCCTGGATCAGTTGAATTCAGAATAGTTTGTGCGACCTGCATTCATATGCCACTATTTGGTGTCAGTGCTGAGAATATTTCGGCTGACACTGCATATGAATTAAACTTGTATGTCATTTTTTTCTCCCTACAAAAGTAACTTTGATTTTTCATTCTTATGTATATTTTTTTGTTCACAATATAATGGTCATGCATTCCTGTTTCTCGTTATTCCACAGAATTGACACCGAAGATTGTGATGCAATAAGGATCTAACCAACAATGGGAAACAATGAACTGAAAAAAAACTAATTTAATCAATCATCTTTGCAATAATTGCACCACATTTGAATGTGTCCATGTAAACTGGAAATTTCAGACATGCTTTTGAAATCAACTATACGACAATACAAACAAAATTCAGATTTATGAATTTTTTCAAACTTTCAAATGCTAATATCTCGAAAACAACTTTTTGAGGGTTAGCTCCTACTTGCACAGAGCCCTTAAAATATTTAATAAAAAACTTGAAGTTAATCAAAATATGTATACTGTATCAGTAACTGTCCTTGAGTAATAATATATGTACATGAATTTATGTATTTGAAAATAAGAATATAATAGTGTTCGATAGATAAAATCACAGCACTAACATTTGTCCATAAAATTAATGCTTGAGTGATTCTGATTCTCACAAAGAGTTCAAGTAAAATACCATAATTTTACTCTTGTTAACATCACTTAATAGTCTCTGCGTATAGCAACGAAGTTTCGTCTTGAACCAAACCACGTATATATGTATATATTAGTTCTTTGTGGTCGTGAAAAATGTTTTTCAATTTGATGCATTAACTTTGCAGCTACAAATATTGTCATTGATGAAAAACGTACAGTAGAGAACTGCATATCGTCGAATTGTGAATGTGAAGTATTTAGTTGTATGTAAATATTCCTTCAAATCGATGTATGTTTTATCAGCGTTGAATCTCAGGTCTCACTACTACTTGACTTCAGTAGGAGTTAATTAGAATAGAATGAAGGAGATCCGTGTTAAACGATTTGGTGCTTATCAACTGATTTTGCTGAACTGCGTAATTAAAATTGATGAAAGGTCTAATTGTAATTCATGTTTCCACGTGTCGAAAAATTAAAAGAAAAATCTCAGAAATAATAATCTTGAGAAATTCTCAAAAATGTTCGTAGATCAAAAATTTTTCTCTGCGTCCTTCAGATGTAAATCGTGTTGATTTCTTATTTCTCCAAGGTTTTAGCTGGTGACCATCTCTAGACGTTGACATCTGTGAAAAAGCTGAACTGAGGACTGTTAACATGTTTTCATAATATTGTTAAAATGTTCATTTCACCGTTAAAATTTGAATTACCTGTGAGGCAATTCAGGTAGGTTTTGGAAAGGAAATTTGCTTCATATACGGAACAGGCATCTCCTCCTGATCGTTGGTGTAATGTTGTGTGTGTGAGAGAACTTAATATGTCGGTATGTGTAGAGGCTTTGTTGAGACAAGGGCGCCTCTAAGTCACCCTTATTTTAAGAAAGTAGTACTTGTAAATATTTCAAGTATGAAAAATCTTGTAGTTGAGGTTTGTTATATTTTCGGAAATGGAATTTGAAAAGGCGTACCGATTCAGTCATAACATTTACTCTTACTATAAATTACCCAAATTCTGATTAATGCCATCCTTTACACACCAAATATAATTACAATCTTGAGAAGAGAAAATAAATAAATATAACTACTAATAATTACTAAAAGCAATTTGAACTTTACATATGAATGGAATGTAATGCTGTAAATACTCTTGAAGATTTTTTGAGTGTATACTGTATACTACTGCAAAATTTAAATCATAATTGATTTGTGAAAGTTTGATTTTACTGAAATCAATTAAATAACAATTGAATGAAATAAAATACTTTAAATATTACCTAAAAAATAATGTGTCGAACGATCGTCCTTTTGTTAGTATAATTGTTAAAAATAACGTCATTAATAAAGATTAATTATAAAATACACAACTTGCTGATAGTATCCATGACAATTGGAATATGTAATAATATTCTAAGAATCCGAAATTTCGTTGTCCATTATAGACTCTTTCTCCCCTAATGATATTGCAATCAGCCTAAGAATATTCAAGGAAAATCATATACAATTGTGTATACAAAAGAAATATGGAGAGAAAAAAATTAAAGTTGACAATTGGTAGTGTTTAACTATATATATATATATTCACCTAACATTAAATGATATAAAAATGAAAACTTAATTGCAATTTATATTCGAAATGTTGCCAGATGAAGAAATATCGTTCTGAACGGACATAAGGTTACATGTTCTTTTGTATCCTTGAAGTCGAAAGTTCCTTCAAGAGGAAGGAAAATTTCCGTTGCATCCGAGTTGAACTTTATCCTTTTCCTGACGAAAGACATTTTACCGTGAAGGCATTTGAAATTGACTTTGGATATCGCTTCGAGAAGTGTGAAATACATGCGAGGGAAATTTTAAGCGGGAATTTTACAAGATGGGAAATTTGTACCATGCGGAAGAAAATAATGAGGAAGTACTCTAAGTAACTTGATTATAACATTCAATAAATTAATTGAGTCGTATTTGCAATGAAGTATTCCAGATTAGATGGATCAATGTAATGTACATGTTTAATGAAAGATATTTTACTTCTTCAAGGCTGTTGTAATTCATCTCATGACTGTATCGTTAAATTGTTAATAAAATCTGACAAGTGGTTGCTGATAACTCATGATCGTAGCTGTATGTGTAAAATACTACTTATTTCTCCTATGCTCTTAATTGACTTATTAATCTTCATATTATATTTCAAATCTAGCTTTTATGTAATGTTATGTAAGAAATATATACAAAATAATTAAATCTCAATGTAAAATGCGTATAATTATAAAGTAAATCTTAATATTTATATTATTTTCATGTGATACATTTTATTTAAGCTTTATAAATATTAAAGATCTCAATATGTTCACTATTCTCTTCGTTATTATTATTATCTATATTATAGTTCTTATTATCGTAATTCTTATTTAGTTATTATTGATCTGTAACTCGTTTTATTGAGTAATTTACTGGCTGTACGCATTCTGAGGTCATATTATAACTGCTCTCTTTATTCTAACGTTGTTTAAACCTTACAAAACTGATAATCTCATATTTTTGTCATTTATTTAGTTATTAAAATTATAAATGTAATTATTACTTAAATTTAACAATTGAAATATTAAAATGTGCACTTGTTTAAACCCTATTTTGACTAACCACGCTAAATCATAAAGAATTTTAATTCTCATTTTCCTTACCGAATGTCTTTAACACATTTCATTCATAAAATATACTAAAGTCTATTATCGACTTACACTATTTATCTTTTGTAGTTCACAAAAGATTATTTCCATCAGTTCTCTGCAAGCCTACAGAAACCTGAGGAAAATTACTTGCACGCTGTTTACATTCATCGCCATTCCTTTAAATGTAACGTCTTGCATTTTTCACATTTAGGCCAAGCGAGTAATAACCATCTGAGAGATGAATGAGAAATAACTACATCACCCAATTCAATCTAGAGGTTCTTAGTTCGATCCCAAACGCAGCATGGGAGTTGCGTTACGGTAGGACGTCCTGAGTTGGGAAGACATTTTGCTGAAATATCCAACTGGTAAGGACAGTTCCTGAAATGGTGTGTTTTCATAGGAATTTCCATAGTTCCTGAGCTGGGAAATCCTGAATAGGTAGAACTCTCTGCATTGTCATTTACCTCCAATTGTAACATTTTTAAAACTAATGTTACCTTTTTGTGTTTTGAGCGTTTAGTGTTCTTGAGAAACTAAGAAGAAGTAAGTACATGCCTACGTTAGTTATTTTATAATAAATTGTTATCACTTTAAAGTTAATGTTAATAGCATCCACCTCGCCTCCTTCGATACCTAAAATTATACTAGGAG
The DNA here is from genome assembly GCF_977018435.1 of Lepisma saccharinum. Taxonomy (NCBI): domain Eukaryota; kingdom Metazoa; phylum Arthropoda; class Insecta; order Zygentoma; family Lepismatidae; genus Lepisma; species Lepisma saccharinum. The sequence continues at coordinate 2,304,842 of NC_139247.1, read as the reverse complement.
ACACTATATCGCGCCCTCAAACAATATGGCTTGTTGCAAGTAATTTTTAGCTCCGTTTAAGGTAAAACTAAGCTCTTTATGAATATCGGGTTTGGCAACTCTGTTGCCTGCGTTCCATTCGCAATTTGCTGCAGATAATTGAGCTCGTATGCCGACGACTGAAGTTTTCATTTTCCACGTTCCACAATCGATTTACGTTGCATGTTTCGATAATTAAATATATTGTTAATTCTAAAAGTCTAAGTTGGCGTTACACACCGTAAATATTTGTTACTATAATTTAATTTGATATTATATTTTTATGTGTCAAATGCAGTTCCTACTGTTTGGTTTGAAACTTGTAACTAATTAATTTGTTTGTGAAAATACTTTTTTCAATAATAAGACTTGTTATTTTGTTTTCATTTTGGTGTGATAGTATTCTGTTTTCATTAATGTCGATTGATTTGGTTTTATTTTATTTCACTTTTTTGTCACTTTTGGCTAATCGCAAATACGAGGATGAGTGGTGATATCATGAAATTGTTGAAGGGACTTTCACAAAGAACATCCTTGCCCAAAACCGGGATTCGAACCGCGGACCCCTGGCGTCGTAGCGTCCTGTGCTAACCACTCCGTTACAGACGTCCGTCAAGTTCAAATTTCCATTTGAATATTATTATAGATCAAAATGAAACAAATGGAATGCATTGCTTTCAAACACTGTGGCTAGCGTCAAATTGGAAACTGACATTATTTCATAGTCAGAACTTCTGCATTACTTTTGCACTTTTTTCTATTCCAAAAAGAAAATGTATTGCACCACTCAATCGCCATACAAAAATCTGGTTACAAGTTGGCACTGGAATCTCAAATTTGAATTGCATGTTTCTCCCGACCTGAGTGACGGAGTGGTTAACACAGCGCGTTACGACCCCCGTGGGTCTCGGGTTCGAATCCCGGCCTGAGCATGGGTATTTTTGTCAGTGTCCTTTCATCAATTTTGTCATATCATCCTCATCGTCGCGATTAGCCAAAAGTGGCAAAAAGCGACATAAAACAATCCAGATAAATCAATCAATCAATGACATGTTTTTAACTAGGCCATTATTATGCACTAGATTTGCACCCATTTACCAGCTCGGTAAATATGTTTTTATTGTTTTTGAGTTAACACTAACATGTCATGGAAATTGTGTAATTTGAATATAAAATTCAATTTCCGAATCCTATTGTTAACATTTTGTACCAGATCATCATTAAAAATATTTTTATTCATTGCTTTCATGTACAATATTTATACCTATGTGTGTAATTCCATTTCGTGTATAACATTCATGGAGTGAATTATGTGTGGCATTAAGACAATAATATTCAGGATAATATATTCATCAATATCGTATCACAATATCGTCATTGCAGCTTCCAATTATAATGATTTGCATTTTACGAAATAATTCCCTATTTACCATATGTGCTAATTTAGTGCTGCAATATCAATTTACATTTCAAGGGAGAACTAAATGTATTTTATAATGAATGCAACATCACATGAAAATTGAGTGGCGGTATCAAGCATTCAATTATCATCATCACAATATTACAATATTTTGGTATTTGCGTTTACAAAATAGCAACATGGCTGACGCGTTTCTAGCCATTTCTTCCTAGTTTCATGTTACATACAATATAGAGAGCATGCAACCGCAAATGTCAGGAAATCCATCAACAAATTCATGAACATCGCACTTAATTTGTTTGATATTAATTGCCGGAAATTTATTGGCATCACCTTGCCTTTTCCGTAATACCTAGAAAACGTTTTCAATGTCGCACAATGGTTATTCCATGTCAAATCAACGTCCTCTACCTCACATATTTAGATTCATTTGAAATGTTGCAGAGTGAAAGGGCCATCTGAGGTAGGAAAATAGGCAAAGTTTCAGATCCGTATTTTTTGAATTTTTCGAAATTACAGTGATACAAACTGCATTTTTTCAACATCTTGTAACTTTAAGTTGCAACAATTGTGAATTGGGGAGTCTCCTCGATGGCTTAGTAGTAATATTGTTGCCTTGTAATCAACGGGTCCCTGGTTCGGATCCCATTTTATATTGGAAATCCAGAACCGATGAGCGTATATGTGCATAAAGTAGACGTAAAAGAAAAATTCAATTCAATTGAATTATGAAATGGGCGAAAATGTATGTTTCTCACCGACTGGGTTGGGTAAGATTGGTTAATTGAATTCGTTTATTTTACTTTGCTTTTCTGCCTCTTTTGGCTAATCGTGAAGATGAGGATGAGTGATGATAAGATAAGATGGATGAAGGGATAGGTTATGACAGCGCGCCGTGATGCCAGGGGTCCCGGGTTTGAATCCTGTACAGGGTGTTCATTGTGAACGTCCCTTCATCAATTTCATCATACTCGTCCTCATCATCATGATTAGCCAAAAGTGGCAGAAAAGCGAAGTGAAATAAAGCAAATGAAAATAAAATAAAAAATCTAGGATGAAGGAACAATCACTAACATATATAGACGACAAAACACGAACCGCACAGGGATTAGTGGTCGAAACGACATTAGCCGGTCCCCGTGGCGGAGTGGTTATCACATCGCGCTACGACACCAGGGGTCCAGGGTTCGAATCCTGGACTGGGCATGGATGTTTGTGAGTGTCCATTCATCAATTTCATCATGTCATCACTCATCCCCGTCTTCGCAAATTAGCCAAAAGTGGCACAAAAAGCGAAGTAAAATAAAGCAATTCTATTAATCAATCAATCAATCGAAGCGCCATAGCCTCGCTAGTCTGGAAAATTTAGTCCAGTGTGTTTTAGGTGGAAAGGAGGTTGACACTTGTGGGGGAAGATGTAGGAGATTTGCATGGACACCTGATTTTCTCTTATCCCTTTACAAGCTATAAATGCAAGTGGACGTGTGACCCGCAAACAGATACATAAGGGGGTTGAAAGAGTTTCATGTTCGCAAAGGAAGAAGTTGATTTCCAGCGTCCTTTAATCGAAACGAACCTCGTTTCCAGCGTTAACTCGGAGGGCGCCCCCTTCCCTAGATCCCCTATTGGGGGAGGGCAGGCGAGGGCATTGTCACATGAAATACAGCTTCGAATAAACGCAACAAACGAAAACAGGGTGAGGAAACGGAGCTGAGTGTTTTAATTAAAAATGCCGAGCATTGAGGAAATAAAGAAAGGGTCAGAAAGAAGAGACGAATACTGAAGAGATACAGAGAGAAGTAAACTGCAGGAAGGGGGAGGGCAGGGAGCACGCGGGGTCAGGAAATGAAAAGATCTGAACCTTCATTTAGAGGGCGTTATGTTCTTTTCCTGCTCTCGTTCTTAAAGAGGAACTGCCGGAGAGACATTAAGAGGCTGCTTTGTGCTTCCCTCTTTCCGTTTAACCTCATAACTAGGGACCTTCATTTCTCGCAAACGGCACAACAAGGAGAAAATATTAAGATTGGGTAAAGTTCACCGTGTATTTTGAAGGTACATTTATGAGATGGGGGGGGGGGTAGGTTCATATATTCACTACACTCCACAGGTACCCGTTGATTGAAGGTAAGGCGAGCCCCAGAGCTGCTTTATGCAGGGAGAAAATTTCGACATTAGATCACCCACCCCGAGAATCGAACCGGGTCTCCCGCGTAGCAGTCAGACGACCTGCAAAAAATATTAAGTGTTGCAAAAAAATGTTTATGCATGTGCAGTGACATATATATTATCAACACATTTTTAATGCATTCGAAATAGCGAAATAACGGTAATAGTGGCCTTTTCTCACGAATTTAAAATATTTCATGTGAAAAAAATACTGCAAAAATTAACATGTCTTGTGTTTTAGGCTTAAGGATAAAATAAACCATATTTATGAGTGTGTAACGTGCACATTTTCCAAAATGTTATTAAAAATCTGCGATGCGTGTTATACACGGAATAATTCATACAGCTGCATGAATCCACTTGTAAATAGAGGTTTGCTACGATTTTTCACCTTCTATCGGAACGTTTTGCATCACCGAGGAAAGAGGAGGTGTTCTTGCGGGAGATCGAGCGCTCACCTACCGTCACACGGAAGCCGTAACATGGGTATTTATCGTGCGAGAAGTAATTGAAATTAACTACATCAAAAATCGTTTCCAATGTACGAAACTGTAACGAACAGCCGTGGGCCATGTGACCTGTAAATTAAAATAACAATTTAAAAGCACAATGTGTATAGGTTTAGTTATATTTTCCAGAAAAGTGTGCTAATATCAAAGGGCGAATTTAAGGTAACAAGAACGCCGAAATTTTAAAAGGAACGCCCACTTTTGTAAACAAAATAGTATCGAAAATGTAGGTTCCTACTTAAAATAGATGACAATATGAAGGCTATATTTATCGCAAATGAAGATGTATTTTCGTCTCGACTACTTGTATAGAATGGAGAAAGTTTTGTGAAATAGGCAGACGCTTTGGGGAAACGATGCCTGGACCCACGTAAAGCTGAGGATAGAGGGATACCCACTTTGTCTTCAAAGGCTCTTCTCACAGCCGACCGTTGTCATTTACTCGTATGAATACAAAAGAGCACCTACACATTTCTCAATTCTTAGCATCTTTAAATATCATGTGAGCAAAAAGGTTGAGAACCCACTCACGCGAGATACCCCCTCCCCTCCCTCCCACACACATAGAGACCACTCGCTCTATGACACCAGGAGTTATGGGTTTGAATTCGAATCGCGGCCTCTGCATATGGGTATTTGTCTGTGGCCATTCATCAATTTCATCATATCATCCCTCATCACTATCTTTGCAATTAGCAACAAGTGGCAGAAAAGCGAAAACCAAATCAATCAAGAATTAGTTACCCAACTCAGAGCCCTCTATAGCCTATTGGAGGCATCGCAGAACTCTGAAATTTGGTGAATCCACTAAGCAGACCATGGGGAAGAGGATGGCGATAAAAATAATTCAATTTTCCGCCACCAGGTTGAAATGTGGGGCTGTAATAATGAATATTGAAAAACATTAATGATTTAGCTGAGTTATTAATTAGAAAGACAATTGTTAGTGGCTGCATGTTGCGAGAAAATAATCTCTCGTTTATTGCAAGATTGCAAGGTACTGGAGCAGTTTACGTCATTATTACAACACATCATGGAAGTACAGCGCCACATTTCAACCTTGTAGCGGAAAATTGAACTATTTTTATCGCCATCCCCTTCCCCATGGTCTGCATAGTGGATTCACCAAATTTCAGAGTTCTGCGATGCCTCAAACAGGCTACAGAGGGCTCTGAGTTGGGTAACTAATTCTGGCCACCCTGTAGTTCGCGACGAGTGTGTGGTGGCTGTATATTCAAAGCATACCGTATCATGCCGAAGGAGTGACTCATGACGTCATTACTCGATTGTCTAATGACTTCCTTCATGAAGGGGCCCGGTTGAGATAGCTGAAGTAACTTCTTAAAAGCAAATTACACAAGCGACTTCAGTGCATCTGAAATCTCAGCTGACACGGGATTCTAATAGAAATTCAAAGGAAGCCTTGAAATAACGCAACGTCAGTTTTAGGCAAGAAAAGACAGTTAAACGACAAAACGGAACTCGCCAAGGGCTTTAACGATCAGAAATTCGAATCCACCATAAATAGTTCGAGAGATCATTTCTCAGCCCAAGTTGAACTCAGAGTGGCCGCGCTGGCTCGGTCGGTCGACCTCCGTGGCGGAGTGGTTAGTTTAGCGCGCTACAACGCCAGGGGTTCCGGGTTCGAGTCCCGGGTAGGGCATGGGTATTTGTGTTTGTCCAGATTATGAGAAACTGTTTGACAAGCGTAAAAGTGAGAAACAGTGTGAATGGTGGAGGATGCCTCCGTGTAGGGGGTATTTCCTTTAATAAAAAAAAGTCGGCAACGCGTCTGACTACCATGCTAATGGTTCGATCCCCGGCCAGTTCAAATCCGGGAACTTTTCTAACGTGGGAAGCGGCCCCGGCGCCCACCCAGCGTCGAATGACTTGGGTACCTGGGGGAAACACTGTGGGGTAAAGGCGGTCAGGGGCGTGATACCGATCACATCACCCCCACTCACGGCCGGATCAAGAAAGTGTGGGGCGTTCCCTCCACACCCCCTATACGGCCTTCATGGCGTGGTGCTAAACACAGGGGAGCACTTTACTTTACTTTTTCTTAGTTGTACTCAGAGATTTATAGCGTGAACAGTCCTTGCCTTACGTATCGATTGATACGTAAAGAGTTACCGCTGGGAATGGTCAGCTAATGAAGTTTCATCTCAGGGACCGTGTCGTCACATCTAGATCTACAGGTAAACGATCATTCACTTTCTATTATTCTTACAACCCTGCCAGACCAGTCATCCCCGAAGTGTTAATATCGAATGTTCCAGTGTTGGTCTTATTTCACAGGGGCTAGTCCCCTTTGCTTGTGTACGTGTACGTATACCCCAAAGCTATATGTGTACCTCTCGCTGCCAATACCTCTAGCCCTAGGCTCTCACATTGCCTGAGATTCGATCCCCAATAAGAACCGTATGGTTTTTGTACGACACCTATATAATATCTGTTTTATGGAAATGTCTGAGAGAAGAACAACGGCGGGAAAAGAGGTGATGACAGAATCAACCCTGGACAGATTAGTTTTAGAAGCCACGGTCCAGATTGGGGAGCAGCATTCAGGAATAGGGGAAATAAGAGATTTGAAGAGGATACTAATGGATTTCAGTGAGCTCGTACAGAAGACCAAGGAGACGCATAGCTCTTATGTAGTTTGTTAATGTTCGTCGGTGATAACACTAACTTTTGGAGAGCAAATCCTATGATTGTTTTCAAGAGAATACAGAGAGTGCAGTTCGTTTCTTTTTAGGGAAATGATGAGGCAGGAGCATTTTTGAGCAGGTGTGTAGTTTCCAACTTAGCAACTTTTCATGGATGTACACGTCACGTTACATAAGCTGTCCTGAACGAGACTGAGACTTCAGCGTGCGTTTGTATGAAGCCACGGTTTTCAACGCTCAAGGTCACAGACGTTTCTAATGCTCCTGAAACAGATCACTGAATGTTTTATCACTTGTTCTTGTAGGTAGAATTTCACAACAGAACAATATATCTGCACGCGAAACAGGGTTTTGTCTGGGTGACTACGAGGTGAGTTCAGTGATCGAACTTTTTAACGTTTCAGAGACCTCCCCGCTGCCTCTAGATGTACTCAGAAGTGATATTGTCATGGAGACACCCATTTTCATCCCGTTAAATCTTCTGAATCAAAAGAATGGGCTTCAACCCTTCCGGGAATTCCTCCCGGCCTGTTTCACCTTTCAGGGCGGTCCAATCAATCTCCTACGAGGATGCGAGTTCGTTCTGGACGCCTGCCAGCGATCCTAGGGAACAACGAGACTCGGAGTGGTCCCGACCGACCCCCAATGACCTCCGCTCTTTTTGCTTGCTCCCTATTAGCTTGTGCAAGACTTGTGCAAACGTCCGCCCCTATTTTGACATTGCATCCGTCCCTTGGCTGTCCTTCCGTTTGGTTCTTTTTGCTCCGACAATCACATCATTCCACATCCTCGGGAATTCAGTCTCGTTTGCTCTTTGGGTCATATATTTTCCTCAATTTAGTTTCACAAAATTACCGTGTGTGTTCAAATTTCGCTATTATCTATCTATCGTCCGGAATAATTTTGGTTTCCCTAATTTGACTACCTATCAGGGTCGACGAGACAGTTTGAGGAAAAGGGAGACACGAAAAAGCTATGCTCGCAATTCAAACGTTTTCGTGAGAGTAACATGAAATTTATATTCATTGTTGAAAAACAGTTACTGCATGAATGATAATTACCAGTACATATGCCAGGACATTTTCAAAATATAAAAAAGGTAGACTTTGAAAATATATGTTTCGGGTTTTGTAGAGTTATGTTCTAGACCTAAACATTATAGACACGCAAGAAAATATTATCGGTAATGATAAAAGCATTATAAAATAATACGCCATCAAGGCACTTTGTACATTTAAAGCAGCTGCATAATGTTTACAATGTATTCCATAATAATATTACTCAATGTACTGCACAGTAACGCATTATAAATTACTCATAGAAAGATATATTATAATGCCAAATGCCAAATGCGAATTTGAAACTAATCGTTTCACGATAAGTAAACTTCTATACTATTAAGGGACAGAAGAGTTTTTTTCAACATAATGTCACGCACTTGAAATAAAATTTATATAATTTGTAGAATGGATTCGTTACTGTGTCAGGGTCAGAGAGTCGCTGGATTTCTTACGATGTCAGGGTTAAGGAGTTGCTGGACTCCTTACGGTGTCAGGGTTAGCGAGTCTTCCTATTCCTTACGGTGTCAGGGTCAAAAGGTCGTAGGAATCCTTGCAGTGTCAGGGTCAGAGAGTCTCTGGATTCCTTACGGTGTCAGGGTCAAAGAGTCGTTGGATTCCTTACAGTGTCTGGGTAATAGAGTTGTTGGATTCTTTACGTTATCAGAGTCAGAGAGTCGCTGAATTCCTTACGGTATCAGAGTCAGAGAGTCGTTGGATTCCTTACGGTGTCAGTGTCAGAGAGTCTCTGGATTACTTACGGTGTAAGGGTCAAAGAGTCGTTGGATTCTTTACGGTGTCAGGGTCAGAGAGTCGCTGGATTCCTTACGGTGTTAGGGTCAAAGAGTCGTTGGATTCTTTACGGTGTCAGGGTCAGAGAGTCTCTGGATTACTTACGGTGTTAGGGTCAAAGAGTCGTTGGATTCTTTACGGTGTCAGGGTCAGAGAGTCGCTGGATTCCTTACGGTGTCAGTGTCAGAGAGTTGCTGGAACATTACGATGACAGGGAAAGGTAATTTCTGTACCTCTTCCTAATTACGGTAAACCACCAATCAAAAGTCGGGTCACCAAGTTGAAACCAAGAGAGCAAACTTTTCTCTGTGAAAGAAAAAGGTGCAAAACAAGTGCCACACTTCTATGAAATAACGCCAGGTTACTGATACCTACTCAATGTTTGTACGGCTTAACCAAGAAGAGAAAAAACCCTCTGGCGTTGTTGTCGAGTTTTCAAAGCTACGCGACCGGCGGGAGAGGATGCAATCAGCCGCTTGAATTGTTAAACTACGACCGCGTTGCCATATTTTGCAGCGCTATCTGAAACTCGCTACCTTCATATTTATACAGTCTAAATGCACTATAGTAAATATGTATAAATAAGTAAAGCACATGTTCGACATGCAAGACTGGACGATATGTTCTTCATCGACACATTCGAATGAAATTACACAAACAACACGAACAAAGGCGAATTGAGAGAGAAAACAAATGACTGTTCACCTTAGTTCGTGAGTTGCTCGGGGGTCTTTCTCTCCTTGGTAGGTCTGTACATAAGTGGAGCAACATGAACGTAAATTCCCGCGCTGGACATTTGTACACGTACAAGGAGCCCAGGTGAGAGGCGAAACCGGATACTCGCCCTGAAAAGGGCCATAGATTGAATAAGGCAACGTCAAAGCGATCGCATTCTTTTGTTTCCTGTTCTGGGTACTCCCCTTTGTCCGTTCTTTGTTCCGAACAATGAACCATAATGTAGCTCAACAATTGAAGATCGTTTCATTGTTTCAGCTTTGTTTTGAGGAAAAAGTATGTAATGTAAGGCAAACATGGTTATGAAACCAGTACAATGGACTTGTCAGTCACTTATTATCACTGAATTCGCTATCACTGTCAGAGACGCAGTCGAAATCAGAAGTCCCAGCAGATCCAGAGAGCACGCATGAAAAATTGGAACACAGCGCACCGCAAACCATCCCTCCCTTTGACCGGGACGGGAGAGCAGACGGAATATGGATGAGGTTCTTTATGACGCGTCTCCAACAATGCCTACCGTAACAGTTTACTAGCATTGTAACGCTCCATTGTTCTTGTAAATAATGAGACAGCTCGGAAGAATTATGTACAATTCGCTTCCTCCTTTATAATCGGCAAGTACGTGGACGCATGCACGCTCGAAATCAAATGGTGCGTTTAGCGGTGGTCGTATATCCCCCTCCACCCACTGCCTGTCTCTATGCTTATTATGCACGCTAAATAACGCCCTAATGTCCATTGAAAAAATAACCGTTGCTTTTAGTTTTGAGGGTGCAATATATTTCAAAAGGAGAGTTTTTCAAATTCTGGGTGAACGGGATGGAAAATTTCAAATTTAGCCCTCAACATGTAGAGCAAAGTTCTTTTAGGGTGCAGTCATCTTTCAAACTATTTTTCTACATGTTTAATTATCGCTATAATTAAAAATTGTACAATATTTTTTTTGTTTTCGTAATGTACGAGGATTGTCCAGAAAGCAAGCTCCAGATGTTATTTAGAAGGAAAAAGAATACTGAAAAAATCCTGCAGGCGGCCTTGCTTCCTCGCATTCTATATACGGTAGATTTCTCTGTGTTCCTAAACACTATAAACACACAGTATGATACTGTTCGAATGCCTGCAAGTGGTGCCCATGCCTTGCAAAAAAATCAAGAGACTCGGCACGCATGCGCATTATCGTGACCGTAGCGCTGCAGCGGCAATATTTGAAAATGGAATTAACTTTGTGGATAGTCCTCGTATTTACGTTTGAAGAATGTCGAACATTGATAAATAAGGTTCTTCTAGGTTATCTACTCTATTTCTGATGTGAAATCATAGTGAACCTCTTGTATTATATTTTGTATAATTTTGGCAGAGCGAAACGCACTCTTTCATTTTCATTTCGTATTCTCGTTTTAGTGAGACTGGCCAATTTGTAATGATTTGATTTGTTTTACTTCGCTTTTTGTGCCACTGTTGGCTAATTTGCGAAGATATGGATGAGTGATGATGCGATGAACATGATGAATGGACACTCACAAACATCCATGCCCAGGCCGGGGTTCGAACCTGGGACCCCTGGGGTCGTAGCGCGATGTGTTAACCACTCCTACATGGTAGCCGGCTAATTTTGGATGAGACATGTGTGATCATGATTTGCCTGTTTAATAGATTTTCCGGTATTTGGGATCATGTTAACCCAGCCCTACCAGTTTCCTAATACGTTTATAATTGGGAAGATGTTGAGTTTTGCATATTGTCGTTTCGTTAACTATTCTGATAGGTGATTGGAACGAAAATGCACTTTAGAGAGATTTCAGATTGACACGCACCTTCTGCCTTTAGGGTTTTAGGTTAGTCCTTATGGAACGCTTTATCGGACTTCTCAAGGACATCAGAGGTTAGTAGGACCAAGCCTCTGCGTGGTCTGTGATGTAGGATTTGTTTGTTTTATACCTATATTGGTTTGGAATGAAAGATCATTAGTATCTCTTACTTAGAGATTTATTCAAGCTTCCGACGATATACATAAACTTTTTGAAACAGACAATTCAGTCGATATAACTTGTAGGCCCAAACCTATTACTTTCTACTGCAATTTAGAACCCTGGTCTTTTGATGATGCAGAAGAACCCCTTTTCAGCCACCCCTGAATCACCAGCCTTTCAGCAACCGGGAGAGTGTCCCACAGGCTTACAGAGCTATCGGTCTTTTATACAGAAAATATGTTTACATTCTTCCAAGGCAACACTACAGTTGTTTATACATTCATAGTTACACAACTATTTACAACGATTTACAATTTTCTTGTACTTTAGCAAAATACCGAAATCTTTTACATTATTTTTGAGTAAGAATTCGGTTTAAAAAACCTTCACATATGTGATATTAACGATAATGTATTTTTAATGAAAGAGATATAGTCCAGGCAAATTAGAAAAAAGAATGGAAAAAAATCCAACAGAGATAAAAATTGGTAGATATCACCAGTATGGTATTTCAAACAACATACTAAAAGTTCCCGACAATCCGAGTTGTGCTCTGTCCGCCATATTGGGAAATGGCGGATGAACGGTGACGTTTGATCATAATTGCTTTATTAACTAAAAATGGTGAAGGCTGAGCCGAAAATGTGTTCAGACATAAATTAAAGAAAGGAAAATTTCCAATAACTGTAAGAATAAATTTTTTTGTGATTTAACCAAGCATTTCACTGTTAATAATATGTGTAATTTCTTTACAGGTGCTGCCCGTTGTGGAACTTGGATGTAATGTATGTGATCATCGGAAAACAAACTGAATAACCTTTTTAGCAAGGCAACAATGGATATAACCCAATATTGTATTATTTGTGAACAAACGTTGAGTGAAGGTGACACTGTGGTTGTGATAAAAGGCTTAAATGCTATAAAGAGCAGAAGTTTACGTCGAAAAGATGGATTATTTGAGAAATTGGGAAATGAGACGGATGTGAGGTTACATATCAAGTGCCGTAAAGACTATACTCGTGAGAGTAGTATTACTGCTGCAAGTAATCGTTCGCCACAAAATTCAATACTCCTTCGATACATATATATATAATACATATATTTGACTTCAAACGTGATTGCTGGTTTTGAAGTGAAGTTTGTGATTTTCAAGCAGAAACGAAAAAGAATGTGAACAGACGAGTTAAAATATTTGAAGTTCGATCCTTAACATTCAAGGATCAAATCATTGAAGCTGCCATCAAGAGGAATGATGATTGGGGAAGGACAGTGATTTATCGAATTCGTACCGTTATTGATCTAGTTGCAGTTGAGGCTAGGTATCACCATCCTTGTTTCACTAAATTTTACACATCCTCACCTACATCAGGAAAACGTGGTAGGCCTGAAGATGAGTCTATTTCTATAGCGTTTCTGCAGTTATGCTGCTACCTTGATAATGATAACGACGAGTGTCAGTACTCGATGAATCAACTTATGACGAAGATGAAGGAATATCTTCCACGAGATACTGATGTCTCAAAAAAAACTCTTAGGAAACGCCTATGTGATCACTATGGAGAAGACATGATAATAAAAACACGTAAAGGCCAAACCACTACAGTATGTTTCCGTGATACAGAATATAAAATATTATCCAAAAGTTGGTACACACAGAAAGAAGAAGATCCAAAGAACGAAAGACTTAGAATTGTTAGAACTGCTGTCGAAATAATTCGGGAAGATATACGATCTGAAACATATGCCAAAGATATGTATCCAAATCTACATTAATGCTTGAAGACAGCTGATTATATGGTTCCAGAGACATTAAGGGTCTTTACAGAGGGTGTGATGATGAAACGAATAAAAGGAAATGAAGACTCCATCAAAAGAAAATGTGTGTGTATTGAGTATGCTATTATATCAGCAGTAAGACCACGGTCATTCAATTCAATGATTCAGATTGGACTTGCAGTTCATCTACATAGACATTTTGGTTCAAGAAATATTATTGATATGTTATCAAGCATGGGTTTATGTGCATCCTACAATGAAGCCATATTGTATGTTACTTCTGCAATGTTAAGTGATGAGGAAATTGTTGCTCACAAGGAATTATTGAATCGCTTTGTTTTTGATAATGCAGACGTCAATGTTTGGACCTTGGACGGACTAGGAACTTTCCACAATATGGGGATCATTATGTGCACTACTCCCGCAAGATCTGTTCATCCCAGAAAAGAAATTGTTCGATTGAAGAAGCAACCACCAGAATGTCACCTTGCCAAATTTGGTAATGTTCCATTACGCACATACGTTGTGCCTGCTGTTCGTGGTCTGCAGAAATCAAGATTAAAGAAATTGAATACACCAAACAGGTAGCGCCATCAGTGCATGTTGCATCACTTCTTGATTTTGTATGGATGTGTGGAAATCACCTCAACTTGTCACCAAGTCCAAGTAGGAGTGGTTATGTGGAGCTTGCCACTAAAGGTAGCAAGGAATATCACATTTCTGAAATAAGTACATTACCATTTATAAAGCTGCTGCCGACAAGTCCAGATGCCATATACTCATCCCTCATGTTCGCAGTTGAAGAATGCATGAAACATGGTCAAAAGACATGTATTGTTACTTTCGACCAACCTCTATATCTGAAAGCCTCTGAAATTGTTGCGGCTTCTCTAGACAACGGAGATATGTCGTCAGTTGTCCTTCGTCTAGGTGGGTTCCACATGCTTATGTCGTACATGGGAGCGATAGGATATATGATGGGGGGAAGCAGATTGGAAGAAGCTTGGTCAGTAATATATATTATTCGTTACAAGTCACGAAATAAAAGTGTAAAGCTTCAATCAACACCAGGCAAATTTAATTAAAAAATAATGGGAAAAGTTTCCACAGACTTAAATTTATTTTTTATATTATTAGATAGGTTGGTTAAATCACAAAAATTTATCTTCTTTCAGTTATTGGAAATTTTATTTTCTTTAATTTATGTCTGAACACATTTTCGGCTCAACCTTCACCATTTTTAGTTAATAAAGCAATTATGATCAAACGTCACCGTTCGATCGCCATTTTCTAATATGGCGGACAGAGCACAACTCGGATTGTCGTGAGAAAATGGAAGGAAGCCAAGGAAATAGAGAAGAAAGGCGAAGAAGACACAATGAACTGGAATGGGGGACTGAAGTTAAAAGAAGATGTTGGAAAGAGTGGAAAGGACAAGAGAAAAAGAGGAGAGGAGAAGGAAGAAAAATGAAGGGAAAAGAGCGTGAGATTAAAAAGTCCAACCACATTCTATATGGAAGTAATTGTGTTTAGCCTTTTAGGTGAAAGTAAAGTTGGAAAGTGAAAGTCATCTGCTAGAAAGTTCCAAACAACTTTCTAAATAGTCTGGAGGGAGTAATGTTTGTGTATATATATTACCCTTCTTGTTGTATCTGGTTACTTTTGTACTTGATACAGAGTCTGAAGAAGACCTTGCTAGAAGGTTGAAACGTTACGTTAGTTTATGTTTTATAATAAAATAAATTACTGCCTTGGTCAGCATATTTAGTTTTTCATAATCATGGAAACAAGGCTTAATGGAGTTATAAGATTTAATATAGTAAAAATGAACTATTTGGTCTATTTGAAAGATGAAATAATATTAAAGGGAAGGAGAACAAGAAATGTTTGCAGTTTTCATTCAACAGATGGCAGCAGTTCCACGCAATCATTTCTCTTACGTCACGCAAGAGCGGAAAATTCTAATTGTAAAGAAAGTAGCCATGATTCGTTCCTAGTATAAATTTCCAAGTTCACTAAGATATAGCACACTTATGGAGGAGAGAGAGCCTGGAATGACATCCCACAGCTTCCAATTTCCACTATAATTGCGCTCAGAAAATTAGTACCTGGCTTAGTGCGGAATGGGCTTAAAGCTGCCGGCTTTAAGCAAACCTCTCTCCCTCCCCCCTTGGTCCCTCTCACTTATCCTCGGTTCCGGAGGAGGGAAACTCCGCTTGAATTGCCCGGAAGAATATGGATTACGGGATTTACCAAACTTGGTTTCGGAGGCGGGGGATGGAGGAAGGAAGAAAAAATGAAACGTGGAATAAGCCCGTGAAATATATCTCCCGCCGGGATGTGAGCAGACGGCATGCATTAGCGGGCGTAGGGAAGTGGGGGCAGGGGGGCTCCTGCGTGAGTGCGTCGGCGATGCTGCAAAGTGACCCACCGCTGTTCAAACGACGGGGTTGCCTTCCCCCGAAAATGGCGTCGTATTACACGTGATGTATGTCAGTCAATTTCTCACCCAGGGTGAGAAAGAGTTCAGAGACACGTGAGGCGGACTTCACCCCATCTCCTGTGTCGCTTGCTACAAAAGTGCATCATTTTTCTCTTATTTATGGATTGAGACGTCCATATTTCATTTCTCTCTCAGACATTCAGCCTACTCCTGTTAATTGGAGTCTCTGTGTGTGCCCGCTTTTTCATCGGCTTCCGTACTCTTTGTGGGATATTTCTCCAACATTTCTCATCATCTTTCGCTTTCACCATTTCTCTTTCGGTACTCACACGTCTAGACATGTCTGATCCTTAAAGCCTTCTGTTCTATACATTTTTCTATTTCTACGTCCGCTATATTTTTCAGCTCTAAGCATATTCTTTCAGACCTATTCACTCTACCGTGTTAAATATGAGGTCTGGAGAAAAAAGAAGTATTGATGACTCGCAGGGCAATAGGGCGTTTTTCCCTGCCATACACACATCTCGTGATGATATTTTGTCACCCCGACCATTAAACCCGATACAAAGTAAATTCAGAGAATGCAAAATTGAAAATATATAGCTATTATTGTGACGTTTACTAGAATGTACAACGCACAACAACTACTGACTTCACCTGCCTTCATGGCGTAGTGGTTAACACATCGCTCGAATTCTGGCCGGGGTATGGATGTTACTTCTTAGTGTCCTGTACAGATTAGCCAAAGTGGAAGAAAAGAGACAGTAAATAAAGAAAACAAATCAATAATATTTATGGAGATTTACAGGAAAGATTCGTGAGCTTTCGACGTGGTCATTGGCCACATCTTTTGCGCTCACGTGTTAAAGATGCTCTTCTTTAAAAATGTTACCATTCACTATTGAAGGAAAGGAAGGAAGTGAATGAGTACGTACACTTATCTGAAAGTTTCAGAACGCAACGTTATGTATGAACGTACTCTAATACTCAAAAAATACGAGGTGTGTCAGGAAAGTAAAGATACAACTGAAAATATGTAAGGCATAAGCATAAGTTGGCAACACTGCCAGCAATCTTGATCCTTACTCTTTCCAGTAGCGTTCATTCGCAGTGCTGCGCTGAGTTTTGTGATTCACGTGCTGAAAATGGCTGGCGCAATAAAGAATCCCGCCAAATGCGAAGTCCGGATTGCGATACGGTATCTCCAGGCAAAAGGCGAATGTCCAGCGGACTTTAATCGTCAAATTTCAGCAGTTTATGGAAACAATATGAATCGTCAGAATGAGACGAAGTGATGTCGTTCCTTCGTTGGCGATGAATGTCTGCTGAACATTCGCCTATATTTACTTTCCTGACACGCCTCGTACTTATATTATTGTCCATTTTCTTTATAATAAATTGGGGAAGTGCTGTCCGTTTAAAAATAGATAGATGTTTTATTTAAACGAATTCAATCTGGCACCTAATTATGAGAGCAAATGTTTTCGATCATTCTCCGCAAATTTCTATTAATCCTCTTTAATAAATCCTAATGCTCATACTCTGAAATACGAAAAATCAAGTATTACTTACTTACAGTAGGTTTTCTGCAATAAAATAACATTTCTGTAAGTTTCCTAGCAACGTCCGTTTCCATGGCTAACAATAAACATAGTAAACACGAAAATATTGATATGTCTCTAAATATTTTTTGAAAGCCATTTTGATATTGAGTAGTAAGTTGTAACTGTTAGTGTAATTTCCTTTGTAGATGTCACTGGAACTGCTTCATCCGTGTGTTATTGATCTCTGAGAAAAAT
The DNA here is from genome assembly GCF_977018435.1 of Lepisma saccharinum. NCBI lineage: Eukaryota > Metazoa > Arthropoda > Insecta > Zygentoma > Lepismatidae > Lepisma > Lepisma saccharinum. The sequence continues at coordinate 2,287,487 of NC_139247.1, read as the reverse complement.
GTAGGAATCCTTTGCCCCTGGAAACAGACGTTACTAGGCACGTAAAAACGGGGCAGTTTCACCCTTAAAAAGAGTCGAGTGAGTAATTTTTTTAATTTTCTCTGTGTTCCAGAAAATTTCTTGGGGGTGGTCGTAATGGAGCATTGTTTTTGCCTCATGGAGAACATTTACGTCGGTGAGTGAGTGAGTGGTGGGATTGATGCTTTATATATGTTGGATATGTTATTTTGACTGTCATTAAAATGCTCCAGTGCTGCACACTTAGAGCGTAGGCGAAATCACAATTCCATTAGCTTCAATTTTGGCATGCACCATACTACGTCACTCAACAAAGCCAAAATCCAAATCTAACTTAAAAACTATTAACCAATCAGATTTCTTACATGTCCCCCACCTGAATAACTGATCACTGGGGCTAGGATTTTTATGACCTAAAAATCACCAAAATATGCAAAATAAAATATGCTCTTATGACCTAAAATTTTAGAAAGTATGCCCTTATAACTGGTCTGTTTCAAACATCAATATCTAAATGCTGAGATATTTTCACATATGTACTATTTTTAGTTCACCTTTTGGGCCCTGATGAGTGGAAATGCACAATGAATACTATCATTAAATTTTCAAATAAAAATGAAGAAGATTTTGCTGCAGTAAAAAAAAAAACGCTCGAGTGAACATGGAACTAAGAACAAATCCACTTGGAAAATGACTGTATATTTCTTGGAAAATCGAAAATATGCTGAATGTAACCGAAAATCCATCAAAATATGCACTATCACGCAGAAATGTCCAAATATGCCAAAATATGCCCTTAAAAAGCACCTCAATTTTATCAGTTTTTTCATAGTCTGAATTTCTGTATGTTCAGGGAACACATCACCCTTACCAAAAAAAAAAAAAAAATTAAGTCATAAAAATCCTAACCCTACTGATCACAGAGTGATTCTAACTAACTAACTAACTCTCTAGCCTTCTTAAACCCGAAGGTTCATGGCTGCAGCAACACAGGCCTTCCATCTGTCCCTATCTTGAGCAAGATCTATATACTCTTTTCCATCCCTACCGATTTCTCTTAGGTCCATGTCATTGTTGTCCCTCCATCTTCGTCTTGGCCTTCCTACAGGTCTCTTACCATCAGGTTTCCCAACAAGAATCCTGTAAACTCCTCTTTCCTCTCCCATTCGTGACACATGGCCTGCCCACCTAAGTCTTCTTGATTTAATCATTCTAATAATATCTGGACATGAATACAAATTATGTACTTCTAAATTATGTAACCTTCTCCACTCACCTGTCTCCTCATCCCTTTTAGGTCCAAATATTTTCCTAAGGATCCTATTTTCAAATACTCTCAATTTATGTTCCTCTTTCAATGTAAGGGACCAAGTTTCACACCCATATAATACTACAGGCAAAATTACTGTTTTGTATATTTTAACTTTTAGTTTCTTAGATATTAAACGAGACGACAAAAGTTTATGAAGAGAGAAGTAACATGCATTTCCTGAATTAAGCCTACTTTTTATTTCCTCTTTAATATAATTTTCATTTGTTAATATTACTCCTAAGTATTTGAATTTGGAAACTGGTTCAAACGAGTTGTTATCAATAATTAGATTTTGATTATTACCTAACACTTGGTTTCGGCCTGTAAGCATATATTTAGTTTTCTCTTTGTTAACTTCCAAACCTATCTCTTTAGCAGTTTTGAAAAATATTTTAGCATTATTCTTAATCGTATTTATATCATCCCCTAGTAAGTCTACATCATCTGCATATGCTAACAACTGAGTCACACCATTTAATTTTAGTCCTTCTTTAGTTTCTTTTACCTTCCTTACAGCATATTCTAAGGCAAAATTAAAGAGCAACGGAGATAATGCATCTCCTTGTTTTAACCCATCATGAATTGTAAATTTGTCAGACATATTATTACCCACGCGAATTTTACTTTCTGTTTCACTGGTGCATATTTTTATCATACTAACAAGCTTCTTAGGTATTCCAAACTCTACTAATATATTATATAATTTATCTCTTTTGACAGAATCATATGCTTTTTTGAAATCAATGAATAGCTGATGGACATTTTGATTATATTCCCACTTTTTTTCAAGTGTCTGTCTGATGTGAAAAATTTGATCTGTAGTTGATCTGTTACGTTTAAATCCACATTGATAATCACCTATAATTTCATTAGCATATGGGGTTAGTCTTGTTAAAAGAATGTTAGACAATATTTTGTATGTTGTTGAGAGTAGAGAAATTCCACGGTAATTATTGCAGTTCATTTTATCACCTTTTTTAAACACAGTAACAATTATGGATTCTTTCCACTGTTGAGGGATTTCTTCTTTATTCCATATTAAACAAATTAATTTATGAATTTGACATATTAATGAATTTCCACCATATTTAATTAACTCAGCTGGTATTAAATCAATGCCAGGTGCTTTGTTATTCTTAAGCCTTTTAATAGCATATTTAACTTCAGTCAAGTTTGGTTCTGGAACTAAAGGTTCTGCTGTGTGTACTTCATTTATTTCTGATTTATCTCCTAAATGGACATTTAAAAGGTCATTAAAGTAGTTCTTCCATCTATTTAGAATATCGCTTGGGTCAGCTAGAAAATCACCGTCTTTATCTTTTATCAAGTTTACTTTAGGTTGCCACCCCTTTCTAAATTCATTTACACCTTTATATAAATCTCTGATATTTTTATTTTTGCTGTTTGTTTCAATTTCGTTAATTTTGCTTTTCAAGTAATCTCTTTTTTTACTTCTAAATGTGCGGTTAACTTCTCGCTTTATTCTATTATAATTGCTTAGATTTTTATCATCCGAGTTATTTAACCACCTAAGTCTAGCCTGATTTCTTATTTCTATTAGATTATGACATTCATTATCAAACCATGGCTTACTTTTTCTTGGTTTATGGTATCCTATAGTTTCTTTAGCTGCTGATTCTATTGCATTACGTATGTGCTCCCAATTCTTATTTACGTCTGTTTCATTTATATTTTCATCATCATTTAAATCCTGCAAAACATCAAATCTATTTGACAGTTTAATTTGGTAATCTTTCTTAATTCTTTCGTCAGAAAACTTTCCTGTATCAAATTTTATAACTTTTAGATTTTGTTGCTTATGATTTATCACTGAGAGTCTTTCTCTTAATTTAGCAATTACTAAATAATGGTCACTGGCACAGTCAGCACCTCTATGTGTACGAACGTCAATTATACTAGTATGCCTTCTCTTATCAATGAGAATATGATCTATCTGATTACGAGTTTTACCATCTGGAGAAGACCAGGTATATTTATGGATATCTTTATGTTTAAAAGTGGTACTTTTCACAATTAAATTCTTTGAGGTTGCAAAAGTAATCAATCTTATACCATTATCATTACTTAATTCATGAAGACTTTCTTTACCAATCGTGGGTTTAAATGTATCTTCTTTGCCAATCTGTGCATTACAGTCACCTAACAGAATTTTCATATCATACTGAGAAAATTTATCAAAGACCTGTTCTAACTCTGTATAAAAATCATCTTTAGTATTATCATCTTTATCTTCCGTTGGTGCATGTATGTTTATTAAAATAATTTTACACCACCTACCCTGTAAAACTGCATATGATATCCTATCATTAATAAATTCTACTGTTTTAAGAGCTGAGATAATTCTATTATTTATGAAAAAGCCTGTTCCAAAATTATGATTTTCAGTATCACCATAGACAAAAGTATATTGTTCCCTTCTCCTGGCCACCTAACTTCCTGGACAGCTACTACATCTAATTTATACTTCACTATCTCATTAACTGTACACTGAAATGCCCCAGGCCGGTAAAGGCTCAGAACATTCCAGGTGCCTAATTTAATATCCTTATTTCTAACGTAGATCTTCTCCTTAGTCCAGGGACCTCCCAAAGTAGTCCCCACCCGGAGATCCGAACGGGGGACTATTTTACCTCCGGAATATTTTACCTTGGGAACATCCATGGCCTTATATTTCTGTTTCTTGACATGTCTTTTTACAGTGCAGAGTTGTCAGCTCTACGCCTAACCCCCGATATGAATGGAGGAACTACTACACAAGACAAACACAAACATATTAGACAGCACAATTACTACACAAGACGAACACAAACACATTAGACAGCATAACTACTACACAAGATACACACAAACACATCAGTATTTACTGGTACAGACATGTTTATTTTCCCTTTTTAACGGAAACACAAAATGTGAAATTGAACACTATAATGTTCAATTCTGCAATTTGTGAAAGGGGTGAGGTACATTTTTCTGCATATTTTTGTCACAAAATCATATGAAATCAAGTGCAAAATGCGAAATAAAATTGAAATTTAGTTTATTTGGAGACACAACACTTTCTGGAGCCTGACTCCTAAGAGTTATGTCAAATTTCAGAACACTGATAAATTTTGTGGCAAAATTTTGTAGGAGAAAAAAAGTGGTCCATTATCTTAACGAAACTCCAAAAAGCTACATAAATGAATCTAAAAATATTACATAGCTTAACATTGGTGTAGTAAATGCCATGTTCCAACATATACAGTGGAACCTCAATTTTATGTTTATCAGGGTACTAGGCTGAAAAATGTAACATGCGGGAAAATGTAAAATCACAGAGTGATTCTAGTCATACAAAATGAGACTTTGCCCTGACTGGCCCAATTGTATGTAGGAGTTATCATGTATGCACTAGAGTGGCGCAAGTGTTTGGGAGACTGTTGGAAAGAACACCTCGATATGATACCACGTATCGCCCACTGCATTGAAACCCAATGATATCGGAGACCATTGAGATAGCATTGTGTTCCGACGATCAGGTAGTTCATGACATATGGCCAACGGAAGGGAAATTGTTGTTCTCCAACAATCATATCTCCTCAGTCTTTGTTGCGAACAAGGCACATTGGAATACTCCTTAAATTATAGATGAGACTGCAGTGGTACATCTCAGCTGGGCATACATTTTTCTTACATTTGTGTAATTTTACTCATGCGCCATGTGCTCTACAGTACAATTATTTAAGATGTTCCTTAAAAAATTCGGATGGTGAATGTTCGTGTCGGTCCGTTTAGCTATCACGTCTCAGAAACTGGTACAGCTAGAGACGGAAAATTGCTAGAATGATCTTCCGAATAATAACTCTATGAGACACAATGGGACTGTGTGTGTGTATATATATATATGTACACAATCATTTTCTTCTGGAGATAAGCAAAGGTACACAATGCAATAAAAAATTATTTAAGAGTACCGGAACCTTTCTTCCCAGAAAATATGCAGTGTATCTAAATATAAACTGCGTGTCCCAAAATGATTATCGGGGTTTCGTAGTGGTTTAACTTCCCTTATATGTGGGGTACAAGGACGAAACTTATATGGGAGCAAACAACAACTCAGCAAGTTTACATAGTGTATCTTATAAATGTTCAATGTGAGCACGTTTCATGACACGGCACACGGTAGTCCAATTCTCCCCAAACTAGAGTAATAGATTGAACCGATTCAATAATCCTGTTTCTCAAGTCTTGCAGGTAGCGGTGGTACGGATTCCGTGCTTGTAGCGAACGTGCTAATAGCGAACACGTGCTTTTAGCGAACACCGGAAAGAAAGTATTTGCAGGTGCCTGCTGTTAGCGAACACACAAATTTGCCCTGTCTTGTTTGTCCTTGAAAGTGGTCAGCATGCAAGTGTTGCCAGTGATAGCTTATAATCATTTTGTGTTTGAAATTATCTAAATGAAGGATCCTCAACAATTTAGGTTAACTACATGAAAGTTTTTGTTAAAATATTGATATATTTCATCTTCCTTAAAATCATATTTTACATAGGAAATGTAAATGTTAATATACCTAGGTTACTTTTCGTACAAAATACAACTTCCTAGGACATTTTTAAATGTTATTATCAATTTTCAGTTGTTCCAAAGCTGTTTTCATCCGCGTGTCGAAGTACATGTAAGTCTTCTTCCTTTTACCGTTAGAGACTCCAAATTCTACCTATCTGCCTAATTTGGAACATGGCATGTACCGCTTCCTCTTTTTCTTTGTTTATTAAATGGAATATATTCGGACAAACACAAATTCCCGTACATCGTTTTAATTAATTCCATTTCACTCATCTTGCTGGTTTCACAGTCGATTGAAGAATTATGAGAGGTGAGGCAAGGGGTCTCACTTGTCGCAGAACACTGGAGCAGCCTTGTGTACTGACGTCACGGAAGAAAGCTTTATAATTTTAGGTTAAATGCCTACGTTGTTAGATTAGGCTAGCTATGTTGAGTTCTCTTAGCCTAAATAAGGTTTTTTTATTGTATTTAGGCTAATGGAACCTAACCTAACATGCCTAACCTACCCTCGTAGACATTTCTCGTCTGACGTCAGAACACAAAGTAGCAAAACTGTTGTGCGACAAGGAAGACCCGAGTCAGGTCAGGTCAAGAGGTACCAGCCAATAAGGTGTTTTCCACGCAAGTTGGCTTATCACTGCCAACACTTGCATGCTGACCAGTTTCAAGGACAAAAAAGACAGGACATGTTTGCGTGTTCGCTAACAGCACGCAGCTGCAAATCCTTCCCTAACTGTGTTCGCTAAGAGCACGTGTTCGATATGAGCACGTTTGCTAACAGCAGGGCACCGTGGTACGTATACACATAGCCCTATAAGAAGAAGTCACGAGGTGTGAGGTCAGGGGACTGTGGAGGCAAATGCAATGACACAAAATGACTTCTGCACGGGAGTCCCCATCTTGTAATACACCAACGCTGGATGTGACTGGTGGGATAGAAATGACAAACGCTCAGGGTAGCAAAGTTCCACTCGTGTTCTTATGGTACACGTACGATATAAAAATTCACCTTCGTCTGTTGCAATAAACCAACTATTTGAAACCCTTATAATCATTTTGAGACACGCTGTATGTGTGTGTTATATAGTGCGTGCGTGTGTGTTCACGTGTGTAAATGGAAACAGAACATGAATACAGATTTGGAGTCTCATAATTTGAATCGTGATATTTATGTTTTGCAAGAAAATAAAGAGAGTTTAGAAGCAAAACTGTGCCTTTACGCTGTTTTCTTTATGCGTCCCAGAATAAACAGAAATCTTGTCTGCTTCAATATGCATCACTGAGAAAAAGTGTCTTCATTTACATCGCAGCTAATTCCATGTTACTTTTTGTTTAGTTTCGTTGGCGTGTTTTACATCTGAGGACACGTCATCAACGTTTTGGGTAAACATCAGGTTTCATAACACGCGAATGAAGAAACCATGACGACGCTTACATAGATCCCAAACAAGAAGAACTAGAATAGCTAAACAACAAAAGAAAAACTCTTAACCCCTTCTGTCACGATGAGCAACTGACAAATGTAAAAAAGTGTAAGCAAACAACTTGAAACACGATCCTTGGTTTTGCATCAACAAGCATTGCTATAAAATATTCTACGACAATGCCTGGATAAATTGATCTCGGAAACACACTCGATGAAGCTGTGTCAGATTGTTTATCTTCTCATCGGCCAGAAACATAGGCATAGTTTTGTCCGTCCGCTTGGGGGGTTAGCTGGGGCTAACTTTAGTCATGCTTTTATCAATTACAAAAATCATCACGGGCATTCTGCTTGGGAGAAAGGTGATCCCCGCATCATCTTATCCAAAAGAAATGGAATTGTTAAAAGCAATAAATACGCTATTATAGATGGTTGCAAATTTATTAAAGAACACATTTCTTCTTTAGAATGAAGAAGGTATAACTTTAATATGTAACAATATTAATGAATAATCCTGTGTTCATGGTGATGAGCAAATTATAATTCTGCAAGGCATTTGAAAACACAATATACGTAGGTAATGCAATAGTAAAAATTTAAATTTCCTTAATTTCTACACAACCTAACTTCGCATTTTCAAAATTTTACTACAACTGAGAATGCATCATGTGGATGCTTGATATTCTTAATCTCAACAGTTGTATCTATAATGCAACAAGATTCGTAAAGAAAACTTTCAAAATGAACTTAGAGAGGACAGAAGGGATGAACTTAGTTGATTTGCCATCTTAATAATCTTATAAATGTTTGCAGAGAGCTCCCCAGAGTACTATTTAGTAGGCTGTAATTCGTTTCCATTCATTTAAACCTCGCATGCAGATCTTATTTTTATAAATATACGTGTACTATGCATGCTTACCTAGGTATAATTGGACGTTAATTGCTTAATCAAGGCCACTCGCAGGATTTTTCTCGGTGGGGGGGCAGCAGTACTTAAAATAGAGGAATTGTGGGATAATGTTTTCCCCCAGTTAAGATAATTCTCATATAGAATCCCTACCACTTGAATAATTTGCATAGGCACTTTGCTCTCTTTCACGGCATCCCTCGTCCATGTTTTCAAGCTACAATTTCAAAATTTGAATTGTATGAAGTATTTCCAGATATCTTCACCCCCTCTGCGGGCGCCCTTGTGCTTAATATCTATCGAACAAAAACCAATTCCATTCTAACTTTCGTTGATTCGGGTTATAGTCCAGTACCGCCTATTGGCAAATCGGAAACGAAATAAGTATGAACAGCAACATATAGGTTTTACCAACATTTAATGAGCAGCGACATTAAAAAATGATAATAATAATTAATGTGTATTTTTATATGTAGATACATATGTAACTCTGAAATTTAGTGCATTAAACTGTAATTAGGTATTATGGAGATTTCGGATCTTAAGAAATGTATATTTAAGAATTGAATTAAAGAAACGAAGAATTACGGGCTATTACAAAATTGAAAACCTCGCAAGTGACTGAATTATCGCGAAAGGTGGGCTGTTTTTGGTTTCCATGTAGGCCTAATGATAAATTAATTTCTTTATTAAAGGAATTACCATTGGTGCCTGAAAACAAGGTCTGAATGAAACAAAATATAAAAATAGAACATGCACTAATAAATGATATCATGATGGATGTAGAAAGTTGCTATCAATTGGAAAAATATTATTTAATTATCCTGAAAACCAGACTCTTAAATGGATCGTCGACCAAATAACTTTTATATAACCCTGGCCAAGTGACTTCAAAAGAAAACCGATTATGACATTCGAAGCAAGTGTTATGTGATCACTTTGCCTATGCAATGTATAAATTTCTTTCTGAAATTCAATAGTCTAAGCTTGTTTACTTTAAGCCTGACTTTTACTATTAAGAAACTCTCTGTTTAAAGGAATGATCATTCTATCAACTGTGTTTTAATTTCACAAACAGTGTGAGAACAACATCAAAGAATCATTTTTCAATCTCCAAAAGATTATTAAGATTTCTTGTTCTTATACAACTAGAATAAGCAGGTATCCTTCTACAATAATTTTATGGGTTACTTGAAACAACAAGTAAGCTTCTTCTTACCTCCAGAAGAATAAATGTATGTCGAGACTCCTAGAGCAGCATCCCTAGCAGTGATCCACATGCCAAGATTCACCCGTCACCAGGAGAGCTGAACACAACTTTCAATTGCACCGCCTTTGTGCAATGAATAATCTAAATAAACCCGGCACATCTGCATATTGCATACATATTGGTATGCAGACAAAGACTTGGAAAAGAGTGATTTCGCCAATGAGCTGTAGTGATCACCGTATAATAAAACAATTACGTACGATTGAATAGCTTCTACATGATCGCAACAGCGACACATTTACACGACATTTAGGCGTACATCTTTTCATACATATCTCACACACAATACAAATCCACAGAAACTAAATTAACTTCTTTGAGCTGACGCCTTTTCCCTATCAAAACTGCTATTCGGTTTGTCTCTACAATGAGGGCTTCTCTTTTTCATGTTCGAAAAGAAAACACAATTGCAGGGACTCGTTGTTAAAGGGCCACATTTATGTAAACACTGGATCTATCGCCGCTATTGTTTGAATGTAACAATGTTTACCTACGGCTCCAAGTTGGAAGATCAAAACAAATAACTGAGACATATATATTCTTTGAAATCTTGTTCGGAACGTATGGTCGGTTCCCTTAAAGGCACGTGCACTTCAACTTTCATTGTATTCTACATTAGCACATCAATTGAAATTATTTCCTTATCTGTGACTGCCACACCGCAAGAGTAACACATGAAAGATTCATGAGAATTATCTAGTTGTGTGCAGTTTCTCTTTTCTTAATTATTTTATGCATATGTCACATGCATTTGGGTGGGGGGGGGGGGCTAATGCCTGGTTCTGGGGATGCTTAGCCCCCTAGCCACTAGCTAGCCCCTGGCCAGAAAGAAAAAGCAAACAAGTTGGATCTGCGTTTCTGGTTACATATTTTCTTACAGCCAAATAATATGTAGACTTTATGTACTGTAATAATAAATTGGGACATGATGTAGATTTGACACAAAATGATGTACTTGCATTTCCGGTAGTTTCGTAGGTGATTATCATGACACACATACATACAATACACACAGATATATTCATCCAATAAATGTTCTCCATGGAGGAAGTTCCGGAGGAAAGAAAATGCTCGATTGCGACCTCCTAGTTCATTTATGAAATTGTTCCAATGGACAGAGAACATTTAAAAATCAATCACTTGGCTCTTTTTTAAGGGTGAAAATACCCTTTTTTCATGTCCTTAGCAACCTGTTTCCAAAGTAATTTTTTTTGCTCAAATTGTTTGTTTCATTCTTCATTGTCTGGCTACAATGTTTCTCACAGATCAATAACACAAAGATGAATAAACTCCTGATTAGAAGGGGTACCTCAAACAAGACTGACATCTATATAAGGAGATTCAGTCCAGATACAATTAGATATTGGTATACTCAATACGAAAATATATACATCGTGCTTGTTGTAATTAAATGTTTAGAGGTGTACTTGTGGAACGTCACAAGAAACAATTCAGCCATGGATCCAAGTACAAAATCGGAGAAATTGTTAAACTGTTGGGCCGGAAGATGGCGAAGGTGATTGTAGATAATGACATGATTGTTGTTCATCTCACGAAGATCAAGAGGTATCCCGACAAGGTTGGAAAATACATCTTTGTCCGAAATCAAAGTCGACCGCTCAGAAACAACCCAGTGCTTGTTAGAGAGGAGGACTACCTCCCAGTACCTGCTACTGAAGATCAAGGGAAGCCTCCAAATGCGACCTGCGACAATCACCCGGTTAGGAGATCACAGAGACCAAGACGACCGCCTGAACGCTATGGGCAAACTCTTCAGCCGAAGGGGCGGGGGGGAGAGAGTGTCGTATACCGATTGAACTTATACGCCGGACTTGATCTGCATCAGCAGTGAACGCCAGATCTGGTTATTAAGTGTTGTTTGTCATCAGTCTGTGTTATATAGCTCTTGTCATGCATGCCTCAATGTCATAACCGTCCTGCGTGACGAGACTTCTTGTTTTCATATCATTATGTAAGTTGTTGTGCTAATTCTGTTATTGTGTTCCTCAATTATACACTTTTGTTTGTGTTAGAACTTCTGTCTTATTCTTAACTCCATTTCCTGGATCATCGAAGAACTGAAAGAACCTGAAACTCAACAATAACAAACAATTATTTAGAGCTTGGCGTGTTTGTTGTTGTTGTCCATGGAAACTGACGTTGCTAGGTAACTTAAAGAAAGTTTATTTTCACCCCGAAAACTACGGTAATTGAGTTGTACTAGACTTTTCGTATTTCAAGATATGAGCGTCAAAATTTATTACAGATGCAAGGTAGGCATTTGAGGGTAATGGCGGAAAGCAATTATTTTTCATTCACGTTTAAAAATGTGGAAATGACAAAAGACGTAAATATTTATTTTCCAATTTAGTGTCGCTATTGAATTCGTTTATGTAAAACTGATTTGTTGAGCTTAGTTGATGTTTTAAGTCCACTTTATGCACAGAAAGGCTAATCGGGACTGGACCTACAGTTTAAAGTGGGATCCGAACCACTATGTGCCTCCACCGTTTATCGAACCCGGGATCCCTTGATTCCGTTTATGTAAAACATCTAGGTAACTATCATGAAACTATTTTTACTTATCAAGTTTATTATTAAGAAAATATGCAATAATATTTTGAATATTTGTACCATACGTTACATTCTAAACTTTTCAAATAAGGGAACATACTTACCCGTTTCCCTTCCTCCAATATTACACTGCGATATTTTAAAAGGCCTTAAGAATATTCAGGAACCCAAGACATTGCCAATGACCACGTATGCGAGTGCACAAGTGCGGGAATACCGCATATGTAGGCGCCCGCGTAGCCAAATGATTAACGCTCTCGCCTTTCGTCTTTGGTTTGATCGTTCCGGGATTCGATTCCTGGTGGGTTCACCAAGAAAATTCCGTGTTGACCCAGAAATCGTGAGGACGATTGGTGAGGTGCTTGAAAAGAAATAGCGAGGCACCGTCCCTAAAGACAGATAACAGCGTTGTGTATGCACGGTTTGAATTCATATTTTAAGTCCACTTTATGCACGGATAAGCTAATCGGGGATGAACCTGTAGTTTAAAGCGCGATCCGAACTACTGTGCAATGTTGTCTCCACTGGGTATCGAACCCTGGACCTCTTGATTACAACGCGACGACGTTAGCAGTATGCGATGCCCTTCTTATACATGCAGTTTTCCTTAGCTTGTATGGGGCTTCCACGCCCAACCACCCCCCCCCTCTCCCACTAGCACCACTAATGTGAAAAGCACTGCACTGACCAGAAAGCATGTAAGAACTTAAAAGGCCATCAAAAACAGAGAGCAAATATTTCGAATGAGTGTCTAAATATAAGGTCGGTCCCTTTGATGTATCTGCCGTGTTTTTTGTCCTTGCTCGACATCCGCAAGGCCAATCGGAGCATTCGCCATTTCCCAGACACCGAAAGACGTCCCACTATTTCTGAGCGCTTATTTTTAACTTCTCTATATTTTCCGTCTCCCCCTTATAAATCACGTTAAAATATCATTTCAAAGACCGGTCGAGGGAGGCCCCGTAGAGAGAGCCTTCCGGATGATTTACGTCCGGCGCTTGACGTGGACTCCAAAGGGGTAGAAGAAGTCGCTTCGGCCAAAAGGGGCTCCTTCAAACACAAATAGACCGGTTTTTTAGTAAATTCCAGTTGAAAAATAAGGCTGCGGTTACACTGGTAGTTGCGGGGTTTTGTTCCTTCGGCTGCAGTTACCGTCATCCCTTGCGGGGTACAAGGCTGGGTGCGTGGGTAACATGAAGGACTAGCTCATATATTGGGTTGATGCATAAGTTCGTAGCGTTTGTGTTTGGTATGGCAACACTGCCGCGTTAGGAGTTTCTTTATCGTTTAATGTTCATAAATTTTTAGTGGTATTATTGTGCTTGTGAATGCGCATTGGATTTTACAGATTTGAAGATAGACGTTGTTATTTATGGGCTAATGAACAATAACTGTCCATTTAAAAAAAAACATTTCTGATACATTTTTCTCTCTGAGTATATCATAGAGACAAAGGCAGCGGAGGCGGCTCAAAACACTTGTCCCCTGGTATTGGGAGAATGCCAACGGGGAAAGCAGGGAAAGAAAATGGTTTTGTCATAACAAAGAGGGCATTTTTGACTTAAGCTTTTCTCCACGTTCAGGAAGACCATCGGGCTTTAATGAAGACTGTTTAAACGCTTAAATCCACGAGGATCTACATCAGTCGACTCGAGAATTAGCGAATGTGATGAACTGTGAACCATCGTACGACATTTGCATTCCATGGGCAAGGTTCAGGATATCGCACGCTTTAAATGAAAACTACCAATCAGCGAGTAGGCCAGGAAGACAGAATCAAGTGCTGCGACACGATAATGCACACCCACACTCCGCTAACATGACAAAAGCTGCTATCCAGAAGCTTGGTTGGGTAGTTATTCCACACCCTCCTTATCCCCTCCGATCTTGCACCCTCGGATTGCTGATCTTTCCTCTCTCAATCCATCAATCCACGGAAGCTCCTTTGGTGACGAGAATGCTCTTCAAACTTGGCTTGGCGACGCTTTTAACCCCGAATCAGCTAATTACGTCAGGCGTTGAATTGAAAAACTACCGCAGCGATGGTAGGCAGTCATAGACAATGAAGGAAGGAATATTACTGATTAATTTTTGTATTATTTTTATCTCAAATTAGTATCAAATAAAAGTACTTTTGCCACGGTGAAAACGCTACGAACTTAAACATAAACCCAATACAATTGTGTTTCGGAGTTGACATGCAGTGTAGAAAGTATTGTAGTTACTCCCTGTGCATTGCCAAATACAATGATTGATTTGGTTTATTTTACGAAATCAGTCAAATTTCTCTTCATAAACTTCTATGTTCGCGGATAATATCTAAGAAAATAAAAGTTAAAATATAGAAAACAGTAATTTTACCTGTAGTATTATAAGGATATGAAACTTGGTCCCTTACATTAAAATAGGAACATAAATTAAGAGTATTTGAAAATGAAATCTCTTGGAAAATATTTGTATCTAAAAGGGATGAGGATACAGGTGAGTGGAGAAGGTTACATAATTTAGAACTGCACAGTTTATATCCCTGTCAAGATATTATTAGAATAATTAAATCAAGAAGATTTAGGTGGGCAGGCCATGTGGCACCAATGGGAGAGGAAAGAGGAGTTTACAGGATTCTTCTTGGGAAGCCTGATGGTAAGATACCTGTAGGAAGCCCAAGACGAAGATGGAGGGAGAACGTTGAGATGGACCTAAAGGAAAACGGTAAGGATGGGAAAGATTGGATTTTCTTGCCAAGGATAGGAACAGATGGAAGGCTTGTGTTGCTGCAGCCACAAACCTTCGGGTTTAAGAAGACTAGAGATTTAGTTACTTTCTGCCATTTCTGAGAAATGGTGAAGATGAGGATGAGTTATATGATGTAATCAATGAAGAAACGCTCACAAAGAATACCCGTTCAGGCCGGGAATCAAACCCGTGACTCCTGTCGTCCTAGAGCGTTGTGATAACCACTCTGCCATGAGGTTGGCACAGTAAATGATAAATGTAATATTGCGCTGCAAGTGATGGAGAAACTCACACCTTTAAGGATGTACTAAAGTCATTTTTGTGGTACCTTTTCGATAACAGATGTCAGTACTGTTCTCATCGCAACAATTTCATATGTTACCAGATCCGCGCGTAAATCGTCAAGATTGATACGTACAGGTTGGTCGTACATAATATTTGTTCATAAGAATGAAATTCGTTAATGGGTTTTGACGTGTAGAACTTCAGCATCGTAGTTCATTTCCATGGGGATAGTTAGATGTTCTTATTAGGAAAATAATCATTGTATAAGTAATGGAAATAGTGATAGATATTAGCATAAATTGTGAGAAAATTTTGGATCTCTACTATTTTACTACACTGTGGTTTCAATTTAATATGTCTTGA
This sequence comes from Lepisma saccharinum, assembly GCF_977018435.1. Lineage (NCBI taxonomy): Eukaryota > Metazoa > Arthropoda > Insecta > Zygentoma > Lepismatidae > Lepisma > Lepisma saccharinum. The sequence continues at coordinate 2,272,033 of NC_139247.1, read as the reverse complement.
AAGCAGGAATACGATTCAAATAAATACCTGCGTCATATTCATGCACAAAAGAACCAATTGAAGAGAGTAACTAAAATTAATGAAGACATATTGCAATTAGGTTAAATAACTGCACTCTCTGCCAGAGAAGTGAAGTTAAACATACGTGACCCATTTTATAAAAGAATGCTTCCCTACAACGTGTCTCTCTTTTGTCGGATTTTTTCACAAGATTTCAAAGTAAATTTGTTGTAATCTCGTCTGGTTATTTTACACCTTAATAAATCTGCAAGAGGAAGTTCAGCCTATACAAATATTAGTTATATCATCTCTCTACCTATTCTCCAATACCTTGAATTTGTTGTGAGTAAGATTGTATTATGCCGCCTTGCTCTCTACCGAGTTACGTTTAGTTCTTGAACTATTTTGCAGAAATACCACGATTACACTTTTCGACATTTTGATGTTCTTAAAACAACAGGTGTTTCTCTGGAAGTATGTTGTATGCTTATCACGGTAATGACATCAATTTCTTGCCATAACGTTAGGATTTTTCCTTAGATCAGATTTCCATGTGATACCCCACATGTTCCCCTTGCCACTTGAAAAATTGACTTCAAGATGGCAGCCATGTCCCGGAAGCACCGTCACACAATGGCACCTTACCCCGATGTACCCAGGTGAAGTTGGATCTGCCATTACCGCATCACTTTCAGAGAAAGAAATGTGTCCTGGGGCTTTTAAACGACCCTGTATTGCTGTTTTCTGAAAAAGAATATACTTTGGAATAGAAGCCAGTGTAGGAAATATTTTATCAGGTAGTCAAGGACTTTGGCGAAGATGGGATAGAAGGATACTGAGGAAAATATACGGGCTAGTAAATGAGAATGGACAGTGGCGAATAAGGAGAAAAGGTGAAATTAGAACACTCTATAAAAAGCAGATATAGTTTCCGATATACGAATCATGAGACTGAGGTGGCTGGGACATGTGGAAAGAATGCCTGAAGACAGAGTGGTAAGAAGATCTATAAAGGTACACCAGGAGGGAGAAGATTAGGAGGAAGGCCAAGGAAAAGATGGTTGGAGGACGTTGAGGAGGACCTTAGGAGGATGGGAGTAAGACGGTGGAGACGTCAAGCAGAAGACAGAAGAGAATGGGCTATCATTGTGAGAGAGGCCAAGGCCCTTTAGGGACTGTAGCAGCCAAGGAGTAAGTAAGTAAGTAAGTAGGAAATGTTTGTGCAAGAAATTCATTTACTTGTGTATGCATTACAAGAGGCGGACAAAGTTGTCGAATAATGAAAAGTTATTGGGATTTAGTCTGTTTCTCTGAAGCTCTTAACAATTACAATGTACTCCCTCTGTCCCATAATTATTGTCCGGTACACCTTTGTTTGTTGTCTCATAATATTGCCCAATATTCAAACTGTGACATTGGTGTATACAGAAGAAGAACATAAAACAAGGGAATGAGTCATACAACTTTACTACTCAAGGATCAGTACAAATTGTGCTTTCCATCTGCCTCTTCGTCTGTCATTTCTGTACTACCATTTTGGCATACCGGACTATAATTATGGGACAGAGGGAGTACTTCCTACTCGTTGTGTACTCTAATTATAATGAGAGTTCAAATTATAATAACAAGCCTATAATTATTAATCTTATTTATATTCATGCTGAATTTAGCAATGGTGTGTTTGGAAGTTTTGATGGATAAGGCATTTACTTCGGAAAGCCCTTTACGAATTTTAATTCTTCTTCAGGGTGTCCGAAAAGTCATGCAACCGAGGTTTTGATAGTACGTAACTTTTGTAAAAAGAGCGATATAAACATAAAATTTATACTGGGTATTAACTGTGTCTATGTGTATATTTCTTAAACATAAAACAAAAAAAAATCATGCTTCATTCCACATGATTGTCTGGGAACATTATATGCCATTGCATTACCGCACATTTCTACGTAAATTAAGAATTGATGACGATAATTACAAGCAAAGTAAACAAGTAGAAAACTTGAACATGTGACGCACATATCACTCCCTTCCTCAGATCACTAGAGGACGCCAACAGCCACAAATAACTATGAGGCTACAATACATACTTCACACTCTATCACTGCGCGTATTACACATTCATGTTCTTTACATGTTTACTTTGCCAGTATTTATCGTCATCAATTCTTAATTTACCCGGTACTTTGCGTAATGCAATGGCATACAGTATTCCAGAACAAGCATTTGGCATTTTCGGTTACCAACGAGGTTCGTACCTGTGTACAGCCTGAACGGTGGATGCTACGTTGCAAATTCAAGTGCTATACCTAGTCTTACCATAAATACTGTCCCAAATTTTGAGGGTGGCTGTACTTTCACCCGTACTAGCGAGAGACGGCAAGAGCGGTAGAGTGAAGCGTGAGGCATTGCTTGTTGAGCTGGTCAAGTGGAAAGGTGTCTGTTGTAAGGGTTGAAGATGGAATGGGGTGAGTATGAAAATTGTGTGGCCGTGATAGCGTTGCACAAGGTAGGCAAATCACCAGGGGAGATTTTCAAAACCCTCCAGAAGCTGAAAATCCCCAAGAAATTTGTGTACCGCACTATCCAGCGCTTTGTTGAGACTGGTACTGTTAAGGAGCGGCCACGGCAAGGAAAACCACGCACAGTACGAACAACAGAACTTGTGAAAGCAGTGGCGGCACGAGTGCGACGAAATCCTGTACGGAAACAGTCAGTGATGGCTCGTGAGCTAAAGATTTAAAAAATGTCGATGTCTCGTACGTTACGCAGTGACCTGGGACTCCATGCCTACAAACGACGAAAAGGACATCTCTTGACAAGTGAACTGAAGCTCCAGAGGCTCCGGAAATCAAAGCGGTTACTTCAGCGTTACGCGGCAAATGGGCACCGTCGAATCCTTTTCACTAATGAAAAAAATTTCAGTGTTGAGGAGACTTTCAATGCCCAAAATAACAGGGTGTATGCCACATCCTCTAGGGAAGCTGCTGACAAGTCCGCCAGGTTCCAGAGGGGTCACCATCCTGCATCAGTCATGGCGTGGTGGGGTGTGAGCTACGAGGGCACAACGGATCTCCATTTTTTGTGAAAAGGGGGTCAAAAATTCAGCCAAAGTGTACCAGCAGACAGTGCTTGAGTAGCTATGGAAGAATCTTACCGACACCATCTTCCAATGGAGAGAACTGGAGCTTTCAGCAGGACTCAGCCGCAGCACACAAAGCACGCACCACCCAGCAGTGGTTGGAGGCAAATATTCCTGACTTCATTTCTACGTCAGATTGGCCCTCTGCCAGTCCAGACTTAAACCCTTTGGACTACAAATTGAGGTCCAAGCTTCAGGAGATGGCTTGCAAGAAGAGACATCCCAATATTGACAGTTTAAAGCGGTCTTTTCAGAAGGCAGCTGCGGAGTTTCCACTTGATGTGTTGCGTAATTCCATTGATGAGTGGCCACAAAGACTTCAGAAGTGTGTCAGTGCTAAAGGTGGCCATTTAAAATAATTATTTGTGATTTTGGTTCATAATGCATCCATGTACCTCATGTTATTCTGATATTAAAATATCTCTCACCATTTTGTGTCTATTTACTTACAACTTTGGGACAGTATTTATGGTAAGACTATGTATATTGAAACTCATCTATTTTCAACAACTTCCCCCCTCTTTCAATTTTTCGCTTTGTGCATTAATAACTAAGTTGCCTAAGTAACCGGACTTTTGAATCACCCTGCAGTTCTAATAAACATCAGCTTCATATGTGTTAATTCAAACAATATTGTACTTCATTTTTGTTAGATTCTTGTTCTGAATTACAGGAATTTGTCTGTCAAAATATGGTATCATGAATTATCTAATTTGCCCTACTCAACCCTAACTTAACCTAATACAGATACCATAATCCAGCATCCCATTAGCGACCCGTTTGTTTCTATTTTGTACAGGTATTGGGAAATAGTGTATGTATATCATATACATTCTTGAAAAAAGTATTAAATACCAGATTTTGAGAAAATAGATACGAAAGTGTTCTATACACCACCTTAAATTTGTTTTACCCTGATGTATGCATGCAATATCTAGTGTGGAAGAGCCTTCAAGACCTTTCCAACGCCGTCCGAATCACTTCTGTAGGTGCCCTGATTGCCAAATATTGGAATTTAAATAAGTTGAAAGATATGGTCTAAATCGCACAGTTTGCACCACTGTAATTTCGGAATTACAAAAATATGGACCTGGATCCTTGCATATTTTCCTACTCCAGGTGGCCCTGTCAGTATTCCAAATTTCAAATTGTAAAGTTGAGGTCCTTGTTCATTTGACATGGACCATGCTACGTAATTAATTAATTTAGTTTTCAAACATAAATCATTTTTATATTAAAATGTGCATTTTTGCCACACCATTTTTCCTTACCTGAAAGGGCTACACATAATTTGTCCCGTAGGGGAAATGCCTTGCTTTCCATCTTTACAAAGACAAGCGCGCCATCACACACACGCACTCACAATCACACTTAGAGAGCACCACTCATCTCTGTAGAGTGTAACTATGTTAACACTCTCTGAATGAGACACCCAACGTTTCCCTCTGTAACACACACACGCTGCTACGACTGTGTTCATGTGCGTTTCATTAGCTGCGAACACTCCGCGCCCGTTTTATTTATGCAATCGTCAAAGCTAATCCGAGCTGCCTGCCTGTGAAATAGAACACGAAACGATTCAAGTTCCAATTTGTGAAATGTGCTGTTTGCTTTGCAAATCCAAATGTTCGGCTTAATTGTTTCTTTGTCATTGTTGCTCGTGGCGGAACCACCCCTCGTTCTCTTTCAGGGCTCGCCAGATGAGAAATTATGTTGCCTTCAGGTAAGGCGGCGAAGGGAGCTCTAGACGAAATAAGGGCGCTCGTTAGGGCATAAGTACACGTAGGCGCCGCCTTTGCACTGCCTAACTGTCATATACTTTATAGGTACTAATCAAGAACGGCGAAAGCGATATTTTTGTTGCAGGGTCTTGAACAATTTCAGTCTGGTTAAGTTATATTCAAGCTCTGTTCGAAAGGTACGAAGTACGTACTTGAAGCATGGTTTTGGAGGAAGTGACGTCACCTAGTACAGTTCGAAAGCGCCAAGTACAGGAGTATGTAAGTGCATATCTCGCAGTGCAGATGGAAGCTGACTCGGTCACGTGATTTCCACATTCGTTGTTCGTTTGTTTAAAATCGCGGAGGTAGAAGGTCAGCAACACAGGTTAAATATACGTTATGGGTCAGCAAGTTGTTGGTTAAGGTGCTTCTAATGTGTGGAAGTGTATGTGTACGAACATTTGAAAATGCAACGTGATTTCTATGGTGAAAAACAAGTGTTTATAACGTGGGGAAAACAACGAGTACTTAGCTTTATCTACTGATCGTATTTGGCGCTGCAGTCGAAGTGCAATTCGAAAGACTTTCACTTCCGGTGGAAGCGGCCCCGGCGCCTACCCAGCGTCGAATAACATGGGTACCTGGGGGAAACCCTGGGGGGTAAAGGCGGTCAGGGGCGTGATGCTGATCACATCACCCCCACTCACGACCGGATCAAGAAAGTGTGGGGCGTTACCCCCACACCCCCTATACGCCTTCATGGCGTGGTGCTATGCACAGGGGAACACTTTACCTTTTTTTTTTTTTTTTTTTTTTTCACTTCCGGTCCACATCTTCAAGACCGCACTCCAAGACCATACTCGGAAGATGCTCTTTTCAAGTTCGGTCTTGCACCTTTGGGACACGGCCTCAGTGCCGTATTCCCAAAATTTTCACAGGGTAAAAGCTGTTTCGTGAAACCTTAAGTGCAGACCGTGTTTCAATTAACTTTGAATTATGTATGCATTAAATACAGTGAGTATCATTATAGAGTAAATAACGTATCAGATTCATTGCTAAAAAAAATATCTGAAACAGACAAGGAGGTAAGTTAAATACAATGAGAAAATCTTCAAGTTTTGTTTTCATGCGCAAGACTTGTAATCACGGCCATTGTGGCGCTGGTGTAGTGTTAAAGAAAATGGCGACTTTCACAGGTGCAGAAAAAGCAGGCTGAGTATTAAACATTCATGCAACTCAGTCCGCAACGACTGTACGGCGATGGTTCCGTACAACGCACAAGATGCCGCCGCCAACAAGAAAATCAATTTACCAGTGCCATTAATTTTTCGTTGAAACTGGTTGTTTGCGTGCGAAGTAACGCACAAGAAGACCACCTAACTTGGAAAATGTTGATCGCGTGCCGGAAGTGTTCCAACGTGTCCACAAAAATCAACAATAGTTTCGAAAGTGTTACGCAAGAAAAGTGTGGCAAGAACTTGAATTTCGATGGGATGTGTGTCGCACAACTGGTGGAAGCCACATAGAACATTTGTAGTTATTTGTAGCCATTCATAGAAAATTGATTGATACGCAACAAATATCATTGTTGCATTCCATATAGTTTAGTAGAAATACATTTTTAAAGTCGTTTACTTTATTATGATACACTATGCACTATATGAATCAAGTGAATTAACTTGAACGAAAAGTGTCATTTATGGTAGAATGCTGTTGCTACTGACAGCTATACCAATAATTTTCATAAAAGTAGCATATTTCAGTATGGAAGGTATTTAAATAATAATAATAGTAATAATAAATTGAATGCGTATTTAATGATTGCATTTAAACATAGGCTACAGTACAGCATGTTATTGTATTTTTTTTCTTGTTGGTATTGCTTTTGTGCATTATTAGTTTGTATACCGTTAACACTGCTAATTACACTAACAGTGAAAATCTTGGGAAAATATTTGTGTCAAAAAACAAAAACAAATAAACAGAAAATCAACAATACTATTTTTTTCGTTGTCATTGTGTAAAACTGAAACACAACAGACAGCAATTGTTGCCTTTAATGATAAGATCAATTTGTTTCGGGAAAAAGGAAGATAAACTTTACTTAGGGAGATTTCACACCGAAACAACACGTGTTGCTTGAGTAATTGCCAAATTACATATATAAAAAAGGAGACAAGAATAGAAGGATATATAGGCCTCCCCAATGGCACAGTGGTAGCGTCGTCGCCTTGTAATCAAGGACATAGTGGTTCGGATCCCACTTTAAACTGTAGGTCTAGTTCCGATTAGCCTTACTGTGCATAAGGTGGACTCAGAACACCAAATCAATAAATCAATCAATAGAAGGATATATATTATTGAGTAAGGTTAACCATATACAGCCGTAAACCCTCGACTACAGCCCTGGTTATATGGTAATACAATTTTGAACTACACTACAGACTTCTTCTTCTTCTTCTGTTGCAGGTGTGGGTAACCAAAGACCGTTCTGCGACTACAAAAAATGATCATTCCATCGGTGATGTGGTCTTCCTAAATGTATTTTTCCTTTTGGCCTGTAAGTTAATAATTTTCGAGTCAAACGCTTATCCGACATCCTCAGAACATGTTGATTCCATAAACATTTTTCTGAACAATCCATGTTTATCCTACTTTGATATTCTTACCATTGCTTCGACATTCCATTTATTTATTAACTTCTAATTTTCTCTTAAAAGGTTGCTCCACCTTAAGAGCGCAAGAATTTCCTTTGTCAAAACTTTAGTCTGGTTTCTATCAAGTTAACGAAGAATCCAACATTCGCTACCATACTGTAGAAATGTTACACCGAGGAAGACTAAAATGAGAGCCTCAAGTCCACGCATAGCCGGGGCGCTGTTTCCATGTTGGGCTGACGTTCTCCCCTTCAGATTTCAATTTTTTTTATATTTAATATACATAATTCGCAACACTCTTTTTCTTAACACCGAAAGTTTATTTCTTTTTGTTAAATCAAGTCTCAGCTTTTCAGCAATTGGACATTATCCACGATTATGGAAACTATAAACAGACCTACGAACTCCATCCTTATTAAAATAATCTAATCTGCATTCCAAACCGACGAGATCCTCCTGTGTTTGCCATATAGGTTGTTTGTATTCTAATTTTTACTATACTGCGGGAAACGAGAATGCGAGCTTCAAGGTCAACCGTCTACGCTCCTTCTTTCGTTCCTCGCTAGGCGGCGTTGTCGCATTTCTAGCTTCGTCTCGACAAGAAGGGGCCAGTTCTTCCTCAGGGATTTAGTAAAGTTGGCTTTTGTTATTACCATGTGTGACACTAATACTGCTGATTACTCGTGTTACTCGTGGTAATAACAACAGCCAACTTTACTAAATCCCTGAGAAAGAACTGAGCCCGTTCGTGTCGAGACGAAGCTAGAAATGCGACAACGCCGCCTAGCGAGGAACGAAGGAAGGAGCGAAGACGGTTGATCTTGAAGCTCGCATTTTTGTGACCCGCAATATAGTAAAAATTAGAATACAACAAGAGGGAATATTGCAGACACAGGATAATCTCGTCGGTTTGGAATGCAGGCCTTAGAAATTCCCTTATTTAGAAAAAAAAAACTTATTTCTTGTTATATTATAGTAAGTATCAGTAGTTCTGGACCACCCCTTCCAATGGTATCACCTTATATTCAATGGATCCCGCATTCGATCCCCGATGGATGCACATGGCGGTTCTGAACCTACTTCAAAACGTAGGTCCAGTTCCAATTAGCCTATCTGTGCATAAAGTGGACTTAAATTCAAATAAACAATGAAAACAAGCACTTTTGTTATTTGAAGTCTCTTTTCTGCCATTTTTGGCTAATCGGGAAGATGAGGTCAAGAAATCAATAGATGCAAATGATGAAGAGACAATCACAAAAGAACAAAAATGTCAAAGATGGGACTCGAACCCACGGACTTTGGTGGCGAGATCGAAAGTCGATCACTTAATGCTAGCAAACTACCAAATAAATATTTTAAGAGAACGTTTAGACACACAAACATAATTAAGTCTTCAAGGAATCCACTCGCTTCTTCTTGATATATTTGCTCCTCCTGAGTTAGATACACTGCTCACCATTTATCCAAATCTTCGTCTCCTCTCTCTGGCAACTCCTGCCCCTCTGCATCTAATTTTTAATTCGAAAAGATTTGTGGCGTCACTCTGGCTCTCCCCTAATATACGGCCCCTTTTAAGTCAGACGTCGCTCCGCAAAGACTTTGTCTCCTGACCAGGAATTTCTCTCCGCCTGGAGTCATTACTTTCCGCTGTGTGAAAACACATCAACAACCTTCATTTGGGGAAGAAGAAGGGCTGGTATGCGAACCTTAGACTTCTGTGAGGGTTCTTACTGATGGCGAAATTGAAAGCAGTTTCCTAAGCTGATTCTGTTTGATTGATTTAACCTGCTGCAGTGTTCAAATTTTGCTTACGTGTGTAGTGTTCGGGCAAATATGACCCGAGTGACATATTTCTTATTTCTTTAAAGAAATATGGAAACATTTGCCTTTTATAGCTTTCATCTTTTATGTTTTGTTTTTGTTTCATGTTTTTTTTGTTTCGTAATTTTATTAGTAATAATAATACATTTCTTTATACATTAAAAGTTCATATAACGACATCGGGTCATATTGACCCGAACACACCATTAAGGGTATGTAGTGATAATAAAAAATTATATATATGTATATATATATATATATATACACACGTATTTCTTTAGAATAACCAAGCAACCCACTATAAACATAAAGTCACGGGAGTTTTGTGCAAAAATTAATACAAGAATTATATACACATAAAATATAGTTTCGGGTCAATAGGACTCGAACACAACAGTAGGGTTAATTACACTGGTCGACATGTGTTTGGATATTTTGCAGATGATTATTGTCTCTGAATAATTTCAGCATTCTGATTCCAAAAATGAAATCATTTTTACCCATCACGTGTAGTTCTTTCAGAAAACAACATCTCTGAAACGAATGCATAATGACTGATTCAACTTCACCTGGGTACATAGGGGTAAGGGGTCCATGCGTGAGGGTGCTTCCGGGACATCTTGTAGTCCGTCATATTGGATCGAGGTCAAATTTTTCAAATGGCAAGGGAGCCATGTGGGGTAAGTATCACATGGGAATCCTGACCTAGAGGAAAATCCTGACGTGATGGGAAAAAATGAATGCAATGTGCGTGATCAGAGTTCAAAATACTTCCAGAATCGCTTATGGATTTGGAAATAACCGAAATTTCCCCTTTGTTGCGTTATGTAATAAATGAAATGGTGAATAAGAGAATTTTGATTGTGAAATTGTGAAAAAATTCTGAGTTGATGGGAAAGATGGATTGATTTGAAAACATGCGAACTTTTTCTCAAAATGTCGACAAGTGTTATCTCTTCTGCCAGTTTTGGCTATTCGTGAAGATGAGGATGAATGATGTTGAATTGTTCACGTCTGGTATTGATTCGGGACTTCTTGATTACAAGGGAACGACGTTACCACTATGCCATCGGGTATGGCAAATGGTGATAAGATGCAATTGATGAACGGACACTCACAATGAGCACACGCGTCGTCGTCGCCTTGTAATCAAGAAGTCCCGTTTTCGATACCCGGTGGGGAGCACATAGTGGTTGGGATCTAACTTTAAAATGTAGATCCAGTCCCGATTACCCTTACTATGTATAAAGTGGACTTAAAACACCAAATCAATCAATCAACAATGAACACGCACGCCCTGGCCAGGATTGGAGCCCGGGAACTCCGGAATGTGCAAATCACTTCACCATAGATATTGCTTGTTGATTTGGATATGAATGCGTCATCAAACTTTTCTATACTCTGTCGCCGTCATCTCTGGAGCAAGCGAACGAAAACAAGTTTCTCCGAGACGGCTCCATCTATGAACACGTGGAGGGAATGGGATTGCGTGGAGAGGAGAAGTGACTGTAGTTACCACTAGATCCCTATACGCGGCCTTGTTCCAGTGATAGTGAGGACAGAGTATACAAATCAATTATCAGGCTTCGTTTGTTAAAAAAAGGTAAAAAAGGTAAAGTGTTCCCCTGTGCATAGCAGCACGCCATGAAGGCGTATAGGGGGTGTGGGGGTAACGCCCCACACTTTCTTGATCCGGTCGTGAGTGGGGGTGATGTGATCAGCATCACGCCCCTGACCGCCTTTACCCCCCAGGGTTTCCCCCAGGTACCCATGTTATTCGACGCTGGGTAGGCGCCGGGGCCGCTTCCACCGTTAGAAAAGTTCCCGGATTTGAACCGGCCGGGGATCGAACCCGGGACCTTGAGCATGGTAGTCAGACGCGTTACCGACTGAGCCACCGCGGATTAGTATAATATCTTAAACTAAAAAAAATCTACTCGTATATTAAATATTTGATAGTGAAGACAAAAATATGCTGTGGATTTCCGGTGTGTGCACCAAGCTTTAGGATCCCTTGACAAGAGACGCGGTATTTTGTATGTGTAAAATGTTCAAAACAAATGTAGCAATTCACCTAAGACACTGCAGAATTGCAACAATGCTCGAATGTCTTAAGTTTGCTATGCAATGAAGAACAGCTTCCTTACCTTGAACCAGTGGTTCTCAATCATTTTTTTTCTCATTGTACCCTTTAGTCGTAACTAAACGTCTAACGCACCCTCACCATAGTATTTCTCCGATCAATTGGTTTTGAGGAATTCTTTGTCTGCCTGATTGATGCTAAACAAATAAACATTAGAATCCTTTTTTTTTTTATTAATTGGGTGTTCCTATCTAAGAAGTAGATAACAAACTTTAATTTTCATATATTTTTCCAGAGTTTTTGAAAAATAGTTAAGAACAAAAATAAGTTTGTCAAGCACAATTTTGGACTTTTTATTGTAAATCCTCAGAGTTTCTAGAGAAGGATGTGCCTGCATAGCCTGTCACAGTTTCTTAATGTCAAGTTGTGCACTTGAAACTCTGAAGCGGAGATTCGGCTCCAAATTTAGTCTCTTATAGATTTCGAACGAAATTTATTTCAAAACATATGAAACAAAGATAAGAGTGTGAGTGACAAAATCATCTTTTTTGTCCTGTTGAGTGTTAAATCTATGAAGTCTGAAACAACAAAGTCTGCTCTACACATCTGCAGAAAAAATATTGTCGTGTGGGTATTCTCAACAATTCTCTTCCAAACTGATCGCGTACACCCTTCAAGTCGTTCATATACCCTTGAGGGTACGCGTACCACAGTTTGAGAACCACTGGATTAGACGATTCCACGAAACTTCTTCACTTTAGCATCCAGAGAAAACACAGAGTTCGAAACAGTGTTGACAAATTTAGCTCTCTTCCTTAGCACGTTAGAGATCTTCAAGTTAACAATTCATGTTTCGTAAAGAAAACGTAAAAGTAACTATTGGTAACGTTATTTCTATTGCAAAAAGTAAGTATCTTACAGTTGCAACTGCATACTTTAAAAGTAACGTCCTCCATTTTACAAATTTTCAAGTAAATGTAAGTGTCGCAAAGACTGTTGATGACGTTACATCCATTGCAAAATGAAATCCTGTTACAGTTACATATATTAACTTGTAAATATAGCTAGTTGTAGCTAGAATTCCTCAAAAAGTAACTGTTACTTGTAACTAGTTACTTCCAGGGTGGATAAAAATCATGATTTTGTATTTTAAAATTAATTTGTCATGATTTCGTTTTATTTAAATCAATTTTTTTATTTAAAAGAGAAACATGCTTAAAATTGCTTGTATGGTTTTTGGCACCATACACATAAATACATCTCTTTTTCTCTTGAAATTTCATTGTAAAATATTTGAGCAGTTTGATGAAAGCAAATAAGAAATTATATGTTAATGTACATCAGTTGAGTTAACTTTTCTTCCAGTGAAAATAAAACATTCTGGATGTACTATAATTGTAACTTATTCTGTATGTAGCCTTGTAGCTCTGAATTTGGAAATTTTTTAATGATAGTTTGCAAATTATCAGCTGCCATGTTTATTTACAGTTTAATGATGACACAGCCCGTTCGCTCACAGAATTTTTCTTTTGTTGATAAAAAAAATGTCTGTGATTTTCGTACGTATATTGGTCTCCTAAATGATATTATATATATATTTTATATACATTATGTGTGTAAAGATTGAAAAATCGGATGTTGTTAAATGACGTCATTGTGAGTCAAGGGAGCTCATCCTTTTCTAATCCTTCTACATATGAATAGCATTAATACGTACTTCTGTTGCAATATTCACACATTTATAATGTTTATTTAGTGCCCATGGTACATTATATCATAATATATAGGTAACAAATTATTATAAATTTTATGAAGTATATTTTCCTTTTAGATATTAGCAATGCATGATAAAATATATCATATTTACAGGGATACCGGTTTGGATGAATATAACATTCTTCCCTCATTACTTCCCATGACAATCTCTAAAACAATTATTTTTCTTGTTAAATCATAGTGCATCACATTGTAAACCCTGCATCCCCCCTTTTACAGTGTACCTCTAAAGCATGTGAATGTTCTGACATATGTTGGAACTTATCGTAACACACATATTTCTTTGGCGTCACTTGAAATATATTATTCTTGGGACTCGTACTTTATTTTAAGTTGTTGCCCTCTTGAACTAAATCCTCATCTTCTATATTTGGTGACCTGGTCGTCCCATTTCCACAAGGGTACCCTGTTTCCTATTATCATTCCTCATTCTTAGAGCTTGGTTTGAAGATTATCTCCGACGTAGAATCTTTCTCTCTCTCTCCCTCTCATATTGCAGCTAGGCTTTTTTTATTATTTAGTTTCTCTTATTCGAACTGCAAATCACTAAGTCAACGAAATGAAATATTACTTCCAAGGTCCACTTTCATGACTTGAAAAATATTCTTTACAAAGAAAAAACATAAGTCCATTTTGTAAACACCTCCCATTAAAGCACGCTACTCCTTTTTCATCCATGTTGTGTGAATAAATCACTGACTGTCATTCAGTAGTCGGGCAATTACATCACGTCAAAATTTGACATCTTTAGAGCCTGCAATAGAGGAGAAAATATATGTAATTCCTTACATTCATAAATGGTAAGTTATAACAGCTAATGAAAATTAGAAACATATATGAACAGCATTCACAAACGCCACGTCCCTCCCCCCTCGCACACACGCCACGCTCCCCTCACACACACGCCTACGTGCGCACGCACGCAAACAAACACACGCATACAGTGAATTGACCAAGTGTTTCATAGTTCTTCTTTCTTTTAATTAATTTCTTTTAAGAAAATGTTGAATCAAAAGGGGGGTTATAACCCCTTGCACCAATCCCTGGAGCCGGTCCCCGTAGCGGAGTTGTTAGCACATCGTGCTGAGACGCCAGGGGTCCCGGGTTCGAATTCTGGCTTGGGCATGGACGTTTGTGATGTCTATTATCAATTTCAACACTCATCCCCATCTTCGCAAATGAGACAAAAGTGGCACAAGAAGCGAAGTAAAATAAATAAAAAAAAAACAATCCCTGGGTACGCCACTACATACATTTTAATAAAAAAATAACTTCAAATACACAAAAGAAATCCCTCTGAAAACCTTAGGTTGTGTACATTTACGTGTACCAAATATGACACGTCCTCTCACGTGAGCATCTACCAGCTTAGCACAGGCTAGAAACGATGAGATAACTCTGGGTACAGATCAGGGTGATTAACACTACGAATATATGGAAAGAAACAATCGATTTAACCCACTACGGAGGGTTGAATAATCATGTACAAATATTAGATAACTTTGGAAAATCTTTTCATACAATATTTTCTTCTATTTTTATTTCTTATTAATTTTAGCCAATCTTCTTCTTTGGGCTTCTTCTTCTTGTAATCGCTGAGGCTTCTTCTTGCAATTAATAAGGCTTCTTCTTCTTATAATTAATAAGGCTTCTTCTTCTTATAATTGCTAAGGCTTCTTCTTCTTGCAATTAATAAGGCTTCTTCTTCTTATAACTAATAAGGCTTCTTCTTATGATTGCTAAGGCTTCTTCTTCTTGCAATTAATACATATTGTGTACTTTTTCTTCTTTCTTTTCTTTATCGATCTTATCCAAATTGACGGAAATATTAATAAAATCGATCTCCCAGACAAACAAAGAGAAAGGGGTTAGTTAAAGATCGCCGCCTGTCCGGCGCTAACCTTACCTTGGAGCTGCAATAGATGCGCCTACCAAAAGTGCTTGGGTGCCTGCTGTAAGATGGCGCTACACCTGGGAAAAACAACCCAAAAGCCGCACGAAACACTCAGTTCGTGGGAACCAGAATAGACTCAGAATCGTAATTACTATTCGACTTCCTTACTTTTATATAATGATCACTTATGCTATTACTGAATATTAATTACCCTTTCCACCTTATTTATATCCTGTTATTGTGTTAAGTTCATTTATTTCTTTCATTATAATTAGTATTAATATCTACAATCATTATTTCACCACATCAGCGCTTTCCTTTTCCTCTATTTACAATTGTATAAGTTTTCTTGGGTGCTGCCATCTCTGGCCCACTTTCTACTTTCTAAACTGCTTTAAGCATCATCAAATATAAACGTCGTTCTTTTTGCATGCTGCCATCTATGATCCTCTACCTCAAAGAACAACAATGCAGTTTGTGTACGTGACAAGTATATTGTAACAATATTGGCTTACGAACTCATTGCTTTATTATTTTAACACATAACTCACAATGTTGGCAAATAACGACAACAGATTAAAAAAAAAATCTAGCTGCCGCAAATTACATGAATTTCACAAAATCATATGTGGACACATTAAATTGAACATCAACAAATAGTTACATTCTCTATCTGAAAAAGTAATATTTCCTACTCATAATAACAAATAAAGGTTTACTCACGTTAGTGGAACAATGACCTGATCGTGCCACACACCTCATGAATTACGTCATGATGCCTGTAATTCTGTTAGTCTTACAACGCGACCAGCGGCAATATCGAAAAACAACATGTTGTCAATTGCCCGATTCGTGATTGATAGGAGTCGACTCAACGGAAGACTTCTGAGCACCTTCTAACATTGACTTAGCAAATGACAACGCGTATTTCAATTCGGTCCAGGAACAATTTTCTCTGGATCAATTTAAATATGGTCCAGAAACCTTTTTTCCGGATCAATTTAAATTCGGTCCAGGAATTTTTTTTCAATGAAACAATACACAACTTAGACCGAATTTAAATTGTGCGAGAAAAAAGGTTCCGCTCCTGCAGCGGAACCCAATTGAACCCTTTAGAATGTATGGGTTTCTGGGCTTGAACAACCCTGGTTCTGATATCTACGAAATCATTGTGTACATTATTGTACAAATTATTTCTTTGAAGTGATTTAGTGTGTGATTTTAAAAAAAAATCACCTGATTTAAATTACAATTTAAATCAACCTGATGTAAACAATCCACCTAAACACCGCTAACCACCACATTATAAAGCGAGAATACAGTGAATGTAGATCTCTATACTCTGTACATTGTAATACCACAATGAATATTCTCGCCTAATTCTCCCACGAGACATTCTTTCCAGGCGGGTGAGCTTGTTCGTCGCCCTCTTCAACATAGCGGCCCGTCCGCGCATGCGCCTTCGACACTCGGCAAATATCTAACGCATAATTTCCATTAGATTTATTGCTTTCTTTCTCATCGACAAGAATTTTATTCCTGCAAAGTTATGCGATAATGAAATTCCGAAAAGTGGGGTGGGGGAGTGCTCTCAATAAAATGGACTTATTCATAATGGCGTCCGCAGAGGAAATATTCGAGGCAAATTAATTTTGCCACTCCAACCCTGGGAAATATGCCGCGCGGTATTCTATTGAAGTGAATATTTAGTAGTTTATTATTTTCTACTTTTAATTCACTTGCATCAGTGTTTCATATAATTGTGGGCATGTTAGTAGTGCCGCAGGAAAGTTTTTAATTTGGGAGAACGAAATCCAATCTCCATACGCACACACACATAGTACACATGTAAATTAAATATTATCCCACGTGTAGTGAAAACACGTGAAATGAGTTCTCATGAGTTACACACACAAACACAGTTCCACATACGTGTATTAAGTTAGTCGGTTGGTTGATTGGTGTTTTAAGTCCACTTTATGCACAGTAAGGCTAATCGGGATTGGACCTACAGATTAAAGTGGGATGCGAACCACTATGTGCCTCCACCGGGTATATATTACAAGGCCAGTATTAAGTTAGTGATCGATAACACAAATTGTCAATAAATGAAAGAACGTGACGAAATTGAAGTGAGAATATAAACATTTATCCACTTGTTCGTTATAGTAATAAACACAAAGGTTGTTAGCTTACTTTGTGAACATTAAAATATGTCTTCCTTTAGTTTATAAGCTTGTTCTCAAGCAATCTCAGAGAAGAGTTCAGTGCTGGATCTACAAATCTTGTCCCCCCCCGCAAAATATTACCAAAGACCCCCTTTACCTACCTATCTTTACACAACCACACACAGACATATGTATATATTTGAAAGTTTAAATACAGGGTGACTCAATAAAAACGGGCCCCGCGCGCACTTTTTGTGATATCTCCTACATCCAATCACTTCAGCCATGTCCTGCAAAATAAGGGTTTATCTTGCAGGACATGGCAGAAGCTACACCTGTGAACACAACTAGACCTTAATGGAAGCTCAAGAAAAAAATTTACTGCGTGAAACATTACTACGAGACAGGCTAATTAAATTAAATCCAGGAAACTTTCATGCATCAGTTCGAATGTGAGAAGGCCCCCTTCAAAAGCAGAATACAGAACTGTGCCGTACAGCCGAGCTGGTCGAGAGCGTGAGAGAGTCAGTTCAGCAAATAAAAGTATGTTGAGGTCCTCAAAACCTTCAAGACTCTCTATCCGTTGCTTATGAGAAAGTTCTGGTTCCAGCAAGATAGTGCAAGCTCTCACACATCAAACCTGTCCAGATTGGCTGAATGAGAACTTTGGAGGCCGTGTGATCAGTCTCAAGACTGATTTTGAGTGAGCTCGTTAGAGCCCAGACCTTAGCCCCCACAGAGTTCTTCCTTTGGGGCTATCTCAAGGACCGAGTGTACGCAGGGAGACCCACGACCATCACTGAAACCATCAGAGAGGAGATAAGAGCCATTCCTCGGTCTGTTTGTAAGGACGTCTTGGACAATTTTGTGCTGCGCCTCAAGAAATGCACGGAGCTAAATGGAGGTCATCTCGAACACATGCTCTAGAATGAAAAAGAAAAGGCCAAAGACTTTCGTGTTTTAATTTGATGTTCTAAATACAATAAAATAGTTGCATTTAATTCCAACAAAAAATTAAGATATGAAGCCTATGGAAAGTTGGGGCCCTTTGTATTGGGTCATACCGTATATACTTTCTTCTTTTCTCTTATAAAATATGTTATGTGTGTGTGTATAATTCTTGATCTCATGTCGACAAAAAGCCACATAAGGGGGTAGAGGGTGATTCAAAAGTCCCTTAACAGCACCATAAAAAGTATAGGAGATAGGCTGGGTACAATTGGTGTTGATAGAAACAGGTTAGGCTTATGGGGAACCTCACTGATGTGTTCCAAGCGGATGTCCACCATATTGTATTCAACTCAATATCGTATCAATCCTTAAGATTATATGTTTATTTTAAAAGCCTCTCTGAGTGCTTCATGTTGACCAGGGCATTCACTTGTTTATCTCAGTTGTCTCAACCTCTGAGGCATGTAAATAATGCACAGTGTTGTGCTATGCAAACCTCCTAAGGTATTCAGGAAATAGGTAGTTTCTTCTGCCTATGGAGTCAGCGGCTTGCATAGTGGCAATTAAAAACACGATTCGTCATGGAGGAAGAGCTCCATGGCCTAGGGATATAGAGAGGAGACAAGCTGAGAGGGGACTGACTTTGGATTGGAATTGAGGAGGGAGAAGAGGTTAGGAGAGTAGTGGAGAAAAGGTGAGACGACGCACTGGTCAACCGACAGAGAAGCCAACAGAGGACTTAGTATATTTTTATTCATCGTAATTATCTTCATTCGTCAGATAGGCAGGTAACTATCCTAACACCCAGCCATGATTCAGGTTCAAAGGTTCAGAAAACCCAACGAGTGACCATTGTCTTTTCTAGTTGTTAGTTCCTTGTTACTTCTTACTTGTACCTTTCGTACTGCCAAGCGTTAGCTCGTCATGCCAATGACGAGTGCTCTCATCAAAGGATGAATGATGAATAGCTTACATCACCCAGCAATTAATTGCAAAGTGACTGGATCTGATCCCATCATTCTTTAGAATGATACGATATTTTTAAATGGGATGAGGGTGATGTGATATATACAGTATATGACACTATTTTCTCACACCTTGAAAGTTATACATTTGTTACAATCATGCAGTCGTAACCCTTTCGTTATTAAAGATAGTTTGATGAAACCTTCACCGTTACATTCCTCGTGAAATACTAGCCTCATTTGATTCTAGTCTGATTGCCACGCAGGAAACCCGGGTTGCCGTCAGGTAAAAATCTCTTCAAAGACTGAAACAAGGATCAAATAAGTCCCGATGTCATGTAGTTAGCTATCACTACTAACGCATACTTGCATGAATGGAGGTCTCCCCGAAGGGGCCACATCCGGCATTGTCTTAATTTGGTTCCCAGGAGAGGGCTACTCCCTGGCCAAGACCAATCCTCAGGGGCGTTCTATGGCTGTCGTTCTTCATTTCTGGGGAACCAAATATTTGTAATACAAGCTTTCCATTCATCCAAATTAAAAACCATGACACAACTCTCACATTGACCAACAATCCTATAAATTTAATGTAACTTCCAACAAAATATTGGTTGATGTATATTTTCGTAGCGTTTGTTTTTGGTATGGCAACACTGAGATGTTAGAAGTTTGTTTATCGTTTAATATGCATCAATTGGAGTCGCGTCGTTGTGCTAGTGAATACACATTGAATTTTACAGATTTCAAGTAAGAATTAGCAAATGGGATGAACTGTGACCATCCATTCAACCATCGTGCGACATTACATTCCATGGGCAAGGTTCAGAATACCGCACGCTTTAAATGAAAACAACCAAATCAGCGAGTAGGCCAGGTAGACAGCATCAAGCGCTGCGGCACGATAATGCACATCCACACTCCGCTAACATGACAAAAGCTGCTATCCAGGAGCTTGGTTGGGTAGTTTCTTATTCACTCCGATCTTGCACCCTTGGATTGCTACCTTTTCAGCCCTCAGTCCATTATCACCACCATCGATTCCTTGCAGGAAACACTCCCGCGCTGTATCGAGGCTGATGTGACCACGTAGGGGAAACGTCCCAGAGAGTGCCCTATGCGTTTCGAGGACGTTTATTTTAAATTAAGATCTTAAAATTGATGCCAGCATTGCTTCAATGAAACAGATAAATGTATTAACCTGAATTTTAGTCCTCGTCTGGTTAGAACACATTTCAAAATACAGTAAAACCTTGCTAATCCTGATCCCGAGAAGCCGAACTTCGCTTAATCTGGGCAGGCAAAAGGCAAAAAAAGACGAAATCAGAATGCAAGGTTTTAAATGTGGCTAGAAGTCAACAAGAGAACTTCTCAAAGAAAATTCTGTTTCCCGCAGACTTTGTACTGTACTGTAGTTAGGCCTATGACCTTTAAATAATCTATAATAAACGTGTTTTGTTGCTATAAACGGAGTTTTAATGCACTTTCTACTGTTCTTTTAGGTTATTTCAGTTAATCTGGACTTTCGTTAAACCGGTAAACTTATCCCCCCATTAGTCCGGATTAACGAGGTTTTACTGTATATTAAATGTAACAAAAATCCTTTTGAACCATTCTGTATAGTCTCATTAAACACTTATATAAGTTAACTTTAAAACACAAAACATGTCACAACTGTTTTACATATTAACTTAACGAACTCTATCTCTAATTTACTGGCGTGAGTGAACGTGCAACGTGTTTGTAATTATCAGAAATTTTGCCCCTTATTTTACCAAAACCCCACCCATTACCTAACGTGTAGTCGGCTTGTGTAATGTGTTCGGCATGCTACCCAGAACTCGAGTGGACGAGCCTTCTTGGTCGCTCTTGAAGTCTAGAGTTCGTATCCGGTTGCAACAATCAGAGCACGCCTGACGTCATATCTATTTCTAATACAGTAGAGTTCGCTAGTAACACAAATACTTTAAGGCCACTTAACAAAAACATGGAGTGGTCTTACCATCAATCTTCAAGGAAGCTCCTTTGGTACCGAAAAAGCTTTTCAAATTTGACTTGACGACGCTTTTAACCCCGAATCAGCTGATTTCCTCAGGCGTTGAATTTAAAAACTGCCCCAGCGTTGGTAGACAGTCACAGGCAATGATGGAAAATATATCACTGATTAATTTATGTATTTTGTTCATCTCAAATTAGTATCAAATGAAAATGCTTTTGCCACGGTGAGAAAAACTATACGAACTTATGCATGAACCCAATATTACTCAATTTTCTCGTTCATATATGAGAAAGGGTTACATCCCCATCAATCCCTCCTTCGGTACGTCCTTCTCTGTAATAATCTTTATTCAGTGCAACACAATGTTTCTAGTACTGCACATGAAGTTCCAGTAACAAAAACAAAGATAAAGATGTGCAATAAAGGAGTACATACGCATCTGAATATCTCTATGACGTTCGTTGATAAATCCCGCCATTTATTCCGCCATTGTCCCGCGTGTATAACAGCTAATCGCGCATTCAATCTTCTTGTAATAATTTTTTCGGTTGCGTGTCTTCCTTTATGAACATATCACGGGACATATTGCCTCACAGCCTTTACTCACGTGACTGCCACTAATTTCCCAGCCCATGTTTACTTAACAATCTCATCAATTCGGTCCCACAATGCAACGGGCGGGAACTGGCAGCTGACGACATTACACAAAAAAATCTGTCATACGTGAGCTTTAATGCAGCACTTTAATATGTAAACAAATTGTTGACCATGACGCTGCATAAGGTAATGACGTCACGATATTACAGACGGCGAAATGAATGGACCGTCTGCGTAAGGAAATAATTTCTCGTGTTATGTGATAGAGTTGCGGGAATACAAGAAACCTTCTTTTGCAAATGGCCATTCGTCACGGAGTCCATCTTGCTTCAACTGGTTCTCTATCTCATTGTCGCGTGCAAGTCAACTGTGACGTATTGCTCAATATGTCTTAGCGTAGGAAAATGAGCTTCGTGTTCGATATTTCAATTTAAGATTTGGAATTGGATATTCAGGATGAAGAAAACTTGTTTCCTTCATTTCTTATTCACTCGCTAATAACAGAAATGACAAATTGGAGTAGCATCGACTGTGTGTAACTGCTTCTTGGGTACTGATGAGAACAGTTAATTGGTTTCAGATGTCACAGAAAATGATATCTAAATGTCTCAATCGAGAGAATTAATAGGCATAGCATTGGCCTATTAGTATATCACTCCACAGAACATTATATGCATATTTAAACTTTCTTCCTTACAGATTTTGAACCCTTGATGCAACTGGCAGAGAGAGGGCTGAAGGAGCTACAACCCCCTCCGAAATATTGATAAAATCAACATTTTTAAATAAAAGAAGTGAAGAATCCGATGAAAAAAGACAGAGTTCTAAATGCAAAAACGCCTTTGAATGACCCCCGATTGCTATTTTTGAGAGCAAACGCTTTTAATATATGAAATATCTTACTGTGTATGCCGCCTCCTACAAAGCAGCTATGGACTATTCACCTTTACAATTCCAAACTCCACCCGAAAAAAAATCGGTGTCCTTTGTTACTGCCTCTTCACCATATCATCATTCATCCTCATCTTTGCGCTTAGCAATAAGTGGAATAAAGGCAATGCTAAAAAAACAGTTACAGTTCTCAAAGTACCACAGACCAAATAACACAACTTCGGTTAAAATAATTGCACTATGAATATCCTAATAAACAATCTCTTCGTAACCGAAAATATGCACGTTATTCCTTAACCACTTTACCCAAATGCGTCATAACTAGAATTGGCTTCATAACATGAGAAGTTTGATTGATTGATTTAGTTTATTTTAAATTTGAAATTGATGAGAGGATACTCGCTCATGAAATATCTAGAATAAGAGTTTTACAGGAAATGGTAAAGGACGCTGGTACGATGGAGGTGAATAGAGGTCAAGCGTGAGGATAAAAAGGTGCGAGGAAAGCGACACGGGATCTTTTACTTGGAATCGACGGAAAAACTCACAAATAACACCAATGTCCAGACCAGGATTCGAACACAGGACCCTAGGCATCCTATCACATAATATTGAGAAGAGCATGATTTTTTTTTAATCCAAGAATTTTAAATACTCAAATACTCAATTAGCTTAGAGAAAACATATAAGAATGAAATCAACACTATTGTTAGTAATAATATAAGATATAGCATATAAGTCAGGCCTAAATCCGTAATAACTAGAATGTGCATATTTTGAAGAGTAGAAAGTAAGTGAAGAAGCACCAATATCGTTTCTGTACCATGAACATTTCGAAGCAGCATATCCCAAAGAGGAACCTGATAGAAGCAGAGGATAGTTGTTCTTTTCATTTCTTTGCAGGAAATGTGGTTGTAGTAAGGAAAAGAAGGAATGTCGATGTCCCTAAAGAGACTCCCTGTTACTCGATTACAAACAAGAAGTCCTTTAACCAAACCTCCTGGAATCGTGTTTGGCTCCGCTGCTTGTCCGAAAAAGCCTTTTGATTTGAATCACAGATGAGGCCCCCGGCTGGAGTTTCTTCGTCTGTCTGCTCCTCCCTAAAGAGGAAAGGGGTTCATCGATCAGCGTTGCCATCTGTTTGATTAAGTGGTTGAATTTGGTTCCTTGGGTATAATGACGGGGACGTCTGAAATGTGTGTTGGTTTTTGTACATTAAAGGGTGTATATGAAGTCTGTAGCTCGCACCAAATTTTTGAGTCTATCGCCGAGAAAGATGAAGGAAGGTGCACAAAAAAGCTCATCAATCAATCTACATAGAGAGAAATACCCACTTGTATATGTTATACAGGGTGTCCCACGAACGGCGCAAATGGGAATTAAGAGTGACGTTACTTTGTAACCGAAACCTGTACATTCATAAACAATACACCAAATGTTAGCCCTGTCCGAGTAGATATTTTTAAACATAGAAACAACAAACGGGGTGCAGTCTTGTTCATGCAATGTTGCCAAATGTAAGTGAAAGTGTAAATTTATTTTTCCACAAAGCATGGAAAATTGCATGTCAAACATTCGTACGGAAATTTGGACGTCAATTTCCACCTTGGGTAGGTGGACTATTTCGCCATCTATAGTTCAGAGAAGAAAACCGATCGTTTTCGCGTATAGCCAATCCTGAAATGCCTCGTAAAGGCGTACCGGTCCAAACGGGTGTTTTAAAAAAAATGTGAGGTACAGTGGCAACACTGTTGATGTTTGAAGGCAACAAAAGGTGTGTTTAGTGATGGTCTATGACATGGAAATACTGGAAACAGGAAAAAAAGAAAATGAAAATTTTGTGATGGTCTATGACATGGAAATACTGGAAACAGGAAAAAAAGAAAATGAAAATTTAGTGATGGTCTATGACATGGAAATACTGGAAACAAGAAAAAAAGAAAATGAAAATTTTCCTTTTTTCCTGTTTCCAGTATTTCCATGTCATAGACCATCACTAAACACACCTTTTGTTGCTTTCAAACATCAACAGTGTTGCCACTGTACCTCATAATTTTTTTAAAACACCCATTTGGACCGGTACGCCTTTACGAGGCATTTCAGGATTGGCTATACGCGAAAACGATCGGTTTTCTTCTCTGAACTATAGATGGCGAAATAGTCCACCTACCCAAGGTGGAAATTGACGTCCAAATTTCCGTACGAATGTTTAACATGCAATTTTCCATGCTTTGTGGAAAAATAAATTTACACTTTCACTTACATTTGGCAACACTGCATGAACAACACTGCACCCCGTTTGTTGTTTCTATGTTTAAAAATATCTACTTGGACAGGGCTAACATATGGTGTATGACTTATGTATGTACAGGTTTCGGTTACAAAGTAACGTCACTCTTAATTCCCAGTTGCGCCGTTCGTGGGACACCCTGTTTTTTGGCGTTACCTTTACAAGTGATTATACTGAATACTCGTACATTGGAGGGTCAAGAAGAAACCTTAATATTTTTTTTTAGTTAATAGAATAGATTAAAACTATAGAACATGTCTTCCATCCAGGGTCAAATAACAACAGTTTCTTCACTTCCATGGCGTCAACAAGAAAAGATGTAAACCAAAAAAGATGCAAACATGTAAAGAATGAATATATGTTTCAATATGAATTAAAGGTGATTTCCTGTTGTTTTCTCGGTGTTACAGAGTTCTTCATTTGATACAGATTGCGAGAAAAGGTAATACTTAGGACCACGAGGAACAGTTTCTGTGTCGAGTCCCAGCCACACTTAACTTTCCCTGTCACAAGCTGGAGAAAAAGAGGCCCGTGTTGGGGAAAACACTTAATATTAAGCTTACTTGTCCTGTTTCGAACATCAAACTTACAATGGCGTAGAAAAACACATGAACGAAAAGTGGATAGGTTGAAGATTTTGTTTGTAGTGACTATTTGTAACTTGAAGTTGATTCTCCATAAGGAATACGTAGGATTCTGCCAATACTTATTCATCATAATTTTACAGATCACAGCTACTTTCGTAATCAACTTAATAAGACGTGTTCAGTTGCAACATGGGGAGAAATGCATACTCCCTTGTAGAATGTTTCCCTCCATTCACACGATATTAAAAAAAATGCATACCTTGGGCCAGACTGTCACTCTACGCTTTGTAGCCTGACCATTTGTTTAAAAAATTATGTTATATGCTTGCATTGCCATGAACTCACACTTACATTAGGATATTATAGAATTACATTCCACTAAGGATATAGTTTTGCTAATCTTATGTACTCATATTTTATGTAAGCAAGTTCCTCCTAAAGAGATATAGGATGAAAGATTAGGGAAACAACAAGGAAAATGGAAGATTAGGTATGATTTTTTTCTTTATTTGAAAGGGAGAGGACGAGACGCCTCTGCTATTTGACCCTCCCAACGCTCTGTGGGCGCTTATTTAGATTAACACAATTGACGAGTTATTCCTACAATCTTGAAAAACGAAAAATTGATTTGCCAGATTCTATTATACCCTTGGAGCATACACAGGAACATTTTCCTCCCTTAGGACAATCAAATGCGAGGACTGCATTTAGGATAAAAGTGTCATACAATATACATTTATCACTGTTTACGGTAAGCCACAGTGCAGTCATGAACATTGGTATCAATAATCAATTAAATGTTTAAAAATTCTAACGTGAGGCTTAAGGTAAGGGCACATATATCGAATACCTCCAAGGTATAAGGCAGACAGTTTAACAGAATTCCTGGATTCAAACCAGAGATAAAATATTCTCTCAGGCCATAACTTTTCTCTCCCGCAAAGTCTCTGCACAAACACACACACACACACACACACACACACACATGTAAAAGAGCACACACGAGCAACATTTTTCTGGAGAATAGCCTGAAGGCTTGAACCTCCATTGGACGACATTTCCATTTTGTGGAGTCCAGGAATTCATCTATTCCGCGTATTCTGTCTGGGCTCCTTTCTCCTCCAGTACAGTAACTGAGATGCTTCTTAAATTGTGATGCTTCCCTTGGAATTCCTGAAGCTTATTGTTCAAAAGGATTCCAGAAAACGTCAGCTGGTTTTCAGGAGCGAGAGGCTGATACGTGCTCATTTGGTTGCTTCGCGAATACTCAACTTTGCTGGCCGGAAGCATTTTGGCAAATCGCGAAGGTGACCATGAATCATGCATTGATGAAATTAAAAAAAGGGACGGACACTCGCAAAGAAGACCCACGCTCAGGCCTGGATTCCAACTCGGGATCTCTAGCACATTGTGCTATACACTACACCACGCAAGTCACAGACAGGGTGTATCATAAGTAATTGCGCAAACTGACACAGTTGAAAGTACACGATAATAGTAGCAAAAAAGTCTTAGTAAACATGGGTCTGCAAACGATCCTTTTTCAAGATAATAGCGAATGTGAGATTACAAGCCGCCACTGACTTCATTGTTAGTAAACGTCGTCCTAGTTGGTAAAATTCTGATAATACAGTTAGAAAAGTCATTGGAGATCTCATTGCTTTTATTAAACATTCAACTTACTTTCACAAAGGTTAGTATGTTACATGTTACAATTACTATACACTCGTACCTGTTAAAGTAGGTGTTCAAAGTGTCGTCCTTGCACCTGGATGCAATACTGCAATCCGCATTGAGTTTCGAATTCTTTAGAACACCCCGGTTCATTTCGGAATTGGTCACAAGCATGTACAATTCTCTGTACTGATTGTATCCATCTTGTTTGATTACAACGCCACCTTTTGGAAATGTTCTGTTTTGTAAACAAAGAGCAAACTTCGTAACGCGCAAGGAGTAAAACACTCGGTGTTTACAAAATGCAATCACTGGTGGCTTCTAATCACACATTAGCGATTATCTCGAAAACGGCTCGTTTGCAAACCCATGTCTGCTGAGACTTTTTTGCTACCATTATCGTGTACTTTCAACTGTGTCAGTTTGCGCTATTACTTATGATACACCCTGTATATGACCTGCATGTATATAACTAGGCATTTAAAATATGATACCTATGCAATGATGCTTGCATTGGTTAAGCCATCACTCTCCTGAAAATTGATAGAAAATTTCGGTTGATCACCACTATCTGGCGCAGTGCTTCGAAAAGACTTTTCGCCATTCTTTCCAGACTCCGTCGACTTTTCTCCCGATTTAACGATCAGTACTTCGGGTGTATCAAGGAAAGCTCCATCGATTAATCGATTATCGCCCTCTCGAAGAATGGAAATATAATGTCTTGAACGACATCTTGGCTAACACATTGACGTCCAAAGGGACTCGTTTCTTTCCCGAAGTCAAACTTCTGGTGCGGAGGGAGGCTTCCATTGAAAGAGAGATTTCCTTTGTAGGAATTGCTTCTTCGGTGATGTGCGTTGCGTCCTCAAAAAAGAATGGGAACCGATATTTCTCATATGCATGGTAAACGTGGGAATTTTATGCAGGGGAAATTAGGGTCAAACAAGACAGAAACAACTAGAAGCGTATCCTAAGGAGTCATGGGGCCATGGCCCCTTCTAACGTAGTTTTTTTTAAAGAAACTACAAAATGAACATTGACGAATTTTTACATATTGCAAGAATTTCCGTTTTTTCCTTGCATAAATGAACGGGTTGTTTGTGAAGAGAGGTAGGCTCCAGAAGTCAGCAGTCTGCAACATTTGGTAAATTTAGTTTAAAGTAATTTATTCAAGCGTCCAAATTTAGATGGGGCAGTCCATTCACTTTAATACCTGTCCAGACATTTTTTGAACTGCAGTCGTGATGCGAAAATATCCCGTTTATTTGCAAAAAAAGGTTCAGATATGTTCTTCACTACAAGAATCATTGCTAATATTATGTTTTATTATTTAATAAACATGGAATTATCATGACTGTTAAATGGTGCTGTTATCAGAAAATATTAATGGAAATTTGAAACTTTCTTAATTTGCGGAACACAGCACTGCACTATTCGAATTCTTCTGAGAAATGAATGTAAACAATTAGCACCAAGCTGTACGCCACGTGACAGCATATGACATATGAAGGGCTTGAGTGTAAAACATCGTAAGTGACATTTTGCTCATTTCTGAGTTCATTAAGAATAAAGGTTATTAGAAGCTATACTGTAGATAAATTGTTTTCGTGTTGTGTTTACCAATTTCAGAAGGCTTCACTGGGTCCAATGCAAATTGTATGACATGGCATTTTCACGCAAAAATTGAAGGGTGGCACATTTTATTTAAAAAATGACCAAAATGTCAATTACCTTATTTTATATGACAGTAAGCAACTGTATTTCTGATTGTCGGGTTGACGCGGGGTGAGGGGTTATTTTTAATTGATTTTTTTTCTTTACTTTGGACCATAATATTATAACTCTACAAATGTACGTCTAGTTTGACTGGTTGACTGAATTGGGTTGTTTTACGTCGCCTTCCTGTCACTTTTAGCTAATCGCAACAGTGATGATATGATGAAATTGATGAAGGGACACACACATACAGAGGCCGGGATTCGAACCCCAGATCCGTAGTACGCTCTGATAATCACTCCTGCACGGAGGTTGGTTGTAGGCACGTACAGTTTTGGCTTGATACGATATCAATGACTTTCAATTGGATAAGTGTAAACCTAGCTTTTGCTTCAACACTACCGTACCGTACGGGCCTGGAAACAATATCAAGCAAAGCTTAACATATAAAGCTCCCACGCTAGGGATACTAGATTCGAATCACAGGTAATGGAAGCATAGGTGCGAGTAGAAATTTTTCCAGGAAGGAAAGGGGAGGCTAAATAGAGAAAAGGAATTGGGGATATTTATCGATTGAATTTGATATTGTGGGTACATCCGCGTATAGTTTACTTTTCCCGTCACACAATATAGGAACAAGTCCATTAACTGAGACTAAGAACAGGGCCTAAAAGGTAAGAAAATATCTATTTATGTATGTATGTGTGTGTGAGGGTGTGTGTGTGAGGGTGTGTGTGAGGGTGTGTATATTTGTTTATTCCGGCATAACTCTCGAAGGCCTGGAGCAATTTCAACCAAACTTGGTACACGTATCACTTGCAATCTGGAAAGAAATACTGTGGGGGTAAGACATCTCTGCCACCCATAGGGGTGGGGTTGGAAGATGTGACATGTAAGAATAATCGAGAACCACCGATATAAAATTCCGGACAACAGACATTTGTGACTTTATGCAATCCGCACAACGATACTGTTTCTCGGGTTGTCTAACATTCAGGCTGTGTTGCGAATGGAATCCATAGTTTTCGTGACACTCCCAATGAGGTTCAACTGCAAGTTCATCACCTATCGGCATTGGGGTGAGAGGGGGTGAAAATTAAAATGCCACAAATGACGTACATTATTGTCGAATCCATAGTTTTCAGAGTCGCTAAAGTAATTGGTGACATTTATGATCACATTTAAAATTAGTTACATTTTACACTATAGTTAGAATTCATTATTTTCCTGTCTAATACAAGATTGGGATAAACACGGACAACGCTGGGTAATCAGCTAGTATGTTATAAACTTACTCAACTAAGCAAATACAATATTACTAATTCATTTATTCATTACTTAACACTGACTAAAACTCTACTATCACTGAGCACTAAAATCTCCCTACCCAGGTAAGAAGCAGAGGCTCTAAAGCGAGACACAGAAAGAAAACAACTGGACAACACAATCCCACAAAGGATTATCCTGGTGCCAGAGCCTCGTTACCCGGGTGTACTACGTGGAAAATAGGTTCATTTTTGGGTGCCTTACACCCGCTGAAGTAGGTATCTACACTAAAATATTTTAATAAATGAAGGATAGTGTAACGACCCTGCTTGGTCGCCATTTAATTATTATTAGACATTGCGTGGTTGCTATATTCTTTTTAATCGGATGAAAGAGGTAAGCGGAATGTCCCTGCGAGGCGTACGCTTTTAGTTTAAATGTATTCTGAAAACTTTAACGGTTCCACCTCTACGTTTACTAGCTTCACTCATTATTAGACCCTGCGTGGTCGCTATATTCTTTTTAATGTTATCAATTATTGGCATTTACACTGTTCAACGTGTTGTTTAGAATAGCAGAGTCCTGCGAGGCTCATTATTAATTGTATTGTCTGAATGCACACAGTTTTAGTTTATATTGTCACGTGCATCTAGTGATTTTCCCACTAGTGATTTCTCAATGTCAAAACCTTGATATTTCTCAGTACGAAGTTTGCAATATGTAAAACAATGAGTTAGCAACGCGTACTTCTAGTTAAAATTTTCACCACCCATGCCCCACCGCGACTATAAAACCCAGCGCAGCGAGGTCGGAGCTCAGTTGGCTCCCGGATGTCAACTGGCAAACATCCTGGGAAAAACCGGCCATCCAGCCAGAAGCCTAACAGCCATCCCAGAAGGAAGGAGGAAGAAAGAAGAAGAAGAGCCTAGCAGCTACCCAACTACCCGGTCTAGGTGCCAGGTTCTAACTGCCCGGCTTGTCTAGGAGCACCTAGACCTCCTTCCTAACCTGCCGCCCTTGTACAGGAGACACCGGTCGGCTTGCCGATTCCTAGATAGCGCCGGGGGTGTCGCGGCATCCTTAAATCCTTTACCCAGCGCCCGCTTGTCGGAGGTGCCGGCTGGCTACGGCCAGTTCCTAGCTTTGGTTGGGGGCACCGCGCACATACTACTTTCTCTTACAGGGGAGTCCGTGACGTCAGCAGCGAACAGCGCCCTAAATAAAATTAGGTCCCTATACTCCCCCTGGCGCCTCACTGCGAGGAATAAATTGAATGGTCCCTTCCCCCTTTTTGAATCCAGAAGTGGTGAATGCACGTGTATGGTAAATGTAAATGCACTTAAGTGATAAAGGTTAAAGACTAGTGTGCTAACAGACTTTCTTACGATAAGTTTATAATAAACATATATATATACATATAAAGCTGTTGTTCACGTTTTACCCAGCAAGCCCTGAGATATCTAGAATCTGTGTTCAACGACTGGTAAGAAGTTAACATTTATGGGTAGACTTTTGCCGTCCTCCTAATTGAAGTGTTTAGAGTGTGGTAATTGTGTGCAGGTGGGACGTTGCAATAGGAAGAAAACAATGAACAGAACAAGATGCGAGAGACAGAAACAAAGGAAAGAGAAGAGACATAAGATAGCTACAGTAACAGAGAGAGGAAGAAAATAAATAGAAAAAACGGAGAATAAATATATGGAAACGGCCAAGAGGCGAGGAAGTAAACGGAGAGAGCTACTGAGACCAAACAAAGAGAGTGGAAAACTATAAAGAGTAAATAAGAAAAATTAAGAAGAGTTAATTTTTCTTATTTCAGGAGGGAGCAATTGACCCTCCCTGTGGACGCTGAAGAATTGAAGACCAATTTAATTGTCATACGTCACTCCATTTCTTTCATTAACTCATCATTCTACTTTTCGGCCAGATTAACCTACAAAGGTAGACAACCAAGGTAAAATAGCCAATAACATAAGAAGTGACAACGATGGTAAATTAGTCACACATAGACATGTGAGAACCAGAGGAACGTAACAAAAATAAATTCGTTTTTCAGTTTTGTTTAAATAAATTCGTCTGAAAAGCTTTATTTAGAGTCAAGCCGACAGAAGTCAACTTCTGATTCTTAGCAGACGTGGAGTCACTTAACTCCACGCTACATGAAAAGTGTAGGACATTATCTTATTGAATATTAAAAATCTGAATTGGCTTAATGAAAAGACTGTGGTTGTACCAAAGTTCAATTTTGGTGTAGTCAAAGCGCCTATTAAGTCCTACTATGATTGATTGATTGATTTGGTTTATTTTACATCGCTTCTCTGATACTTTTGATTGTAAAGAACCTGAGTGTTTAAGGTTTTATATTTGTAATAAGTTAAGATTTTTAAAATGTTTGCTACTTTTTAAAGTAACTTACTGTATCAATTAGATTGATACAGTTGTGGTTGGAACTTGTGTATATGTTTAGAAATACGTCATAATCTGTTCGTGTTGACGTCACTTTCTCATCTCAGCAGAGGACGTGAACCCGCCTGAATGTTTTCACCTGACGACAGACTGGGTTGAGAAACAGGTGAAGGGGGAGGAATCAATAAGCATGTGGTAACGGTAAATGGAATGCCAGAATAGTGTAATTGGTAATTAATTTCTTTTCTTTCTAGCGATACTTAAAAATAATAATTCAGTACTGAAATATTCGTGTATTTTTGTTTGTCTTGTCCAACGTTAATTTTATAGGCATTTGTGTTTAGTGATTGTGATTTGATATGCTATAGAATTTTTCTTTACGTCTCTTCAGACTTAGCAAAGAAACGTAAGTAAATCTGTACATTGCTTGTAAGTCGACATGAGATAGGAAAAATAAGTGATTATAAAACTGCGGTTAACTTTGAAAACCATGTTGTGTTTCTTTTCTACCCAGCAAGCCCTGATAAGTTGCAAAGATTCTCATGTTCCCGACACAAGGAGCAGCGGACTAACTTTGTAACGACTAGTGTCCAATTGGAGGACGTTGCATGATTAACCACTAAGATGAGGATGTGTAATTTATGATGAAATTGATGTTGGGACATTAAGAAAGAACAATTATGCTCAGTCTGTTATACGGACTCGGGGCCCTACCTGGTAACGTCGTCGCCTGGTAATTAAGGGGTCCGGGGTTTGATACACGTTGCAGACACATAGTCGTTCGGATCCCACTTTAAATAGTAGGTCCAGTCACGATTTGCCTTTCTGTACTTAAAGTGGGCTAAAAACATAAAGTCAGTAAATATAATTCGGTATCCTTGGGGTAGTAACCCGCTGTGCTAACCACTATGCCACGGATTTCGGCCAAAGTCCTAGTTTATTAACATACTTCTGGAATATACAATTATACAATGAACGGAGCTCCAACGTGTTGAAATAGTCAGACTTTGATTAATAAATTTAATTTCACTTGCTGTCATCGGCTGCTTTCTTGTCAGTTGCGGAATTAATGTCCAGAAGCAAATTATGCTTCCAAAATGGCACTGAATGGCATTTGGTGCATCAAATAAAACCCAACAACAGCAGCGGGTTGGTCCAGTACCGGCATTCCCAAGGGAGTCTTGGTTTAATTATGAGGGACATCAGGCGGCGCTCAACACATGAAGTAATCCATCTTTGTCCGCTTTGGCGCGTCACAAAGACATCGCATGTCGACACGCGGGAGGGATTCATTTTGCGCCAAGAAAAGCCATGAATCACATCTCCGCTTGACACACATTGCAGTCGGATTGTCGTTCTGATTTCTCGAGTGTTGCATAATTCCATCCAATGGGCGACGGATCAACAAAGCTCCGAGCGAGTCATGCGTCCGCATTGTCGACGTGATTGTCGAGATGTCGTGGTTTCTGTACGGCTTGCAAGTGACAACGTAACGAGCAGCTTTTGTCTGCAGAATCTATTCTTCCTCATACGCCCCCCTCTCCTTTGCCATGCCCTCATCGTGCACCGCTTTCTTTATCCAGCCAATCAAAGCCGCACAAACAGCCAACTTCGTTTTCTTCCAAGCGCTGATCCAGTTCGGTAGCGAAATTTCCCTTAGAATTCCCTACTCGAGTTGAAAATTCTCTCCGTACATAGATTCTCAATTCGAATTACCACTTTGGCGCTAGTGTCGCTGCCAATATGGCGGCTGCATACTAGGTGTTTTCATTTTATTTGTAATTTAGATTCGCTTCTATGCCACTTTTGGCTAATCGCAAGGATGATGATGAGTAATGATTGATTGATTGATGGATTTGGTGCTTGATGTTGAGTCTAATCGGAACAGACCTATAGTTTTAAGTGGAATCCAAACCACTATGTGTCTCCACAGGGTATTGAACGCTGGATCCCTTGATTACAAGGCAACGACGCTACCACTGCGCCATCGAGGAGGCCCCGGATGAGTAATGATTTGATGAAATTGATGAAGGGACATGCCCAGGCAGGGACTCGGACCCGGTACCCCTGGCGTGGTAGCGGACAGTGCTAACCACTCTGCCATGGAGGTTGAGCATTTTTCAATGTTCAATACACTTTTCCCTTGTTTCTCCACTTGTGTCCGGTCAAGCATGCAATTCCACTGCGGGTAGTTCCATAAAGTCCCACCAGATGTCACATCAGATAACAGTAATCGAGACGGCTGCCAACGGTAAACATTTTTAATTTATATATGTCGCATTCCTTGGACAGAAATGCGTTCTTTGAATGTAAAAATTTATTTCATTTCATTTAAAGTATATTTTGTTTCTCTTGTAGTGGATATCAATAATTATTTTATGTTAATGTATTCAGGAAGGACTCACAAAACGGGCAGACAAATTCGAATGAAACTTTGAGCGTTGTGTTTATAATTCTGCGTACAGTGGTCGTAATTTGTTTTACACATACTGTACATGAAATTCATTTATGTTTATTTCTTACTCACTGTAATGTCCATATGTAAGCAAACACACCAATATCAACCAAAGATTCCAGGTTCTATTCGTATGTAGATCATGCATGTGTATTGTGTATTGCCTATCATTTACTAAGTAGATTCATCGTTCATCCTCATCGCCGCAATTAACTTAGAGTTCTAGAAAAGCAAAGTAAAATCCAAATTTTTCTATATATATAAAAATGGATGTATGTGTACATATACATGTTTGTTTGTTCCGGCATTACTCTCGAACGCCTGGAGCAATTTCAACCAAACTTGGTACACGTATCACTTGCAATCTGGAAAGAAATACTGTGGGGTTAAGACACCCCTGGCATCCATGGAGGTGGGAGTGGGAAGAGGTAACTTGTAAAATTAATCGAAAACGACGGATATTAATGTGAAATCCATAGTTTTCGGAGTCGGTAGGATGAACAGTGACACTACCAATACCCTTCAATTTATTTGCTTTTGCTCCTGGAGGTGAAACTAAAAATGTTATTTATAATCAAGTTTTGAGTTAAATTAATATTGTAGTGAATTTGAAAAAGAATTTACTTTATAATTTGAATACTGTACATGTACTTTTGAATAACTGTAAATAAAATTAGTTACATTTTACTCTATAGTTAGAATTCATTATTTTTCTGTCCAATAGAAGATTGGGATAAATAAATACCCGGGCAACGCCGGGTAACCATCTAGTAGATATATAAATACACATTCCTCATATACATTTTTATAAACTACAAAATGTTTATCTTTAATTTCCAATACATGAGAGATTCCTGCAAACAAACATTAATTTTTCCCCTTATCGACTTCCGCCGCCTTCTGGTGGCCATATCATAACGTAGCAGTCACATCAACTCTTCCACATCAAATAATTAGCTCAGATTTTTTTCTATCCTGCATAATGAACAAATGAAATGAAAATATTGATACAAAAACTGAACTGCTAAGGACATGGAAGTTCTTTTGTGAATTTTACAAAATGAATGCAAAAATTATAATTTATTATTTATTTTGCAAAAAACGTATGGTCGGTACACATTTTTCCAAACAAATGGCCCAAACTTATATAAGCCTAACAATTTTATCAATAAATAGTTTTCAGTTTTTAACTTGTTCAAAAGACTTCCGTTGAATCGCACACGCATTGCATTACATTGAAGTTTAAAAAATGTTTTAAGTCCACTTTAAACCCAGATAAGCTAATCTGGTGTAAACCTGCAGTTTAACGTGGGATCCAAACCAACAGGTGCCTCTCCCCGGTATCAAACTCTGAACCCCTTGGTTACAATAGGCAACGACAGTTTTGGAGAGGATGGATTCTAAGGTTGCAGCTTGTTGCACAAACAGAGGGTTAGCCGTAGGCTCAACTTGCTGTTTCACCGTCAGTTTCTTCGTAGATAAAAGCGGCAACAGCTGGTCACTGCCATAGAGGCGGTCCCCGCGCCGGTTCTTAGCTTGACCGTTGTTTATAATCTGTCCCGGGAATCTGTGGAGTGGGCGGAGCGAAGTTAACACCTGGTAGCTGCAGCCACATTTCTCTCTTCACGTATTCACTTCCGCTCCTATGCGTTTATTGGTGGAGTGCTCTCGAAACATTACTTGCTCCAAGACTTGTTGTTGTTCTCTTGCTCCAGAGATTCCCGGGATAGAGTTATACATCTTGTAGTGATTTCCCTCCTAATGCTAAAATTTCCCTCCAGAAATTCCCTGAGGGGATTTACCCTGTCGCGACCGCTTCTCCTGGTCTCATTTGATTGGCACTTTATTAAGCCAAACCTCTCGAAAATCAAGGCAATTTTCCCAACAACCTCTCGGCTATTTTAATTAAGGCGCGATGGCGGGAATTATGGGGAGCCGAGGGGCACACGGGGAGGCAACCCCGTGTCACCTGCTCTTGAGGGGCTCAGTCTTCTTCCTTCATCAGCCACCATTCCTTCAAGAATTTCGACTACGCAACATCACGCATTTCAACGCATTGTTTGTTACCTCCGCTACGGAGAAGTTCCAGTTCGTAAAGAGAACATGTTCAGGGTTCGGTTCGCATGAATCAGCGTTACTTCTTGGCCCCCACTGTGAAATTGATTGGTTGAATGTGAGATTTTGAGTGCGTCAGCACTTAGGCTATTTTCCACCCATCACAGTATACGGGGTCCAGTCCCTTACCATAACTAAAAGGCCGAATCGCACGGAGCTGGATTGCCAGTAGGAATGCCCTACTTGGCGCTGAACTGGCTACCTGGATGGAAATCATGGCCGCCGGGCTGGCTGCTTGCCTGGTTTTGAGGATTAGTCATGTTCTAATTGCAACTGGCTTTCCTCTACTGGATTCTGTGGAACAGCCAATCAGAGCGAAGTTTGCCCATGTGAAGATAATCTGTGAGTTCGCCGAAGGAAAGATTTTGTCTGTGGTTTCCGAGTGTTGGTTGTTTTTTGATCGCTCTCAATAAAATAAAAAAGTAACATAGATGATTCGCATTCGTGTTCAGTTCATTAATATTTAGGTACTTATGCAAAGCGATGAGATTTGTACGTGACAAATACACGTATATGATTAGCTGATAATGAAAAATCCTTATCATTACCATGTATTAAATACCACATATTTAATTTAACAAAATATTTTTATGAATGAATCCTGCGAATCTCATACATGAATTTGCATACCCTTGTTCATTAAAAATCTTGTTGAGTACGCATTGATTACCATATTTTCTTCCGAGCCAATTTCTAGTCCATACTTTTTAATTTTTTTTTATAACACCACTAATTCTCCTCGAATGTTCTTCAAATTGTTCGTCCATCTTTTTAGGTTCTCTGCTCTGCGCAATGTCTTATGGGACAAAAGTATACCGACAAGTACCTTAACAAGTATCGTGTGGGGCGAGAACTAGCAGATGGGTAGCCAGTACAGCGCTAACTACAGTCGGAATCACGAACTTTACGACCCTCTGTAAACAAACCGTCTCACTTCGAGTAACGTGGTATCACTCCACGTCAGCTGTTCGTGAATGCAGTGGCCTTGATATGCTGTTCACTGGCACTTCACACGGCCTTTAATTTTACATAACATGGAAAAACGTATTCCTACTTTAACTGATACACATTGAAGTATAAGAAATTTTCGAGAAATCATTAAATATGTGTTCTTGTTCAAGAATGAGCATATTTTTCTACGCCAAAAGTTCCATTTATCTGACACTGGGTTAACAGACCCCCCTTCCCCCCTCCTCTCTCAGTATGACAGCGCCAAAGTAAAACTTAGAAGAGAGAGAGTTAATCGTTTCAGTAAATTCAAGCCTTTCAGTTTTGTTGCTGTCCCTTCCACCAGATTATTGCCCTACATTGTTGACATACAGAGTATTGTTTCCTCCTTTGTGCAACAAATATACAGCCAGTGGAATCTAAACAAAGATAGGTAAGAGTCTAGTTTACGTCCTTTTCATAAGGAATACGTGTCATATATCGTTGGAAAGGTTATTGTATAAGGAATTCAACAAAGTAAATCCCAAGGCGAGGAAAAATTTCCTGGAGGAGAAAATCCAGAAAGAAACGATGTTGTCCGGATATCCGTCATGAACGTACTGAGGACCTTTTTCGATGATGAAGCACATATTTAGGGGTGAAATGAGTGCTAATTGAACCTAACCTAACAGGCCTAACATAACCTCGTAGGCATAAATCGTTCCCGTGAATGGTTAGTGACAGAAAGTGTAAAACGAAAAACTTACTTACCCTACGGATGCCGGAGCGCCGGCTGTCTGCTAGCACGGTTTTGTAAACGGGCAAGAAAGAGTGCGCAAGAAACACGTAAACGGGCAAGATGGAGTGGGCAAGAAGGACGTAAACGGGCAAGAAGGAGTGGGCAAGAAGGACGTAAACGGGCAAGAAGGAGTGGGCAAGAATGACGTAAACTGGCAAGAAGGAGTGGGCAAGAAGGACGTAAACGGGCAAGATGGAGTGGGCAAGAAGGACGTAAACTGGCAAGAAGGAGTGGGCGAGAAGGACGTAAACGGGCAAGATGGAGTGGGCAATAAGGACGTAAACGGGCAAGAACGAGTGGGCGAGAAGGACGTAAACTAGACTCTAGCCCAAAGATAAGCCGAGGAATAAAAAGAGATTATTTATATTTATTTCTGTTTCTCGTGCACTGGAAAGTAAAATGACGATAATAATCACATTATTTACCTACGTCTCATGCAAGTAATGTATTTTCTTACCTTGATTCAACAGTTCCCTTTTGAACTGGAGGCATTTTCGGCGCTAGACAACGATATCGTCCCTGTCAATGAGTGTCGTCTGTCAAATTTTCTTCCCCAAAACGAACTCAACGTGCCAAAGAGGAGATTTAACGTCGAACTAGGAGATCGTCATCATCACTATTAACATTCGCCAATATCTTCCCCACAGTGGACACCTTTTTGATTGAAGAAATGTGAATGCCGTATTGCGCTTATCTCAAAATCGGTGTACTTGTTTATGCGAATAACAACGTGTTTCTTCACGGGACTCACAACTTGACCGGTCGTTTTCCTTTCTTTCACCAGACCGAAAACAAAAGACGCAGACACACAACTACTCTCGGACACTAACTTCACTGCTTTCTCAGGATACCACCAACACAACGTCATATACACGTTAAGATCAACCTGCTTCTCGACACCTTTCAAACGGCTGTATTTCCGAAAGAAACTCTGAGAACACCAAGACCTTCCTGCATGCGTGAAAGTCGCCATGTTCGAAACTGGCGCTATTTTCTTGCTGCTCACGTATCATTATTATAAAGAGAAACTTCAATGAAAATGTATTTTAAAATGTATATCCCAATGTAATTTACACGTTTTTCTTGCATTAGCGTACTTTTATAGAACGGACTACATGCTGCGGAAGAAATCCGTTATTCGGCTGTTGCCAACCTCAATACTTCTCACTAAGTCAAGTAAAAAAACGAAAGTGGTATGTCGAATGTCGGCATATGATAGTGTGATTTCACATTGTCAGTGAGGATGATGCTGCGGGGGAGGGGGGCACAGATGAGCCGATCTATAATCCAGAGGTGTTGATACTCCGGAATACTTTTGTGGGTGAAGGAGAGTAGTATAATCATATACGTTCAAAGTCATACTTGGTACGAGGCATATTATTTTTATTAATTTAAGCACAATGAAAAACCTATTTTGACGATGTTTTTGTCGATTTTATACTATTGCAAATCTGTGATTTTTCATCTCATACTTCGTACGAGTGTCATAATTTATTTGGAGTTAAAGTATGTAACACCTACACGCACCCACACACACCCACACCCACCCACGCACACCCACGCACACCTACTTATACCTACAACTACCCATGCATACCTATACTCACCCACCTACACCCACCTATACCCACGCACACCCACCTACACCCACCTACACCCACGCACACCTACGCACACCTATTGCAACTTTGTGATTTTTACCTCATACATGGTACGAGGCCTATTGTTTTTATTAAATTAACTAGTAGTATAATCAGATATGTTCAAACCAATACTTGGTACGAGGCCTATGATTTTTATTAATTTAAGCACAATGTTAAACCTATTTTGACGATGTTTTGTCGATTTCATACTATTGCAAATCTGTGATTTTTTCATCTCGTACTCAGTACAAGTGTCGAGCCTATTGTTTTTATTAATTTAACCACAGTGGTGAACGTAGTTTGATGATGTTTTTGTTGATTTTATACTATTGCAAATCTGTGATTTTTTCACCTCGTACTTGGTACGAGTGTCATAATTTCTTACGAGTTCAATTACGTAACATTACATAATATTGTGATGCCTCCTATAATAATCTCCCTTTATTGTATTTTTATAAGGATAAACTATTGCATTTATGCTTATGCAACAAGTTATTACATAACATTACGCAACATTACAATGGCACAGAAGTTAATTTGCATGCTAAGGCAAACAGGTTATTACGTAATATTATGATGACTTGTATCTGTAGTGGTGTCTTCTGATTAGCTTTTTGTCTTAGATGTTTTAAGGCTACTTAAATAGTTTTTTGCATTACATTATTTGAATTTATGCAACCTATCTATATACCACACAAAAATACTCTGCGACAGTTGCAGAGTCTGACATTTTCTTGACATTTTACAATATATACCAACATGAAAAATAACACTAAAGACTAAACATAAGGCATAGTTTTACAAAAACTGAAACTTAATAAAATACTAACCTGTTATGATAAGATGTGACGTGACAGAATAGTCAGTTTTGCGAGATCAGTTGAAGAGTGTTGTTGCAGTGCTCCTCTATACATTTTTTCATGTGCTAAGCACAGGGTGATATTGTTTTTACTATATGTATTTATTAATTTTTTAATACTTAGTACAAATATATATTTTATATATAAAAAAGTAGCTAATATAAAATAAAACGTCATGAATATTTTTGGGTTTAAGAACCAACAACATAATCAGCCTGTAG
The DNA here is from genome assembly GCF_977018435.1 of Lepisma saccharinum. Taxonomy (NCBI): domain Eukaryota; kingdom Metazoa; phylum Arthropoda; class Insecta; order Zygentoma; family Lepismatidae; genus Lepisma; species Lepisma saccharinum. The sequence continues at coordinate 2,230,415 of NC_139247.1, read as the reverse complement.
AGAGAATTCCAGTAAACTTGGATGTATTTAGAGAAATTTATCATCAATTGAAAGGGTTACTTCTTGTTCACTTGAATAGTATTTGGTCTCATGTTGACGAGGATACTCGAAAACCCTTATTTGTATTTAATAATAACTTATCATCATATAAGTTACCTGTTAGTGGGAAAATTCAAATAAACGTTTCACCACCCAATGCGGCAGTTCTGCACATAGGTCGAAATTTGTATAGAATTAAACATAGTACATTACTTCCTAATACGTCTTATGATGTGGAAGCTGGTGAATATTTGCATGCTGAGATAATTGGAGAGTATGATAAATTGATTCCTCTGTTTATAGAAATAAGAATAATCTATCCTCTTATTAATATACAAAATACCTAAAAACAGAAAATAAAAAGGACATGGATATATTTGGTAATAGAAGGCGACAGGAGATTCCAGATAATTCCAGCGAGATTGCTAGTTTAGATGCACGTCTAAAGAAACTGAAATCAGATTTACTCATATTACAGAATTCGCTAAATCTAAATATTCAAGCAGAGATTACAAATCTTCAAACTCAACTGATTGATCCTATAGTAAAAATTGATTGAGAACTTTAATCTTTGCTTGAGAAGTATACTAATTTAGCTTCAATAGATAATCTTCAGAACTTAGAAGAGAATATTGCCAACTTGAAAAAAGAACTTGATAAATTTAGACAAATCCAGAGAACGAATACCGAACAGCTGAAACAGCAATTAAATGACCAGGCAAATAGTATTCGTACCGAACTGCAAACCATCATCCAGAATATCAAAACTCGAGCAGGTAAATGCTAGTATTGCTAAATTGCAAGAACAGTTTCAATCTTTCGAAGTTCCTACATTGCAAAGTATCAAATCTGAATTACAGACAAATGAACTGCATACAGCTATAACAGACGTTCAATCGAAACTACAGACATTGGAAGATTTTATCAATAATTTACCTTCATCTTCTGAATTAAATGCTATTGCTCGGAGCGTTGCTGGCATCAAATTACAGTTGGAGACTTATGAAGATTTTGGGAAAATACAAGGTACCATAGCTCACATAGAAGATACTATGGCAACTATGAGAAATGAGCTAACAAGTGTACAGGAAACTCTGGAATCGAAACTGCCTGGCATTACTGATATTCTAGCTATAGTTCAACAGCAAGTTACTAAGTTTGAAAGCTTGAATACTGAATCAGAATTATCGCATTTCCATCATCTTATTGACGACATTCAAAGTAAATTAGAGACACTGCAACAGTCTACACATACGCAGGATGATATAACGCAACTGCAAGAAATTTTGAAAAATGCAGCTGATGCAACAGAACTGGATGCTATAAAATTAACTCTTACCACACTTCAGAATACTGTAGCTGCTTTGCCTACTTCTCAGGAAATCAGAGCTATGAGGAGAGCAGTACATCGAATTTTAAAATCTGAGGATATCAAAAACATTCAAGCAGAAATTGCGCAAATCAGAGAAACTGTTGCTACTCTCCCCAACAATCAAATAATTAACGAACTACATGCATTATTTACAGAAATCAGAAGTCAAGTACACGATCTTGCTACCCAGAGTTCTAAATTGAAACTTGTAGAAAATTTACAGGAGATTATTTCTAATATTACGTTACAAATTACCACTCTTGAAGCAAGTCAAGAATCTGTTTTATCAGGTTTTCCTACTCAACTTAACGATCTCAAAGAGGAATATAAACAACTGTATGTTGATGTAAAAATCAAACCTAGCTGCGATGAGTTGGTTCGTACTATGAACGAACACTTGGAACCGGTATTAAGTAGACTAGATGACGTAGATACTCGTCAATTTTATTCTATGGAAATTCTTAGGTTACAAAGTGTTCCAAATGCTCGAGGGCACTGGACGTACGCCAATGCTGGCAATGTTTACGATTTCTGAAGTTTAGTTTTCCAAAACATGGAAAACATATTGAAATTCCTCAGTTTACTATAGTGCGAAAAGATGGTATACACAAGGCAGTTCAAATACCTATTGCATACTGGGATGAGTCTACCAATAAATATAAAGTATATGACGACGAACAATTATCAGTTTTTGATATTGAAATTGGTGACAAGCTAGTATTTGACATAAAGCGTTGATACCCTGAGGACAATCCATTTTATGCGATATTTTCACTTCGAACTCGATGTAAAGACAAGATATAGTTCATGATTTACACAAACCAGCCCGTCGCAATTACAAGCGATTAAGTGTAGTAACAAAAGGTGTAAATGATTTGTTTCAGGCTGATCTGATCGAGATGGCCCCTCCAAGGGGGACTTTAAGAAATTTGGATAAGATAAATTATAACAGATGTACCAATTACCAGTTGCCATTACCATCGGTCTTACTACGCATTTTTCCCCAAGATTTCATTTTTCTGCTCTCTGAGAAACGGACAGCCTACTCTGTAAACAAGCATTCTTTCCCATGAAGCCCCGCGTATATCACCGTCCCTACTTCGAGATAAAGAAGCCAGTGAGTCCCGCAATAAGCTCTCATATCCATCCAGTCCACATTCGGCTCACGTCAACATAAATTCGATCTCAGCCTGATGGCTGAAATTTAGAGATGGAGCTAATCACGGAACTTCAGGAATATTAACGTTTAAATCCCCCAACGAAGACTCTCACCCTCGTCCTGATCAAGGATTCTCTATTCTCAAGGGAGTTCGCAGCTGGCCAGGCTCAGAATCGAGACAATTGGTCTACACATGGCAGGCTCGAAGAGACGTCATTACTTCTACGATCGCGCCAGCCAGTCTGGCTCAGTGACAGTGAAGTGACAAGGGTAAATAGTACGGAATCTTGAACTACAACCCTGCCCGAAAATATCTCTTTGTATCTCTTCGCCTCAATGAAGTTTTGACAGCCACAGAAGGCATAACTTTAACGAAGTGTCCCGAGTTGTGAGCAATAAAAATTGAGTTGTGAGCAATGAAAATTAATTAGAACGAGATACTTTTCATTCTCGAGATCAGCTCTCAAACAAGGTGTTATTGTGTTTTTGTGTTACGCGATTATCGCCCTTGAGTGTAAGCATTATCACCCTTAGGTGCAGACATGACCACGTGTGGGAGGAGTTAAAGTTTGACGACCAATAGAGAAAAAGAACAATTCTTCCGGGAACGAGGTAACTCGAAGTAAAAAGAGGAAGTAAGGACTTTAGAGACACAGTTCGACATACACAGTTAAGAACATTTACAGTTTAGAGACACACAGTGCAAGATTCACAGTTAAGACTTTCACATTCAGACTCTCGTTGCAGCACCTTTGTAGGTCGGAGAGGAATTTATTTTCTCCTCTTTCCTAGCTTTGAGATTTCAACATTAACATTTAATTCGATAGACAATGGTGCTAGTGTAAAGTGTTTCCGTGCAACGTCGACCATCAGCGGTCTGCGCTGCTAACTTGTTCCGACCCAGAGACTTATGGGTCGGCGATCGTGTTTTGTCTATAATGGTGCTTGTGTAGGCGAGCGACAAGGTGTTGTAAGTATGTCAGCAGTGCATTAAATACTATGTCATAACATGTTTTAGTGTTCAGTGTCTTGATTTCTGATTTCTGATTTCTTCTTGTAGTAGTAATTTTGGCTCGTAAATGAAGACCAATGTATTGGGAACATATGCGTCCCAATCCATCGGCCGAACTATTGGACTGTCGACACGACGTATAATACCGTGTCTAATTCTAATCATTGTGGTACATTTATTTTATTTACATAACTGAACATCCATGCCTAATAATTAACGTAAGACCGGCTTTCGAACCTTAAAACGCCCATATTCTTTAATTTCTATTATAAAATCATGGTTACAAATATATGCTTACAGTTATTGATACCTTTAGCAAATATGCATGGGCTGTTCCCTTAAAATCCAAGACTAGTACTTGTGTTACGAAGGCTTTTAAGTCGATATTAAGTGATGGAAGGAAACCAAAATATTTACAGACAGATAGAGGGAAAGAATTTTACAATTCTATAGTTGCTAAGTTAATGCAACAACATAATATTAAACATTATTCTACATACAGTGATCTGAAAGCTAGTATAGTGGAACGATTCAACAGAACATTAAAAACTCGAATGTGGAGACAATTCACTCTACAAGGCAATTATAAGTGAGTGCAAATTTTACCCGAGCTAGTTCATGATTACAACAATACAGTACACAGTACTATTCAGATGAAACCAGCTGAGGTAACCAAATCTGATGAGCAACGATTGATTTCTACTGTTTATTGTAAAAAATATAAATATACTAGCAAGAAGCCAAAGTTTAAAATAGGGGATCAGGTAAGGGTTAGTAAATACAAACAGCTATTCGAAAAAGGTTTTACTAAAAATTGGAGTACGGAGTTATTTTCTGTGGTTCAAGTTTTACCAGGAAGATAAATACATATATAATAAAAGATAATCATAACAAAATATTCAAAGGGAGATTCTATGAAGAGGAACTTAGTAAACAAAATATCGAGATACATATCGAATCGAGAAAATATTGAAGAAGAAAAATAATAAATTGTATGTGAAATGATTAGGTCTGCCAGACAAAAGTTGGATAGAAGCAAACCAGGTGATTCTTTGACACCAACATGGATTGTGGTACAGCGTTTACCAGATGTATTGGAAACTAATAAAAATGGAGAGTTGTTACCTGATAACATAAGATGCCTCATTGCAAGCTCATCAGGTTCTGGAAAAACCATTTTGCTGGTTGATAATTTCTTGCTTGCCCCCCATTGGCTAGATTGGAAAAATAGACACTTGTATTTATTCTCAAAGAGTTTAGAACAACCGAAACACCAACAACTCATGAAGCGGTACGAGGGACTGGGCATAGCTACATTTGCATCAACAATAAAACCTTTCGAACAATGTTTGAAAAATTCTGTTGTGGTGTTCGATGATGTTATTCTGGAAAATCAGAATGAAATTAGAATTTTTTTTACACAGGGTCGTCACAAAGAAATAGACTGCTTTTATTTAGCTCAAACTTATTCCAAAATTCCCAAACAATTACTACGAGATAATACAAACTTAATCTGTTTGTTTCGTCAAAATCATAATAATTTGAAACATGTATACGATGATTATGTGGGAGGAGACTTAAATTACAACCAAGTTTCAAAATTTTGTTCATCTTGTTGGAACAGCGACGATTTTGGATTTGTTACTATCGACATGACTCGTAAACCTAACAATGGTAAATTCAGAAATAAAATCAACGACTTTTTAAACGTTGAAACGATATAAAATAACCATTAATCAAAAAAATATGACGAAACATAAAATAGAAGATAATTCGAAATTACGAGAGTACTTGTCTAAACGTTTCAAAGGTTGAAAATCAGAGAATCGAGGTTTTTACGAACACCACGAGCGTCAAGACCAACCTATTATCGATGCAATCAGTGGTCTCGGTAAAGAGATTAAGAGTGTTACAGAACAAAACAAAAACCTCATCAATGAATTGGTACCTCTTACTGCTAAAAATTTTGCAGATTTTCCACCTACCCCTTTATCCAGCATCCACATTCCCCTGGTACTTAAGGAACCACCTGCTGAAGCAGCTATAGAAGAATCAGAGAAAATCGAGTTAGGTCCCCTGGCAAATGATTACCTGAGTACTGGAAAATTCGAAAAAGATGATGTATTTTTTTTGTATCCAGCTTTGCTGGATAGATAGATCTGATCTGTATATAAAATTTGTTATTTTACAACAAATTAATGGTGAAGAATATCCCCTCCCCGGGGCTAATGTAAAACTTGTAGATAATTTTGTTCCATTCTTATTTTCTCAAATTGAAGTCAGGAAGCATGGTACAGTGATTGACAGGATTGATTGTCCTGGAATTACATCCACTACAGTGGGGACATTAGAACTCTCCAAATCAGAGAGTCCATATTATAAAATTGGTGGGTTCGAAGCTGGAACAAAATTTCAAGCAAAAAGTCACACAATACTGTTCCCCATGAGATTGCTATTTGGATTTTTCTCTGATTATAAAGAAATTATGTGGAAAGGTGGTTTGAGTGTCATATTTCGCAGAGCAACCAATGATCATAATGCTATCATGAGATACAAAACTTTAAATGCAGATGGAACAGCTAATGAGGCTAGTTTACCCGAAGCTGCGAAATGTGTGATCCAGTCTATGAAGTTGCGAATGCCTACAGTTCAATATGAATCAAATTATGCTCTCAAATTCAAAGCCAACATTTTGAAAAATCCTTAAATTCCGATACAATTTTATACTTATCAATGCATACAGAGGTCAGTGGAGGGTAAATTGTTTGAATTTGACCTTACTAATCAGTTCCAATCTTTGCAATATGACATGCCAGAGTTTGTAGCTGTGCTGTTTCAAACAGGGAGAGATGACAATCAGGAAAAGGATAGCAGCCAGTTTAATAATTGTAAAGTTAAAAATGTGTATCTGAAGAATGGCAGAAATGAAGTATTTCCTCGTGAAAATTACAATTTAAACAGGACAGAACAAGATTATTTAAAATTATATGAAGCTTATAGTGCTCTTAAAAGAGTAACTGAAGGAAACATAGACATGTATTATAATCCAGATGAGTTCATATTTCACAGACCAATGTCTTTAATAAATGCGTCAAAAAGAAAATTAGTAGTTGTAAATGATCGAACTAATATAAAATTGATATGTGAATTTCATGAAACTCTACCTGAAAATACAATATGCAGTGCTGTATTAATAGTAGAGAAATCATACATTTATGATGTAAAAAATGAAAGAGTGATAGAAAAATTTTAATATATAAAAAATTAGACTACGTGTAGATTTTTTTTGTTATTTTGAAAATTTTGGTTTGATGTTAGGTTTATTTTTTTCACATGTGTTGACTGCAAATATTATAAACTTCTAAACTAAAGTGTCCCCCAGGCAAAGTATGGATTCCACACTCGAGAATACACCTCTTGTCGTCATGTGGATCCAGGGCTATTTTTTTTATTTTATTCGTTGTAATTAGATGGTTTCAGCTTTGTATTCTATTATCCTCTCGAAGTATCCTCGACTGTGAAGAAAGGCAATCAATATAATCCTGGAATGTTAGTTTGTTTTCCACGGTATCTTTGCACGTTCCTTTTGCTTTCTTCGTGACGCTGCTTTCTGTTCTGAATGTATACATCTTCGAACGCAAACCAGCTAACTCAACAATAATATCATCGTTACACTCATCTTTGAACTTACAGAGAACCTTCTTGTTGTGGGAAGGAATTCCAAATCTGTTGGGTTGAGGATAGGAAGAAGTGTCGAAATACGCAAGCATGGAAGGATGTTTAAGATCTTCGTAGAGGTTAGGTGTTTGTATGTCATAAATAAAACTATCGGTGTCCATGTACAAATTTGACAGCTTATCACTATAAAAAGGTTTCATAATATTATAATGAAATTCGAACATGTACAGTTTCGACAAGTCGAGAACTGTTGCACCAACGTAGATAGGTTTTCTGAATTTTATTAATTTTATATCTAGATTTAAAAGTGTTAAATTCTCGTTGTAAATTTTTCGAGATTTGAATCTAGGATCAGATACTAATTTTCTACATATATTGTTATCTGAATCCAATTTTATGTCTATATGCTTTCTGACATTCTCCATTGTTTTTCCATAAACGGCATTATTCATTAGTTTATAAAAATCTTTATCTAATTCTGAAATGGCAGCGGTTCTGTATCTCGAGTTGGTCTGAATATAAGATTTTAACCATGGAGAGTGTTTGAACTTGAGAATTCTTCTCACATTTACCACCTGAACACCCTTCCCAATCAAAAACTGGAGATTCTTGTAGTGGACGACATATCTCTCTTTTCTCTCTAGAGTTAACATAAGCTTGCTTTGATTAGAATCAGGTGGACATTTAATTTCGGGAGCCGGAGGTATATCGGAAAAAGTATCATGCAAATTATTTGGAAATTCAATGTCTACCTCAATAAACAGACCAAATTCACGATCATCGAAACGATTAATATCAATTGAAATGGGATCTATCCACTCGAATCCTCCGTATGGAAGTTTTTGTATCATTGCAAATCCGTAGAGATTGTTTACATCAGCTTTAAATATGTAATTCCATGGTCGATTTGCATCGTATTGATTCCCAGACATGTGAATGTTGTTTGCCCCTGCGTATCTGCGAGCATTGCACCATCCCCCCCACGTATCCCCTTTCTATAAAAAGTAACATGTCCACATCCGATATCAATTCCAACTTGATCCTGGTCTGGAGCAACATAGCAGACCACGCCAAACCAGGAAGACTGTAGAAGTATGCTGGATCTAATTTATAAATATGTATTGCTGTTTTTCTGAATACCTGGAAAACATCAGCAAGTATTGTTACTTCTAATTTGAGATATGCATCTTGATAATCGCCGAGAGTATTGCATCTCAATTCCTTCCATATTAATTTCGCATGTTCGTATTCTTCATTCGTAATTCCGTTGTTTTTTTCAGTTGACTGAATAATTCTTTTTAAGGTGGGAGAGTGTCATCGTCAAATTTATATTCATCGGTTACATATTCTTAACGATAAATGCCTTTGCGTTTAATCATTTCTACTTGCCGATAGAAATCTAAAAGAATCTAGAAACCTCATCTCTATGATTTCATTCGTTCCTTAAATTTTAACTTTTTTACTTATAGAAATGTAACGTTCTTTGTTTTGAGCAAGAATATCTATTTTTTGCGTATCGTATCCAAGATTCCTAATTAAAAAGTGGAAGTCGTAATTGGATCCATTGTGAAAAAATATTGGTAGGAATTTAGACTTCTGGATCTTGAGGTTGCAGGTGTTACAGATTTCACTAATGTAGTTTCCGTTGAAATGATTATGGTGAAATATTTTCCGATTCTCATTTGTGAAATGTTGATCACACACCGGACACGTTTCAATGTTATTGTAAGATTGAAGTTCATCGCTAGATAATGGACGCATTGATTTCGATTGGCATAAGAGGCTGCCAATGTTCTCAATCTCCTCCACCATCTTTTTAAAAAAGAGTTCAATAACATTCGGTCCGCGATATATATATGGTTTATCTATCCTATTCTGCCAAACAACAACATATCCAAAACTATTTGGATCATGAAGCTGGTACGGTGTTGTGGAAGATAATTCGGGATCCGCATCGCAATAAGACAATGGTTTGAGAAAAGCCTCAAAGTCTGCGATGATGATGGCCGGTTGTTCCAACAAGTCCTTGTGCATTTTAAATTCTTCGAATTCATTTGCTTTTGGCATCAACATGCGAGCCGGTCTGTTGACTCCACAGTAGATTTTATGTTCAGCAAGTTTTTGTTTGACAATTTCTTGATTTTTGAAATATTGGTAATTACGTTGGTCAAGATCGTCGAATATAGTTGAACACCTTGGACAAACTTCGATGCGTGCATGAAACTTGGTTGTTTGGCTTCTGACTAAGCGGGAGAGTGAACGAATTAGCGTGTAATGATGAACATCATCGTCAGCAATGAGAAGCAGATTTCTACGGCTTCGTCATCAACAATATTAGTTATCCTAACAGGTTGAACAAAATGCTTAACTGAAGCATACGAACATACATTTATAGCTATTCGTTTTCCTTCTCCATTTCGTACCCTGTTTTCAAACTTTGTTATGCCAGAAATAGCAACAGGGTATTTGATGCCTGTCATAGAATATTCAATTTCATCGACATATTTCTTATAGTGACTAACTCGTTCCGTATTATTTGAACAATGAACTGGGTGAAGCGTCGCTAAAATGCACCACATAAAACACTTATTGTCAGCGTTATGAATATTCAGCACGGATCTCTTATGCTGAATTTCTACTGGAAGTGGAACGTAGCTGGAAGTAGAAAAAGGTGTAAATTTGTTCACATAAGCGCTTAATCTGTGAGGACTTCCGCATATAAACCAACCCGAACCCTCACCCTCGAACTCGTCGTGTTTTCTAATCAATTCACTAGTAAGATTAGAATAAAAACATTCAAATTATCAATGTCTGCCAAATAAAGAACTTGGTTTTTCGTTTTGTGAAAAAAATACTTCTTGTACCATTAGTTTTCTCATATTTACAAATTAGATCAACATATACTTTTATGGAGCTGTTTTCCAGTTTATTTTTCAAAATATTTATGATAGATGTTTTAATTTCACTCAAGAAACTAGAAATATCACAGCCTGGTTTCGAAGTAAAACGAAAATCCAGGAGTTGGTTGTTGAATGCAGATCTAATCGGCTTTTGGTCATCAGACATCTTAATTTGTTTGGAAGTAGAAGCTTCAGTTTCACGATGATCAATTTTTTTTCAATGATCCATGTCTGGTTGATGCAATGCAAATTTTCATGTGTTTACTTAAATTAGCAATGCAAATTATATTTTCGCATTGAGGACAAGGCTTAGTAGGTAACAAACGATTTATTGTTGAACCTGTTTCGCTACATCTTGCCCTATGCTTGCTAATATTAGTTTTGGAGATTGATTTCCCACAAATAGCACATTCGATGAAATTGGTAGATTACATTTTTTTAATATGCTTTAAGTAAATAACAATAAGACGCACAATCGACTCAAAATTCAATGAGATAATTACAATAATTGATAAAATGTAACTTAAAAAACAATAGATATATTTATAATAGAATTTTTCAGCTCAGGTATTTATATATAAATTTTCTCGGGAAAATACAAAAAGAACAAAATTCACAATTAAGTCAAAATTCAATCTATGTGAAAAAATCACTTAAATAACCTTCAAAATAAAATAAATATTTGTACTAAGTAAAAAAAATAATTAATAATGACGATAAAATTTTTAGCTACGTTATTTACATAAAATTTTTCCGTAGACAACAAATAACATCCAATCACATCAAAACTAAATCTTATCAAAATTACTATGAAAAAAAACACTTGATACACCTTTAAACTTGAAATAATAAAAGAGTATGTAGCTTTAAAATAAGTTTAAAAACTTAGCTTTTATCAAAAAATAAGGAGCACTGCAACATCAGCTCCGTACTCTTCAACTACTCTCACGATACTGACTAATCTGTAATGCGAAAACTCTTTAAGTAGCCTAAGCGCAAAACCATGTTGAAAAACAGAAGACACCACGTCAGATACAAGTCATCATAATATTACGTAATAACCTGTTTGCATAAGTATGATGCAACAAGTTAACTTCTGTGCCATTGTAATGTTGCGTAATGTTATGTAATAACCTGTTGCATAAGCATGATGCAATAGTTTATCCTTATAAAAATACAATAAAGGGAGATTATTATAGGGGGCATCACAATATTATGGCCGGATCAAGAAAGTGTGAGGCGTTACCCCCACACCCCCTATACGCCTTCATGGTGTGGTGCTAAGCACAGGGGAGCACTTTACTTTTTTTTACTTTTTATCACAATATTATGTAATGTTACGTAATTGAACTTGTAAGAAATTATGACACTCGTACCAAGTACGAGGTGAAAAAATCACAGATTTGCAATAGTATGAAATCGACAAAAACATCGTCAAAATAGGTTTAACGTTGTGCTTAAATTAATAAAATTCATAGGCCTCGTACCAAGTATTGTTTTGAACATATCTGATTATACTACTAGTTAATTTAATAAAAACAATAGGCCTCGTACCATGTATGAGGTAAAAATCACAAAGTTGCAATAGGTGTGCGTAGGTGTGCGTGGGTGTAGGTGGGTGTAGGTGGGTGTGCGTGGGTATAGGTGGGTGTAGGTGGGTGAGTATAGGTATGCATGGGTAGTTGTAGGTATAAGTAGGTGTGCGTGGGTGTGCGTGGGTGGGTGTGGGTGTGCGTGGGTGCGTGTAGGTGTTACATACTTTAACTCCAAATAAATTATGACACTCGTACGAAGTATGAGATGAAAAATCACAGATTTGCAATAGTATAAAATCGACAAAAACATCGTCAAAATAGGTTTTTCATTGTGCTTAAATTAATAAAAATAATATGCCTCGTACCAAGTATGACTTTGAACGTATATGATTATACTACTAAGGAGGGCGAGTCCTGACGGCAGGGTGAGGGCAGGCCGTCAGGGTGGGGATAGTTGAATGAAGAGGAACACCTGTCTACAAGGGAGAGAAATAAGTGACAATATTTAAGAATTCACCCCCAAATATGCATTTTATTTTGAATGTGGGTATAAGAAAATGTGACTGGCTCAAAATATTTGTGTATCTTACTGTCTTCTTTCCCCACTTTTATTTCGAGGGACAATGCTTCATTTAGTTTCCCTTGGTGTTTTTGCTGTATAAACCAGCATTTTCGAACTGGGTGACAAAGACATACGTGTATGTTTTTGGATGACGTAACTTTAGAGACGTTGAGGTACACTAGGAGAATATTGGAACGTGTGGCATTGAGATGTATATCGACCACGTTGTGACACGCATATTTGTCATCATTTGTAGTTTGTATTTGAATTTTTTTTATTAAGCATCGCTTTTCATCCATTTCTGGTTAACCTTTGACGATGAAGATGAGTGATCGTCCGATAAAATTGATGAAGGGACACCCACAAATAACACCCGTGCCGGGATTCGAACCAGGGAACTTCGGTACTGAGTCCGAAAGTCTTGTGACTATGTGGAGTATTTTATTTTCATAAGTTGGCAACACTGTTAAGGTACACTTGCTTTTGTTTAGAGAAGGTCTTAAGTTCTATGATTCTCATTGCATTGGCATTGCTACTGGAAATCCAGTTCCGTGTGATTCGGCCTTAAATTCTAACACAAAACGTAACTGTAATGTCGAAGAACTAAAATAGTCTGACTTGGGTTAAAATCTGAGGCTGCAAAGGGGCACTCGGCTGACAGGACAACACTCACACAGCTCTACAGAGAATTATACTGTCCGTAGGTCCAGACGCCAGAGCCACGTCAGTCTGCAAAATGCAGTCCAGGGTGTACTACGTGGAAGTGAGGGTGATAATTGGGTATACTACGTGGAAGTGTCACCCGTAACACTCCGCCAAGTTATATGATCACTTCTGTTACGTTACGATTGATGCAGACATATTTCTTTCGAGAAAAAAATATAGGTAACAGAAATTGATCAACCAGCTGGACGATTCGAATGACCCCGGAACAACCAAATAAGTAAACGAACAGCTTTCATGTGGCTGGTGGCAAATGCCGTCGATTGGCTATTTCCAATCAGTTTAGATAACCAAATACCCTCTATCCGCTGCCTATCTGTCTCACTGTGAAGTGGCTTTCGCACAAATTGAAAAGGGAATGAGCACCCGCATTAGCTGATCCAGCGGAGTGTTAATCATTACGTGGTGCAAAAGGCTCTTTCATCCCCCCTTCATAATATATGACCCCGCAAATTTATGTTTGCGAACATTTTCATGTTTTGAGGTCGACATCGATATTATTTTCCAAGTTCCATTTTCTATCTGTCTGTGGAATATAACTGTATTAGTCTTGTTGGCGCCCTGTGTAGTTACATACCGCCACCACAGCGAAACTTTGAACCACAGAATAGCCTTTAAATCGACGGGAATCTCTGGAGCAAACGAACAAAAACAAATATCTGCGCAAGTAGTGATTCGAGTAACTCGACCAATGAACGCGGGAGAGCGAGAGACAGTGAGTGCATGAAGAGGAAGATGTCACTGGAGCAATCAGCTGTTAGTAGCAGCACGTAGTGCATAGCCCCGCCCACTTGCTGCGCAGCCTTGCTAAATAGATTCGCTGGACAGAGTATAGATTGAATCGGGAAGAGGTGGGAAGTTAGTATCAGTTCTTCAGGTCGCCCACTCCAATTGTAGTCCAATCACATGCGCTATATCGATGAATATAGTGAAAATTTGTCGAAGTTTGTTTTTAAGTCCACTTAAGTCTCAGATAGGCTAATCGGGACTGAGCCTAACGTTTACAGGCGTGTAGTAGGAGACCCTTTGCTGAGGCATGCAAAAGCCAACCTCTCTCCCAGGTAGAGGACTGCATTGATGCAGACTATACTGATCGCATTAGCAGCTGGCGGCTGGGAAGCAACGAATCAGCGATCAGTCGAATTGTCTTCGACTCACATCGGGTATTTTCGAGTCACGAGGCACCGAACGCTGTTAGCGGGACGAAACAAATGAGCGTCGGATGCACCACATGTTGCCAAACTTACTGTACAGCGAAAGAGTTTCCGACAACGACATCGTCAGCATCAGAAATCAACGGGTGTTAATGACACAACTGCACACATTGTCCTGCACATTGAAGTTTTCGAAACGACCACTCACAGGTCGGTGTACAACTGGCAAAAACTGAACTACGCTTGGCAAAGTTGCTTCGGGAGAGCGATGTTACCACTACAGCTTTTACTTCGCAAATGAGTTTGTTAACACCCATCGAGTCACATACCTCCAAAGTCGATTGGGGGACAGAAATGGCCAGTAGAAGTCACTTGGCTTCGCGTTCTAATCGACGCCAAAGGCTGGGTTATTAGATTTTCAATAGGACTTGGTATTGGTGATTTGAAGGATTTGATTACAGGATAATCCTTCTTGAACTTGACGAAAAGGTGAAGTGCATCTACGAGAGTATGAACAAGTATTGAAGTGAAGGACCCGCGATCGATGAGATACATGAGAAGCCCAATCCAGAAGGAAGTCCAAGTCCAGAAGGAAATCTCTATTTGTGTGTAGAAGGAGAAAAGTCGTTGGACGAGTGATTGAAGCTGAAGGACATCAATCGGTATACAAATTGTTATGAATGTTTAATCGACGACAATGATATAAGTACCTCAATGCGAAATAATATTGAAGCAATTATGAGAACATTAAAAGTCATCTAAAAGTTTATTATACTTATATTGACACATATGCATACGATATCAACTATATTTTTTAGATGTAAGAAGGAAAGCTATTATATACAGTCTTGTGCAAATTAATGTGAACAAGAGGTACTTTTGAACATTTTAACACTGTTTCTATGCCTTCAGCGAACTCATTATGTAAGCACGCACATTGCTGCACATTGTTGTTGTCTCCCAGTAATTTATTAGTATTATTGTTATTGTTGACTGCATTGTTGACTCCTTGCAATTGTTCAGTGATTTTTGCCATGCTGTGTTGTCGGCTACGTTCATTAGGTATTAGACATTGCATGGGGCGTGCTGTTTTGTTTAATGTGGCGTAATTGATCCAATAAGGATTTAACGTCAAGGAAAAGGAGTAAGATAATAGCTCTCCATGAACAAACAAGTAAGACGCAAAGGGAAATAGAAAGTGAGTACAAAGTGAGTTTTGGTTTGTCAACAAATTAATCAAACAAAAAATACAGCCAGGAACAATTACACTGCAAAGAAAGGGTCGCTGCGGGAGGATAAGTAAAACCACGCCAAAATATGATACAGTGTTGCTAAGGAACAGTACGGTTAATCCCCAGAAGAACAGTTTTGACTTAACGAAGGACTTGGAAGCGGCTGGGGTCAAAATTCATGATTCCATTGTACGCAGAAGGCTTATGGAATGTGGTCGCAGAGCTCGAAGGCCTCAAAAGAAACAGATATGAAGAAGAAGCATCGGAAATGGACAAAGAAATACAAAGAGTGGAGTGCTGAGGATTGGCTAAAGGTTCTGCTCCCTGATGAAACTCATTTTGAGGTGCAGAGCATGAGAGTTACCCATGTGCCGAAGAGTGCTGACGAAAAATTGTCACCGAAGCACATCATACAAACGGTCAAGCATCCTTTGAAAATTATGTTTTGGGGGTGCTTTTCATACTTTGGTCCAAAATAATTAAAACATATATCTGGAATGATGAATAGTAACAAATACATTCCCATACCGGAGCGCAGGGTCATTCCCATACTTCAAAGACTGGCAGAAGAAGTGGGTGTTGAGGATGCATGAACGAAAAGAAGTTAAAGTTAGGACTGGCCTGGAAATTCTCCAGATATTAATCATATTGAGAATTTGTGGGCAATAATCAAGAAAAGACTGAGAAAAACAAACTGCAGCACGAAAAAGAAGTTGATATGTTCAGTGATTCTTTTTTGGTATTATGATCCAAAAATCGAAGAAATATGTTCTAAACTAGTAAATTCAATGCCGGAAGGGGTTGCAATTCTTATTGAAGCTAAGGGAGGGCATATCAAATACTAAAAACCTGTAACACGTAAATAAAACCTTTTTTTTTAAAAAAAAAAAGAGAACTGTATTATTTTTGTAATGAAGTGTACAGACCAAAATGTGCCTCTTGTTTACATTAATTTGCACAAGACTGTAGTTTGTTAATCGTCTGTGGAGTTAGCCGTGGTGTAAAATTTGCACCCGAAGGAGTTAACAGGTTCGATTCCTACCACCTGAAGACGATAGAAGAGGTACACTTTGGAAATGTAGTGTTAGAATAATTATAGTTAAAAGCACTAGAGAATGGATAATGTCCAATCAACATTGCCTGCTAATGTACAATTGTCACTAACATTCATGGAATTTTCAAATGGATTGTGCTGTACCATAGATATGTACGTAGCTTCTCCGAACACTGCAAAGGAAGATCTACAAACTCAAAACCAAAGCATTACTGCACGCTAGACTTTCCATGAGAGAGAGAGAGACGTAATTCCAACGCTTAACTCACTCATCACCCAACGGGTGTGTAAATTAATGAAGTTCGATTCCGTGGTAAATACATCCTTATTATCTTTTCTTCCAGTTTTGTATTCTACGTTTCCTCTTGGAGCTCTTCCCTTCGTGAGTCAAATTTATCACAATTCCCGTCACCTTCTCAGGGCTTATTGAGATGAGTGGTCCGGAGTAATGAGTGAAACGAGGTGGCTTGTTAAGCTTGTGTGCAGCCGCTTTCCGCACTGATTAAAGGCCTTCTGCCGTAGGAGGGGAAGGGGGGCGAGTTCCATTCATAAGCTGCGGAGGATTGGGGATTACTGCAACAATAACTGTGTACCCTTTATTTTCCTTGTTTGAAGGGAAATGTACAGGGCTTTTTTCTCAAAACTACGGAGCCAACCTCCGTGGCAGAGTGGTTAGCACAGAGCGCTAAGAAGCCAAGAGCCTGGCCATGGGTGTTCTTTAGTTTTCTTCCGCATCCCCTTCAGCACCATTTTTTCAAAGCCTATTTTCATCCGAAAACACTGTTAGCTCATTGCAGAGGAAAGAGTTTGGAACAACCAAAAATAGTTTCTGGCAACGTAATATTTGTTTAAATTGACAATAAGTAAATGATTGCATTTGATTACTCTTTAGTAATCGATCACGTGTGTTTATAGTTACTAAAAAAGTTGTTAAAACTTACCAACTTTAGTTTTTGTTTGTATGCAGTTACCAAATAGCTTAACCAAACATATTTTGTTAATTCAAGCAAAGCAGTTCTTTTTCTGTAGTAGTGTCATTTATCTTATGACTTATGAAAACCATGTCGTCACATTGAGCGTATAATATTAAATATAGAAGAGAAACTGCTGTTATTGTACACTACGGATGAAAGCCATTGATACTAATCTGTACATGTTGTAGTCAAAGCAAGGAAACAAAATTTAATCAAGTCATTGTCATATTTTCATAGAAGTCTACTAATAGCTGATTGGTGTTTGATGTAGTGGCTGTAGTGCATGTTTCATTTTTCCTTTATATTAAACATCGCTCCCCCTAAATTTCATTCCGCAGCCCTTCAGTAACCGTAGATGGATATTCCTGGCGCCGCAGCTGCATTTAATCACTCATCTTCATCTTCGCGATTAGCCCCAAATCAATCAATGAAACAAAACTACGGATTCTAACTTCTTACTAGGTAAAGTTCCCAGCGCATTTAGTAAGCACCGTGCCATGGAGGCACATATAGAACCTCGCTGGTCTACAACCTTCAATGTCTTCAGAAATAGTCACCCTTCACATCGACCGAGTGCTTTGAGTGGGTACGTAGCGGTTTTCGAATTGAAGAAAGTGTTTTCAGGGGTAGTTACGTGTTAAAGAAAACCTAACTATAAATAGCAACTCATTCTATTCCCGTGAGGGGTTGCTAGTCCCCCATCGGGCGCCTCCCTGGGTGGCGGATAAAGGAAGGTATGGAAGGTCCAGATATGGAAGGTACCGGGGAGATCCGGGGCGGACCAAAACTAGCAAACTACTGCCTTGTAGTAAGAAGAAGGATCTCCAAAGGCTACGGGACAAAACCCTGACATAAAAGCAGCGATCCTGGTAGCTGCGAGAGGCAATCCCTTACCAGCTTGGGCGTGAGATTAACAGTCCAACCCCAGACAAAGGCCTTGTTACGAAACCAAGTAATAGCAGCCGGATGGATGTGAAGGTACGACACAGGCAATGTAAAAGGAAAACAATTGGAAAATGGCAACATGGAATGTGAGAACCCTTAATAAAGCAGGAGGATTGAATAACCTCAAACCAATAATGGAGCAATATAAGATCGAAGTTATTGCACTACAAGAAATCAAATGGAAAGGAAGGGGTATTATTGATACGGGAGACTACATAATATTCTATAGTGGACATGGTCAAAATACCTTTGGAACTGTTTTCATAGATTTTGAACCAATCAGTGATGAAAATGAAAATAGGATATCAGAAGTAAGAAATGACCAACAATGGGATGAAGAACAAGACTTGCCTGAACTAAAGGATGTCACAAGAGCCATGCAAAGCTTTAATAATAACAAAGCACCAGGAGAAGATCAAATTACTGCTGAAATGCTCAAATATGGAGGAGCAGAACTAAAGAAACAAATCTTTGAGCTTATTAAACAGATCTGAAAAAAAGCTGAAATGCCAAAGTAGCAATAATATGTCCAATACACAAAAGAAAATGACAAGACATGTTGTAAGAATTTTAGGGGCATATCTCTCCTTAACATGACATACAAAATATTTATAAAAATTCTGACAAGAAGACTAGAACCATACGTAGAAACACTGAAAGGGAATGCCAGTGCGGATTCAGAAGTAATAAATAGATCAACTGAACCTTAGACAGCTGAAAGACTTAAATTTTAAGCCATCGATATTGGAATTTCGTACTATACACCAAATCTTTGTATTAAGAATGATATTAAAGAAAAGTTTTGAACACAATATTAACATACATAAATTATATGTTGACTTTCAAGAAGCATTTCACTGTATACAAAGAGACAAACTCTATAAAATAAGGAGAGATAAGGATATCCCAGAAAAAATAGTAAAATTGACAGAAATGACCTTAAGAAATTCGAAATGCAAAATTAAAATCCAAAACCAACTATCTGAAGAAATTCAAATTGGAAAAGGACTACGACAAGGGGATAGCCTCTAAATACTACTGTTTAACATAGGTTTGGATCATGTAATTAGAAAGATTGAAATACATCCTGGAGGAACCATCTTAAATAGGACAATACAATACCTTGCATTTGTTGATGACGTTGCCTTACTAAGCAGAACATCAAAATCACTAGAAGATGTCCTGAAACAATTACAACAAGGTTGACATGAGATTGGACTGGAAATAAACCAGGATAATACAAAATACATGATAACAACAAGAAACAAGATAAGGTATCAAACTATAAATGAGTTCGAAACACAAAGTCAAAAGTTTGAGCGAGTTGGAAATTTCAAATATCTGTGTTCAACAATAACAGAAGATAATAAAATTGCCGAAGAGGTAAAAACAAGAATAACAGCAGGCAACAGATGCTATCATGAATTTGGAAATGTTTTAAAATCTTCACAATTGAACCGAAAGGTGAAACTAAGACTGTATAGAACCATAATAAGACCAATAGTGATGTATGGGTCGGAAACCTGGTGTCTGACAAGAAAGGAAGAAGAAAGGCTAGATATATGGGAGAGAAAGGTTTTACGTAAGATATATGGACCAATCAATGAACATGGCATCTGGGGAATTAGGACAAACGAATAACTAGCAACACTTTACCAGAACCCAAGTATAACAAGTGAAATAAGATCCAAACACCTTAGCTGGCTGGGGCACGTAGAAAGGATGCAACCAGACAGAGAGGTACATAAGATCTACCAAGGGAAACAGGAAGGCAAGAGGAGTGTCTGACAAGAAAGGAAGAAGAAAGGCTAGATATATGGGAGAGAAAGGTTTTACGTAAGATATATGGACCAATCAATGAACATGGCATCTGGGGAATTAGGACAAACGAATAACTAGCAACACTTTACCAGAACCCAAGTATAACAAGTGAAATAAGATCCAAACACCTTAGCTGGCTGGGGCACGTAGAAAGGATGCAACCAGACAGAGAGGTACATAAGATCTACCAAGGGAAACAGGAAGGCAAGAGGAGTGTCTGACAAGAAAGGAAGAAGAAAGGCTAGATATATGGGAGAGAAAGGTTTTACGTAAGATATATGGACCAATCAATGAACATGGCATCTGGGGAATTAGGACAAACGAATAACTAGCAACACTTTACCAGAACCCAAGTATAACAAGTGAAATAAGATCCAAACACCTTAGCTGGCTGGGGCACGTAGAAAGGATGCAACCAGACAGAGAGGTACATAAGATCTACCAAGGGAAACAGGAAGGCAAGAGGAGTGTCTGACAAGAAAGGAAGAAGAAAGGCTAGATATATGGGAGAGAAAGGTTTTACGTAAGATATATGGACCAATCAATGAACATGGCATCTGGGGAATTAGGACAAACGAATAACTAGCAACACTTTACCAGAACCCAAGTATAACAAGTGAAATAAGATCCAAACACCTTAGCTGGCTGGGGCACGTAGAAAGGATGCAACCAGACAGAGAGGTACATAAGATCTACCAAGGGAAACAGGAAGGCAAGAGGAGTGTCTGACAAGAAAGGAAGAAGAAAGGCTAGATATATGGGAGAGAAAGGTTTTACGTAAGATATATGGACCAATCAATGAACATGGCATCTGGGGAATTAGGACAAACGAATAACTAGCAACACTTTACCAGAACCCAAGTATAACAAGTGAAATAAGATCCAAACACCTTAGCTGGCTGGGGCACGTAGAAAGGATGCAACCAGACAGAGAGGTACATAAGATCTACCAAGGGAAACAGGAAGGCAAGAGGAGTGTCTGACAAGAAAGGAAGAAGAAAGGCTAGATATATGGGAGAGAAAGGTTTTACGTAAGATATATGGACCAATCAATGAACATGGCATCTGGGGAATTAGGACAAACGAATAACTAGCAACACTTTACCAGAACCCAAGTATAACAAGTGAAATAAGATCCAAACACCTTAGCTGGCTGGGGCACGTAGAAAGGATGCAACCAGACAGAGAGGTACATAAGATCTACCAAGGGAAACAGGAAGGCAAGAGGAGTGTCTGACAAGAAAGGAAGAAGAAAGGCTAGATATATGGGAGAGAAAGGTTTTACGTAAGATATATGGACCAATCAATGAACATGGCATCTGGGGAATTAGGACAAACGAATAACTAGCAACACTTTACCAGAACCCAAGTATAACAAGTGAAATAAGATCCAAACACCTTAGCTGGCTGGGGCACGTAGAAAGGATGCAACCAGACAGAGAGGTACATAAGATCTACCAAGGGAAACAGGAAGGCAAGAGGAGTGTCTGACAAGAAAGGAAGAAGAAAGGCTAGATATATGGGAGAGAAAGGTTTTACGTAAGATATATGGACCAATCAATGAACATGGCATCTGGGGAATTAGGACAAACGAATAACTAGCAACACTTTACCAGAACCCAAGTATAACAAGTGAAATAAGATCCAAACACCTTAGCTGGCTGGGGCACGTAGAAAGGATGCAACCAGACAGAGAGGTACATAAGATCTACCAAGGGAAACAGGAAGGCAAGAGGAGTGTCTGACAAGAAAGGAAGAAGAAAGGCTAGATATATGGGAGAGAAAGGTTTTACGTAAGATATATGGACCAATCAATGAACATGGCATCTGGGGAATTAGGACAAACGAATAACTAGCAACACTTTACCAGAACCCAAGTATAACAAGTGAAATAAGATCCAAACACCTTAGCTGGCTGGGGCACGTAGAAAGGATGCAACCAGACAGAGAGGTACATAAGATCTACCAAGGGAAACAGGAAGGCAAGAGGAGTGTCTGACAAGAAAGGAAGAAGAAAGGCTAGATATATGGGAGAGAAAGGTTTTACGTAAGATATATGGACCAATCAATGAACATGGCATCTGGGGAATTAGGACAAACGAATAACTAGCAACACTTTACCAGAACCCAAGTATAACAAGTGAAATAAGATCCAAACACCTTAGCTGGCTGGGGCACGTAGAAAGGATGCAACCAGACAGAGAGGTACATAAGATCTACCAAGGGAAACAGGAAGGCAAGAGGAGTGTCTGACAAGAAAGGAAGAAGAAAGGCTAGATATATGGGAGAGAAAGGTTTTACGTAAGATATATGGACCAATCAATGAACATGGCATCTGGGGAATTAGGACAAACGAATAACTAGCAACACTTTACCAGAACCCAAGTATAACAAGTGAAATAAGATCCAAACACCTTAGCTGGCTGGGGCACGTAGAAAGGATGCAACCAGACAGAGAGGTACATAAGATCTACCAAGGGAAACAGGAAGGCAAGAGGAGTGTCTGACAAGAAAGGAAGAAGAAAGGCTAGATATATGGGAGAGAAAGGTTTTACGTAAGATATATGGACCAATCAATGAACATGGCATCTGGGGAATTAGGACAAACGAATAACTAGCAACACTTTACCAGAACCCAAGTATAACAAGTGAAATAAGATCCAAACACCTTAGCTGGCTGGGGCACGTAGAAAGGATGCAACCAGACAGAGAGGTACATAAGATCTACCAAGGGAAACAGGAAGGCAAGAGGAGTGTTGGCAGACTCAGGAAGAGATGGCTCTACCAGGCAGAAGAAGACCTCAAACGAACATGCATAAGAGAATGGAGAACTAGAGCGAAGAACCGAGATGAGTGTGCAGCTATCATCAAGCAGGCCAAGGCCCTGCATGGGCTGTAGGGCCGTGGAGTAAGTAAGTATGTAAGTAACTCATTCTATTGATTGATTTGCTTTGTTTCACTTCGCTTCTGGTAACACTTTTGTCTAATTTGCGAAGATGGAGATGAGTGATGATATGATGAAATTGATGAATGGACACTCACAAACATCGATGATCAAGCAGAGATTTGAACCCTGGACCCCTGGCGTCGTAGCACTCCGCTACGGAGGGCGTCAGCAACTCATTCGAATCTGTTTCAAAATTCAAATATCTAGGAGTATTTTAACAAATTAGAAAAGAGCTAGAAGTGTAAATTTCTAGCTGGGGATGGTTGATCTGGATAAGTGAGGAAGCTTGTATGATTGACCATGGACCGGCTTCCGCTGTGGAGTGGTTAGCACAGCGCGCTACGACGCCAGGGGTCGCATGTTCGTATCCTTGCTTGGGCATGGACGTCTCTCATCCTCATCGTCGCAATTAGCCAAAACTTTATGCGCAGGAAGGCTAATCGGGACTGGACCTTCAGTTTAAAGTGGGATCTGAACCAGTATGTATCTCCACCGGGTGTCGAATACTGGACCTCTGATTACAAGGATACGACGTTACAACCACTCCAACGGGCCCTAATCAATCAATCATGATTGAACATGGCAACATTGAAAGAAGTAGGGATGGTTTCGTACATTTTCTTAACTAGGGAATTGCATTCCGCTCGTTCCTCCACTTCGAGCAATGAGGCGAGTCATGTTTGTTATTTTTTGTTATTCACAAACTCTCCGCTAGGATCAAATAATCTAATGGCTACGGTATGCAATACAGTACGCTGACGTTTTGTTTGGATGTTATAAATGGTCCGTTACACAAAAGGAGGAATACAAATCGAGTTTTGCAATTAAAAATCATAAGAAAACTATTTGGATCTGAAAGAGATTCAACGACAGGTGAGTGGAGAAGATTAACTCCATAATATCTATTCATCCCCCGATGCTATTGGAATGATTACATGAAGGTTTTTTTTGGCAGGCCATGAAACAGGCCTGATAGTAAGAAACCCATGGAAAGGTCAAGACGATGATGGAGTGATGATATTAACAATACATCTAAAGGAAATTGTTTAAAATGGTAAACGATGAATTATTTTAGAGGACTGCTGGGATATTTTTCTATTGAGATTTTGAGCTTTTCTCGTGACACATGGAACCCCAGAAGCAAAATAAACACAAATGCAATCAAGCAAGTGAAACAAACCAGAAATACAGTGGTGGAACTGATCAGGCAGGACACCTTTTTTTTAAGAAAATAGCCACTCACTTTCTATTATATGGAGCATTGACGGGTGAGACACGCGGACTAAATTTTTTATATTAAAGTAACGATTCTACAGATAGTTAAGCGAGATTTTTCTGACAGTTTCCCTGCAAAGAAATATGAAACTTAATACTGTTGATTAAACTACCCTTAAAATGCTTTCCCAGATGTATAGCTGTCAATGAACAATTTTGTGTCACGGGTGGGACAGACGAAAGACTGCCTCTTTACTTAATAATAAATTTATTTTTATTTCTGTGAATTGTCAAATGATGAAAAAGAAACATTTAAGACAAAGAGAGAAGATAATTGATCTTTGAATATTCTAGTGAAGTTGAAGGGTAAATGCAACGTTAAAGGAGAAATTATTTGATTTTTGTATCAGGAGTGTGACACAATACATAACAAAACTAAATCAAAAAGTTAAAATAAACGAACAATACGTAAAATGTATTCTACCTTCCAACTTAATTATGTATAACACTTGAATTTACATGCAAATAACAATTTTAGATGGTTCACTGACAAGATAGGATAAAGTTACAGCATTGCATTTAATTTTAAGGATTGAAGTTCAGAGGCACTTTCACATGGAATGTAATTAATGTAGATGGGGTGTATAATAAATATATACAACACGCAAGAATTGTTTATTTAAAGCAGGTCAAATTTTTAGATTACGCCACTGGTCGAGCGGTACTTGCAGACTATCCTGCAGGAGAACTTTTACTACTCAAAAACCAAACTTTCCCCACGATTTTCGATCAGCTGCAGACATCGGTTACTTCCAGAGCTTTTTCGAAGCCTCGCCAACATCAATCCTCGCTCTACGGTGCTATATCGAGGTACAAGCCCCGTCAACGTTTTTCATCCGCTGCAGCAAGAGACAAATGACTATCGACGGATGCCAGTGGGGGATCGTTAATGACTTAAAGATTGCCGATAAGTCCTGCGCTCTAAGTCTCCAAGAATGGAGAAGACAATCCGCTTGGTAAAAAAGTTCCAGCTGTTTGGAAGACACAGGTCTGGAGTCTTGATAAGCTCCGCAGCCGCCCATCCTGAACGGAAAATACTCCCGTAAACTTCCCAAGCAGCGTCATGTCAAATTCAGTGGCGTGCTGTTTTTCTTTTTGTCTAGGAAGCAAATTGGCTTCAACCTTGAACGATAAGGTACCAAGCTATGCATACTCTCCGCCCTTAAAGATAGGCCTATTTTCCGCGACCAATTCCATTTCTCCACCAGAAAAAGTTATCCGATATGTTCTTACAAGAATAACTACAAGGGAGAGTCGTCCAAAACGGGAACGACGGGTCATATAGAGACGTTCCGTTTCTCCCTGATTAATGCTGCCACCTGTGACCCGGTACTACATTGCTGACCGTCTACGTGCCAGTTGGAATCCGTTCGTGACCACGGCAGCCTGATCTTTTTAACACTAAGTTTTCAAATTTTCGTGGAAAACTTTTATGATTTTTCCTCTATACTGTGTTGGGTCTTATCAAGCTACCTTTGAGTATAAAGCCAAAGGCGTGACTCGAACCCCGTAGCTCCGGCGTCATAGCTTGATAGACTAATCACTTCGCCAGGAGGTCCAGCTGAAGCGCTGGAAGTAGCTTCATACAACCATATTACACCGGCGACCTTCAGCTGATCTGTAAACTCCGCTGACACGGGAATCGACAGGAAATCAGCTGAAATAACGAAACGTCAGCTTGATGCAAAATGCACGGTTAACGACAGGACGGAACTCGCCCAACGGCTTTAACGATCGCAAATTTGAATCACCCTTAAATAGATCGTGAGACCATATCTCGGTCCTAGATGTAATCAGAAAGTTATCGAGTGACCAGTTGTTGCCTCCAATTTATAGCCTGATTATCAAAAGAGTTACTACGAGGAGATTAAGTTAGATTTTGACATCCCCGTTTAGAGTTTGAGTTTGAGTTGGTGTTTTAAGTCCACTTTATGCACAGTAAGGCTAATCGGGACTGGACCTACAGTTTAAAGTGGGATCCGAACCACTTGTGCCTCCAACGGGTATCGAACCCGGGACCCCTTGATTACAAGGCAATGACGCTACCACTGCGCCATGGGGGAGGCCAACATCCCCGTTTAGAACACCACTGACCAATATGAAATATGTTTTACCTACTAGGTCTATGGTTTAACTCTCAGACGAATCTGTGATATTATGTTTCTTATTAAGTGTTTAAATTGATTATAAGAGGTTATTTGTTAGATGTTTAAGAAACACAGAAATGACAAAAATACTTCATTTCTTACAAATTCCATTGTATTTTACATGGTTAACGTGACATTTGTTCTTTCAAAATAGTTTTTTTAATAAAATCCTGCGATAGACCTACAATTGTTTCATATGAGTATCCATTTTACAAACCGGTTGCCCAAAACGGGGACATTATACGTATATATTGTGGAATGAAACAAGGGAGCCATCATAAAAATCTCAATTTTCAAAAAACATTCACCGACACTCGGACAGGAAGTCAGCAGTCACATTCCATCGGTGCGTAAGCAATGACGTCAGGGTATGCAACATTTCTACAGGCGCTAACGGGTTTTGCGGTGCAAAAGCTCAGCACAACGCACAAAACCCGGAACGATTCATCAGAAAAACCCAAACAGACCAACGACGCTAAAAAGCCCAGTCAATTTGGAAAAGAGGACAGTTGATCTGCGAGAGTAAGAGTTCCAGAAGTCTGCTAGCTGGGAGCGCTGAAACGAGCGTCGAAGGAGACCCAAGGGCAACCGTTACTCCGCCATCGTCACACGGCAGCCAGCCTTGCTCTTTGGGCTGACGCGGTTAGCCGTCTCCTGCTCCGCACTACGAGGTCGACGCTCGTCATCTACATCGCCGCGAGTTCCGAAGGGAACCCTTTCACAGCGCACGGACAGTCAAGGTCCGCACAGCCGTCCGTCGCCGCGAACAAGTCTTGCCGCCGGCGAATCCGAGAGATTGCTACGCCACGAGAAGTCCAGTCACCAGTACCCAGGCAGCCTGCATTTCCACAGAAACGGATGACTGTGGGCTTCACGGACGCCGGAGTACAAGACGAGTCTCAAACCTGACGTCTACACCGGACTGCCTGATCGACAGGTGAGTTGGTTGACGCATGACATCCCTTGTTTGCTTCCATGTCACGGCCAAGGGAGATTGTATTGGGGCCATAAACCGAAACCTGTAGCTATATCATCTGAGTCTAACAGCGTTCACAATAGGATCCCGCGTACCCGCTGAAGAATCGGTGAACACACACACACACACACACACATATATGTATATATATATACACACACATATATATTTACACAAACCTCCTTGTTTCCTGACAGTATACGGCCTACTTAGAAAAGAATAGATTTCTTTTTTCATTGACAACTTTGCTTTTGGAAGGTCGAAATATGTTAGTGTCCCCGTTTTGGACGACTTTTCCCTACGTAAGTAAACAGTAAACAAACTGTGTATGTCAAAGGAAAACATTAAAAAAAACACACATTTCTCCCACGTTTTCTGACTCTTTGTGAAGACACCCAAATGTCAACCTCACTTGCACGTAGTGCACTTTGGACTGCTTTTAGCAGACTAACAAGGTTCTGGCGCCTGGACCTGCAGCCAGGGTAATCCTCTGTGCTGCTTGTATTCTGCCCTGTCCATGTCATTGTTCCTTCATCTATTTCATCTTCGCAATTAGCGAAAAGTGGCAGAAACGAGAAGACATTAATTAATTAATTAATTTTCGTTTTCTGAAAGCAATTACTCTGTTCTACAAATTTTCACTTTTTTCTGTTGCAG
The DNA here is from genome assembly GCF_977018435.1 of Lepisma saccharinum. NCBI lineage: Eukaryota > Metazoa > Arthropoda > Insecta > Zygentoma > Lepismatidae > Lepisma > Lepisma saccharinum. The sequence continues at coordinate 2,202,253 of NC_139247.1, read as the reverse complement.
ATGAGAAAGTAGCTGTTTCTTACTGAAATTGACCTCCTGAACACAAATAAGCACAACATTTTCTAAGATTGGCTCTTAATTTGAAGTTACGACATAATTCATGTTACCCACAAGCAATGCATAGGCTCTTATTTTCAAGATAAGAATAATTCATATTACAAAACAATTAATCATAAGCAATGTGATTATCACTTAATAAATATATTAAGAGCGCCTGCAAAAGGAGGTCATGGGACTCTTCCTCTCCCACTCCGTAATCTGAGAAGAATTAATATAATTTAAATTTTGAAATTATAGCGTGAAAACAGGTGAGAGATGTCGTGAAAGACAGATTAAGCGTCTATGTAAATTAACTTAATGTCGGTGATGCTTTATGATAATTCTCATAACTGGGGGAACGTAATTATGTTGTCTCCACTATAAACACTGCCCCCCCCCCACACACACACACACAAACAAAATCCTGCTGGTAGCCTTGAAATAAATGGGTATTGAATCCTCGACAAGTATGTTTTTATTTTTTTTAAGAGAAAATACCTTTTCCTTACTGAAATAAAAGGTAAAAAAAAGGTAAAGCGCTCCCCTGTGCATAGCACCACGCCATGAAGGCGTATAGGAGGTGTGGGGGTAACGCCCCACACTTTCTTGATCCGGTCGTGAGTGGGGGTGATGTGATCAGCATCACGCCCCTGACCGCCTTTACCCACAGGTACCCATGTTATTCGACGCTGGGTGAACGCCGGGGCCGCTTCCAACGTTAGAAAGTTCTCGGATTTGAACCGGCCGAGGATCGAACCAGGGACCTTTGGCATGGTAGTCAGACGCGTTACCGACTGAGCCACCGCGGCCAGTCCTTACTGAAATAGATCCCTTAAACAGTAAGAACCACTAACAGCATAGCACTCATCATCATCTTCGCAAATTAGCCAAGAGGCACAAAACGCGAAGTAAAATAAACTAAATCAATGAATGTCTTAAATTCCCACCCAGTCTTCTCGTAAGATGTCAGAAGATTCTCCACGAGTTGTTCATAGTTCTTTACTCTCCTGTTCCCCAGAGCACTATGACACACTTGTCGAAATGCATTCCATGCTGTTCACTCACCTTCACCGAAGATTGTATTTCATGTTTTCATGAGTTTCCTTAATGTCAACTACAGGGACAACAGGAATTGAAGTTAGAGCATTGCATGCCGTTGTGCAGCAAAACTGCTTTAAGAGAGGACTTGGAGGAATCAATAGAAAGTGTCCAGCACTCGGTCTTATGTGATATATTCATCGATGCAAAGAACCCTTTTTATGGCACACAATCAGATCCCCTTTTGTTTCGAAAAATGGAAGAAATTCTTTGTCTGTAGGGAGTAGTACCTTCACATCATCCGACAGGTCCATTGTTGCAGCCATTAGGCCAACAATTCGGTTTTGTTTTGGAAAGGTCCCTGATTAGGTGATTTAATTTGGCCTTTGATATCTTGTGGTATATTTGATTCTTGTTGGGAAACCTGATAATAAGAGACCTGTAGGAAGGTCAAGAAGAAGATGGAGAGATAACGTTGAGATGGACCTAAAGGAAATCGATAAGGGTGGAAAAAATTGGATTGATCTTGCCCAGGATAGGGACAGAAGGAAGGCTTGTGATGCTGCAGCCATAAATAAACCATTGGGTTTAAGAAGGCTAGAGAGTTAGTTAGTTAGCTATGTTGTGGGGTTCGCTAGCAGCGAATACATGTCGGGATGGAGTGCTGTTGTTGGGATGCTGCGTTGCCAAACAGCCACCAGTGTTGCCACGTCGCTGTATATACTGCGTGTACGAAATCTAACAATACTCTCGAAACACTGCAAAACTGAATGCAAACTCGCCATTGTTGAGGGGATCTAAAGCAACAAAGGCTGGCGTGCCATAATGGAATGCGACGTGCCAGACCGACAACAGTGTTGAGCTAGGTCCCTTGAATATGCCCCCTATCCCCCACCCCCTTCTGTTACTCCAAAACAAGAGCCAATCGAACTTTTATTCTAATATCATTTCCCTGTTCAACATCCTCAGATTAGTAAAGAATGGTACTTTCATTTCTGTAATAAAGTGTGTGAAGAACAGTGTTCTCTGAACTTGACGACTGTATTGTGAACTGGAATATGATGTGAATGGAAGAACATTGCTTCGTGTACAACATGTAGTAACTGCTTCATGCAGGCCAACGAGGCAATGGCGTATTGATCTATATCCTCTATAATCCTCTGTAGGCAGCGTGTTGTCCAGTGTTTTTTCCATATATGTGCTGAGTGGCCCTTTACAGCCTCAGCGTTTAACATGGGTAAAGAGATTTTAGTCCTCAGACACAAGAGTTGATTTTAGTTACAGTAAGAGGCTGGGCCACGTATTATGTGATGGGGTAAATTCTCAAAGTGTTAACACATCCAAAAATTTTATTTCAAGCAAGCAAGTGCCAGAAAATCGAAACAGAATATTGAAATAAAGATGAGATGAAAGAAACGAAAGAATATTTCCTCGATTTTTTGCAGTAACTTCTGTCACATGCAGGGAAGGTACCTTATAGAGAGCTACGATCTCTTCGTTTTACTTAATTAAACTTTTCCCTCCACTGTGGTATAACTTTGCTGTTACTATGATTTATTTAGATTCTGGACTTTCCAACTCAGGAACTATGGACATTCCAATGAAAACAGTGTCACTTCAGGAACTGGCTCAGGAACCAGTTGGATGTTTCAGTGAAGTGTCTTCCCAACTCAGGAACTATATGAACATTCCAATGAAAACAGTGTCATTTCAGGAACTACATCAGGAACCAGTTGGATGTTTCAGTGAAATGACTTCCCAACTCAGGAACTATATGAACATTCCAATGAAAACAGTGTCATTTCAGGAACTGGCTCAGGAACCAGTTGGATGTTTCAGTGAAGTGTCTTCCCAACTCAGGAACTATATGAACATTCCAATGAAAACAGTGTCATTTCAGGAACTGCATCAGAAACCAGTTGGATGTTTCAGTGAAATGACTTCCCAACTCAGGAACTATATGAACATTCCAATGAAAACAGTGTCATTTCAGGAACTGGCTCAGGAACCAGTTGGATGTTTCAGTGAAGTGTCTTCCCAACTCAGGAACTATATGAACATTCCAATGAAAACAGTGTCATTTCAGGAACTGCATCAGAAACCAGTTGGATGTTTCAGTGAAATGACTTCCCAACTCAGGAACTATATGAACATTCCAATGAAAACAGTGTCATTTCAGGAACTGGCTCAGGAACCAGTTGGATGTTTCAGTGAAGTGTCTTCCCAACTCAGGAACTATATGAACATTCCAATGAAAACAGTGTCATTTCAGGAACTGCATCAGGAACCAGTTGGATGTTTCAGTGAAGTGTCTTCCCAACTCAGGAACTATATGAACATTTCAATGAAAACAGTGTCATTTCAGGAACTGCATCAGGAACCAGTTGGATGTTTCAGTGAAATGACTTCCTAACTCAGGAATTATGGACATACTAATTAACACAATTTTTTCATAGAAATGAAAGTCTCCGTCAACCTTAAACGACCCTTGTAATTGTACCGAATCTGTAAATCAGATAGTCCCAACTGTTGTTAAGTACAAAGCATCTTAAAATATATCCAGATTCATATATTCTCCAATATTAAAATGGAGTATTTAACGAAGCAAAACCAGATGCTTAAACTTACATTTGTTATTTTGATTTTTCAAATAATATAGAATTTAAATTGGTAGTTAATTTTATACAGTTGCATTTACAAATATTTCATTTGGAATCTCTTGACTTCTTGTGTCACTTTTTTAAAAAAATATTTTTCATAAAGCCACAATACAATGAAAATATATTAAATTCGTTCAATATCTTGATTGTGGACCGTCACGCATGCGCAGTTTTAAGAACACAATACCTTCTGTCACAATCAATGTTATGGCATATTTGCCTTACTTGTTCATCAGACCTCGTACATTATCAATCAAAGTAATTAACCAGTCGAGATTTGGGTAAGAAACAAATTAGACACAAGAAACTGTAAAACGGAAATATTTATTGTTAGTCGCTCTGATAATACATTAAATTACCTTTTGTATAATTAAAATTCTCTTTTGTTACATACTTACACGTAACTTGCTGAAAGGAAGTCAGCAAAGAACAGACAACTTGCACAATGTAGGACATACTGTAGTCTGTAATGTTCTTACATATTAGAGGAGGTTATCTTACATTAGGATGTGTAAAGGACTTAATTGGCTACGCACTTAAAGTTGACCTACAAATGTAACTACTAAATTTATTAATGCATAAATGCTGGACACATTTAGACACATAGTATTAGGAGGCACATAGGGACATACGAGTATCGATATACTCTTATAAAATGTTAATGACCTTGATAATGATAATGATATATGTAATAATAGTAAAAATAATCGTACTACGACCGCTAAACTAATTGAAATATTTATATATACACTACTGTAATTGTACGGAAAACCCTCCTTACATTGTGCTATAAGAAAATAGACCATAAATTGTATCTTTCACTATAACATTAACATTTTTTTTTTATTATAAACGCTCTAACAATGCGAGGGGCTCTTCGGCATCCTTAAAGCGTTTAATTGTGTACGCGTGGTCGCCATATTTGTTCCACGACGAATGAAGAAAATATAGCTACCTATATTTATCATTTATGAAAAATCTTCAATGTTTACAGTTTCATTTTGAAAACACTTGAACGATGTACATGTGAAAGAGGGAAAAATTCACAAGCTTACATTATTCAAAATATTCAATCACAGAAGATTAGAAAAGTAAAAAGCGCTTATCGTCGGTGTTCTTATATGTGTTGTTGATCCACCATCACGACCAGAAGAAAATCAACATTTTCTGTGAGTAACCCTCGTGTCATATATTTTAGAATTCTATAACATATCGTAAACTGGCACACAGTTCGATTCAAATCAATCTTATTAACTACCAAAACTTTAATTTCTGAAACCATCTCAAAATTTCGAACGCAGATAAAACTGAGACAATACCCTTTTTTATATTTTCAAGTTTATAAATATTTCTGCTTGTGTTACAAGCTATTCTTTTCCTCGTCTGAGTACAAATTAAATTTAATAAATTAAGGTGTTACATTAACTATAAATTACAAAATAAATTTTCGAAAATGTTTCATAATACCTTAAGGTTTATCTTTATACGACCAGAATAATTTAGCAAAAGTAGATGCATTAACAAATAGGTTAATGTGTATGACGTTCTTTCAAAGAAACTTTGGAACCAATTTCGACAATACAAAAGTTATCGATGTTAATAATATAAAAATTGAATGATGAAGTTTTGTATAATGTTAACCAATTACATTAATGTGTGTTACATAAAGAAATTTGTTAAACCTGAGATGTTTAATTTTATATGCCATATTGATGTATGTAATATCCTGTTACTTAATTGATTTGAGAACTTAAAACCATATTAATGTCTGATCTTAAAATTACATTTAGGAAAAGCACAAAGTATTCACATAAGGAAACATACCTTCTGCCTGCTATAAGTGAAGAATGCATGTTACTTAATAAAGCGTTATCTGAGTAACAGATATACAACAAAAGTTACAGAAAGAAGTTCCTAATTGAAATACAAGACTTACGGAACGAGAAAACAAAATTTTGATTACCATCCAAATGAAATTCGAAGGAAAGTTTATTACATGACTTCTCTTCCATACTTGAACTAAATTTAAACAAAATGCTATTAAACGCACTAATAATGCTACTTTAAAAAGGATATCACTTTATTTTATATCTTTGAAAATATTATTGGATATTTACTTGAATGAGAATGAGAGAGTTTTCTGCATTTGTATACTTTGATCATGATTTCCATTAATTAGCTAATACAATTCCTGAAAAGTATCACAAATTAGAAACTACTTTTATTCAGAACACATGTGAACTTAATTCCCGAAGGCTATGCATATAATTGCATGTATAACTCAAGTAAAACCGGGGGAATTTGTTATTACTAATACGAAATGAAACCCAGCATACTGTACAAGTTAGAATTATGGTCCCAAGTCCTATTCCCAATGAGAGCACCCTTTCTTAGGTTTCCATGGTGCATTATACTGGAGTTTTAATTCAAATTAAGTATATTTTCTATTCAACAATATTACAATGTATGTTCCCATTGTTGCGAGAAAGGTTTGCTTATGATTTCATTTCATGGATATGAAATTCAGATTTAAGAAAAAAGTTTAGGAATTGTTTGAAAAAAATTTATATTGCGTCAGCAATTTGCGCATTATATGAAATAATGAAACAACATTTGCTTTGATTAAACATAAATGTATGTGAATTTTTATAATCTGAATCTAAAAATCTATGCTTGAAGCAGCAAAATATCGAAATAATTGTAGCAATTCCCATCTAAGACTATTAATACTTTGCAAATCACACACTACCTTCATTAAACGGTAAATATTAATTATATCCGTTGAAGTAAGCTTATATACTGCGAACTACAGGGTACGTGTATTTTGTGTTTAGAGAAACTAATATAAAACATTATCGTCTTATTTTCCTTTATGTCACAGAGGTTCCGGGTTCGAATCCGGACATGAGCATACGTGTTCCTTGTGACTTTTCATCATTTCATCATCTCATCACGCATCCTCATTTTCGCAATTAGCCAAAAGTGGAAGAAAAGCGAAGTAATATATACCAAATCAGTCAATAAATCTTTCCTGTTTTTCGAATAAGCAACGTAATTAAATTATACATAAAAATATTAAAAAATGGCTTAAGAATTTTTTGTAAAATGAGATCCAGTATCTTGTATACTTTATAAATATTTATAAATTCTGAGACAATGAACCAAATATACGTACAACAGCTTGTGTAAGATAGCTAATGTCATATTAATTTACGAACTTCTTTGTGTACATTTCCCAGGTTTAGATTAGTGATCACGTAAGGTTATAAATGTGTGTTTAACAAGTAACATTTTAATGCAACATACAATTTAATTACCCAAATAACCAAATACTTCTTGTTTATAATCAATTTACAAACAATTAGTTTAGAATCATAAAATGAGTAACATATAACTTCAAATATTACATTTCAAGGAATGTCTAAAAGAAAGTGCTTATGATATTAATTTAAAAATTTTTAAAGAAATAAGATTTGTATGAAAATTTCATCTTAAGAATGGATATTGTGACGTACATTTTTCATTATCGCTGTGTGTATGTCTGTTATAAAACAAAGCCGAAAATACCATAAACTTCTCAAATTAATACTTTTTTTTAAATAATTGAGTTTGTAACTAACTTGATAATGTTTTGTATTTTTCCTTTTACGTATGTTTTATGTGTATTAGATGTGAAAATATCGAATAACAATGGAATAAGGTATTAATGTAATATTTTTATAAATAAAACTTAATGAATTCTCAATAAACCCTAAAATTTCTGAAACGTCTCCACCATGTTGTTAATCGTTATACACAAAAGATATTCCACAAAATTTTCTATCAATACCAAATTATCCTCAAAGCTGTTAATATCATCTACAAATATTCGTTAGGACAATAAACATTGGACACTTAACTTGGACTCTAGCATGAGTTAGATTTTGTAATGTAAAAATTCGAATTTCTTGCGTAACTTTTACAATAATTATTATTAAGTTTATGCTTAAAGTAAATGTAGAAAAAGTAATATTTCGAAACCAATTTTAAAAATAAAACAAACATACTGATTAAATATATCCATACAAATTATTGTGAAATGCAATATTGAATCAAACAGATTATGAAGCTTGTGTATGTGAAATGTGAAGTGAGAAATTAATGGAATTTGTAAATAAATTAATATACTTAAGCGTTGCCTATAAAAGTATTAGACTCTAAATTGTAAAATTCAAATTACCTGAAAATATTGATTTCATAACATGGATCAAAAATATATTTATAAACTAGAGTCCAAGCACGCCGCATTCTCGCTAATATGTTAAAAGTTGCAAACTATTTACATAAGTGGAAGACGACCAATTCATTTATCATTACATACAGAGACATGTTCAACTATGACTACCTTATATACATAAATAACAATTTTATATGTATATTACAATAAGGCAACAACAGTTAGTCAGTCATGTTATCATTTTTACAACACACTTTAAAAATACGTATGTATTTTATACACTGTGATTGTACCAGCAATGGTAGTGAAACCACCAAGAAAATAAAGAATTTAGGTGTTTCCTCCAACTTATACCCATATGTATTGGTCAGGGAACCTTTCAAAGTAATAACTAAAGCGGCAATTTATATGTAAAGGTCGATTGCATATAGTTCCTACAAACTTTGCATGTAGGTGAGATTTCCATTGGAAATTTGCTGGTGAAAATTTTGTGTTTTATTGTTGCTTACACATCATGAAATGTATAAAACACAGTGGTGTTCTATTAAAGTTACTAATAATAAAGATCGCTTGCATATTTGCAACAGAAAAATACCTAAAAATATTTCTACAACTAATATTTCTAATCACAACAAATACTTTGAAACAACAGGTATTAAATACACATTTTAGCATTAGAATTATGTTGACTAATGTCTTCACATGTAAAGAACTCATAATCATTAATAATCAACTCACTCGTACACATACACGCCGACAGTTACGGAGGGAGGGGTGGGGGAATCGTAACAAATCACTGTACAGGTAACTCAGAGAAATTAGAACAAGACCACCAGTAAAGTTAGAATATCACAGTTTTTATAATTGCTTATATTGTAATTTAATAACAACATGAAAAGGGGCGGGGGAGATTGTATTCATGTCTCCTATCCAAGGAATTGCTGAATTGTACCTTCAAATTGCACACTATGCGTCCTTTGGGTTAGAAACGATACAAAATTCGTTTTCGGGATATATCTGACTTCCATAGCCTATCACTGACTTCACGTGGTGCGATCATTTGAACAAAATACGTCTGAATGCCCGCCTGAAGTCTTTGTTGAACACAGTGTATATTACAGGGTTGAGGGCGGAGTTCATGTAGCCCAGCCAGAAAGCGGTCGCGAATCCCCAGTCAGGGATGTAGCAGACTGGGCACAGAGGAGTCAATATGTACAGGAAGAAAAACGGAAGCCAACAGAGAATGAAGGAGCCCATGATGAGGCCGAGGATCAAGGTGGCCCTCTTCTCCTTCTTCCTCGCTAATCTTTTCCGCTCCTTCTCCGGGTCCTTGGGCTTCTGGATGACGTTGACCTTCCCCATGTCTATGACCTCCCGTTTCGCCTTGGAGGTCCGGCGCCCGAAGATCGGTTGGCACAACCTCAGTTTCAACGGCTTCACCACCGCGCACTTGCTCACGACCCCCGAATCGGAGGAGGAGGGGTCGAACTCGCTCACCATGTCGTTGTCTATCCTCGACACCTCCTCCCTGACGCACTGCACGTCGCCGTTGACCGACAGCGTCGAGTCCCTGAAGGCACTCACCATGGGGTTCCTCACCTTGAGCGTATCCTTCTGAGGCTTCGGCGCCTCGAGGTACACCGCACCGTTCTCCTGCATGGACGCGTCGGCGTCGCTCGTGCTGATGTCCGACGCGTAGTCGCAAGTCACTATGGGTATGGAGACGACCTTCGGCGCCGGCTGCTCCCCGCCCCCCTGCGCGCACAAACCCACCCCGCTGTCGTTCCCCACGCTCGTCTCCACCATGACCGTCCGTTGGGGGGAGCTGTTGCCGTTGCGGTCCACTGGCGACGCGGTGGGTGCCAGGCGGACGTGCTTGGTCCCGCTGCCGCTGCTCTTCTTCTTGGTGGTGAAGCTGGTGCACTTCTCCGCGCTCTTGGGCTTCGGGTTCCTCTTGATGTTCCTCCTCGCCCTGGCCTTCGCGGCGAAGTAGATGCGGATGTACACGAAGACCATGATGCAGCTGGGGATGTAGAAGGAACCCAGGGCCGAGTATAGGACGTAGCCGGTGTCCTGGCTCAGCTGCAAAGAGAAGCAGAAATACCTATTACTAAGACTGCTAGTATTCATTTACATATTTATTTATTGAACTGTATAGGTACATACATAATTATAGAGTAAATATATGTACAGTTGAACCTGAGTTGTGTGTATCTCAAGGTGAAGAGAAAATAATAATGTAATTGAGAATTACTTAGAAATCAGATTTAGATACAATGTCATACAGGGTTCGGCAGAGGAGTTACTACCCACCCAATATAACGACTTCGCATCAAGTGCTGATGTATTTTCCACAGAGTACGCCTATCGGTCTAGCATCAGAAAAGATGTTGCTAAATAATTTTGTGCTATCTTGATTGATTTATTTATGTTAATTCTTTGTGTTCTTTTGATATTTTTATTTTTGTTCATTTCATTGTTACTGATTTCAGTGTAAAATGGCTACGTGCTGTATCTGAAATTCTCTCAATAAATAAATAAATAATCCCCGCTCCCCATTTCCATTGCTAGCATAAGGACCGCCCGTCGTAAGAGTAGAAAAGACCTATAGTCAATGGTCGTGATGTTTGCTAGTTATGATTTATGACTGAACCACAAAGTTTGATTCCTAACAAAAAACTAAATGACTATACACTATGAGTGAATCTTCCAACGAATATCAAAATATTTATGTCAATTTCTTTCATAACACGTGCACATGTACCATATACTATACCATGGATATCCATCACTGGAGATCCCATAGATATACAACATTGGGGATCCTTTGGGAATCCTATGGATATCTTATTGGATTGGTTGATTGATTGATTGATTGAGTTGGTGTTTTAAGTTCACTTTATGCATATTGAGTTTATTGAGTTTATTGAGCAATTTTCACACCGAAAGTACCCCTGAGGGGCATTGGTGCATGTACATTACAAAATACAACATGTTGACAACGCACATAATATATATCTATACATCAATTTGGCAGAATTTTTTATAATATAACATAATATAATAGTAAAACATACATTGACAAATTATTTTTTGAAGTGAACTAGTGCTGTAAAAGTACATATTATATAGTGTATACAATCTACATTTATTTTATAAAGTTATTTAATTCTTGAAATTCTTGAACTGAATATAATGTGTATTCCAATAACAATTTTTTCACTTTACTTTTAAAGATTGTGGATCTTTCAAAAAAATTTGTAACTTTTTGGTGAATATATTGTATAACTGGATGCCTGAGTAAAAAGGTCCCGTTTGGTATGCAGTTAGCCGCACTTTGGGAATGTGGAAGTTATCTTTTTGTCTGGTATTGTAATTGTGGGTGTCTATGTTCTTTGGATAGTTCGATTTTGTTTCGTGTATGAAAGTAAGTGTTTCAAGTATGTACAAACTTGGAAGTGTTAATATACGGAATTTTTTGAAAAGAGGTTTACATGAAAAAGAAACAAGTGAAACTATGAACCACCCTGCACGTATTGATAAATATACACATACTTCGCTTCATGGCCTGTCAGGATCCAGTTGGAGCTCGCTGTGCCTAAGCAGGTAATAAGTTACATGAGAGATTGGAGAGGGGGAGGCGAAAGGCAAAAGAACGCAATTATATTCACTGCAGAATGATTCATAAATAAGCAATTATATGACGAACAGTTATCTTCAGTTAAGGAATGAAAATTCCGAACTAATGCTATTTCTACCTATCTTCACTGCAGTCATCCGTTCTTTCACACATGAAAACTCTTTCATCATTAGATACCTGTAACTTACAACATATATTTAGCAATTATATTACAAATTAACTTTGAGAGTGGTTCTAGTTGTTGCAAAAGTAGGAGACGTACTTATTATAGTATGTCTGGGATTGTGGGGGTGTTGAAATCCTAATTGTATGGTCAGGGGGAAAACAGGTAAGTAAGTGTTCGTCAAACTTCATAAAATTAAATTATATTTGCAAAACATTACTGGACATGTAAATGTCTTTGAAGAATGGAAGTGTCAAATACAAGAAACGAAAGAAAGCACGTTTTAAAGCCTAACACAGCATCCACATCGCAGTAAATGACACCACTACATCGCTTACGACAGATATTGGCTTTCCTTTCCTTTCCTCACCTTTCAATTGTAATTGTGCAAATAGTGATTGCATTATTGTTTTTGCACATACACATTGCTTGCATTGTAAAATTATTCTCTTGTATTGTACGTTTTTACAAGCGAATAAACACAATTTTTCATGTAACGTTTATGGAGAACACATGCTCTCTTCATCAGACATTAATTTTTTATTTGATTAATGCTACAGTTAAAACAATGGAATACATTTAACGAAAACAAAAAGAAACAGTTATAAAATGAATGTTGTCAATAATTTTGCATTGTTGTAATATAGCAACTCAACCGTCCAGGGTTCCCGGGTTCGAATCCCAGCCTGGACATGGATGTTTGTGAGTGTCCATTCATCCATTTCATCATATCATCACGGATCTTCGCAAATGAGCCAAAAGTGGCACAAAAAGCGAAGTAAAATAAAGCAAATCAATCAATCAATATTTTGAACAATCCTTAATTGTTTCGATTTCAAAGCATTGGTATCGGTATGAGTATCGGTTCAGCCCTTGCTTATGTGCTTGTAACAACCGCAAACAACAACAACAAAAATAGATAATTGTATTACTGGTAGCGAACTCATTTTTCTTTCAAATAAAATTTCTGGACTACCTCTGTCTAATGACAGGTAAAATGTCGAAGGCTATGTCCAAGGGCGACCAGAAGGGAGACCTGGCCCCTTCAGATATGTGGGAAGAGTTCATGTAACTCGAATGGTAATATTTTAACATTTTATTACACTGTGATTTACAGGCTGTATGTAATTACATCAATTAACTACCATGTCGATTAATTACCAGAGACACTAAAATCATGTTGACTGCCTTAACTATGGAGTGCGTGGGACGGGGTTGGGAAGGGAAATGTTATTATAACCACGACTTTGAGACCTGAGAAAAAAATCGCCATTTCAAAATCTCGAATTCTGCACACTATTTTGTCATGTGATTGTTTTTCCACTTCCTAATTTTGGATTTTTTTTACAAAACCTTTTGGCGATTTGAAGAAATTAGGTTATGTGGTCTCTCTTCCATATCCGTGCACCGTGAAAAGTACAAAAATACAATGAACTATTGAAAGGCGAATTCAGTTTCCATTTTCAATAGTGGACTCAACTCGTAACTTGTCAACAACGTCAACATATTTTTCAATACAATTTGAATTTTATGGTTTGTAAAATAATAATACGAGTGATAATATATCTATTTACTTAAGTGATGAGCGCTATATGACAACCAGGTACATCACCATAGGCGTAGCTAGAACTTTATATTTGGGTGTGGACAAAGAAAAAATGAGGTCTTCCACCTTTTTAATAGCAGCATATTTTGCAACACAATCACTTTGCTCTTTGCACTGATGTTTGTAAAGGAATATAAATTCACTAAATGACAGTGTTGGAAATTTCTGAATATAGGTAGTAGAAAAAAATCAAATTGCATAGAAATTACACACACACAAAATGTTCATAAATGTTACAAACAAATACGTCAAAATACACGTCATCTATAACGGGAGACGTCTGTCAAAGGGTACAATGTTCTAAACTCATCAATAACTTCATTTACATCAATATACTAAGTTTTTTCCTGTTCCACAAATAGCAAGAGCAGGGCTTCCAATCTATCCTGCTTCTGAGTTGCTCTTAATTTAGTTTTAACTTGGGTAAGCTTGAAGAAAGCTCTCTCACACGTGCAGCTTGTGGCAGGTATAGAAGAAGGGCGCTGCAGTACAGAGTAGAATGCAGTAAATATCTTCCTTCTCCAATGACATAAAAAAAATCGAAAAACTATAGACACTCGTTTCATCAGCGATAATGCACACGTTTGTACCAACTAATGACATTTTCAACTTCTTACAAACTGCCGCTTATTTTCTCTCTTATTCAAATATCTGTCTTTAATTCTCTTCGATAAAGCAGCCCATTAGGGTGTGCCTAGGCACACCCGGCACACCCCGTAGCTACGCCTATGTACATCACTATGTCAAAATAGGATTTATAAAATTACAAACTTCAATATATAATTATAAAATAATACAGTGGACACTACAATCTTATGGGCTTCCGCGTAGTCAAGTGGTTAGCGAGAAGTCCCGGGTTCGATTCCCGGTCGGTGCCCCCAAAATTTCGGTGTTGACCCAGCGTCGTGAGGACAAAAGAAGTAGCGGTCTCCGGTCACGAAAAGCAGAAAACAGTGGCGATGGGATCCGATGCGCTGACCACGTGTCACCCAATAAAAAGCCGCTCTGGTAGGCCCTTCAAGGGCTGTTGCTCAACGGAGGGTTAGTAAGGGTCCCGGGTTCGAATCCCACTCGAGCATGGTTGTTTTTTAATGTCCATTCATCAATTTCATCATTCATTCCCATATTCGAAAATTAGCCAAGAAGGACAAAACGCGAAGTAAAGTAAAATAAATCAAATCAAATCAAATCAAATCAAAATCAAAAAGGATTCACTATAGAAAGATAAAATCTTGTGTACAAAATTGTTGGTTTAAATTTTCTTCTTTCTTCATTATATATGATTAATAATAATAATAATAAGAAGAAGAAGAAACGATAAAAATAATCTTAATAATCTCAATTATTGGAAGAAATAAAAGTAAATAAATAAATAATCTTAATAATCGTTTATTTTATGTGTTGAAAAAAATATAAAACCTAATACAGCACTAAGTCAAGTAAAAAAGTACAAAGTTACACGAATAAAATACATAAGCTGTAGAATAACATAGTGAGAGCACCATATTTACACTTCAACGAGATGTATTATATCTCTAATACTAATAATTGTTTATTGTTATATAATATTGTGCAATTAACTGTGTATTGTTCTAAAATAATAATAATAATTATATTTATTTAAGTGATGATCACGATTAAACAACCAGGTACATCAGTATTTCAAAATTGGTTATACAAAATTATGAAATTGAATACATAATTCTAAAATAAAACAGTGGATCCTACAATCTTATACATCATCATAAATCCATTATAATTAATAATAATAATAACAATAACAATAAGAAGAAGACGCAGAAACGATAAAATAATAATAATAATAAGAAGAAGAAGAAACGACAAAATGTAAGTTCCTATAAATGCAGGCTAGTTGTGAAATCTGACTCTGTCCCTTCCCCCTGAGAAACAATCCTTGGCTATGGTTATAGCTGGATGGTGAGTGAGTACAAATCCAGTCCGGGTACCTACGAGAGTGGATGGGACTTGTTTCCAACGCAAGACGAGGCGATCGTTGGCAAGGGCTCTCCCCGGCGCATGCCTGGCGCCTCGATCTATACCGCATGCCGCCAGCCATTTGTTCCGGGTTCGACACGAACTAGGGGGGGGGGGGAGTCGGATGCGAGGTCTCCTGTTGCGCCTCGGGTTTGTGAAAGCTTAGATGTGGGGAGAGAGAGAGAGGATGCACGGTGGATTAGATGTTAATACAGTTGCATGACCCTAAGTTGGACAATGCGAGTACAGAGCAATTGGAGCGATAAAGCTTTACGTTTATTGAAAAGTAACGCGCAAAGCCTCCATTGAGGCTATAGAGAATTGAATCAAGAAAGTTCATTGATTTGATTTACACTGCTCCACAAAACTTAAGGAACACTAAAGGTTTATGAGAGCGAGTAGAGTATTGGACAATATTATAAATCTTGAGAATAACATTACAATAAAATATATCTTCTGCATATCATCGTCCTAAGTTTACTTAACCATTGTCACGCCACACTGGCGTAGGCAGAGAGGGGTTGATGAGGTTTGAGCTCCATCCGAAATTGAGAAAAACAACACTTTGCGTTCATGTGTTCGCAATTTTCGTGGAGCATTTGCCCCGCGCACGTATTGTGTCGGAATTACTGATATCAGAAGACATATAGCCTGAATGCTCACCGGACCTTAATCCTATCGAGCATGTTTGGGATGCTCTTGATCAGGACTTATGATCACCAAAAAGATACAGATGTAAAATGAAACGAAAATGACCAGCAACATTGCAAAATGATATACAGGGTGAACCCTGATTTTGTGTTTGTTTCCTTCTGTTCGCTTTGTTCTACCACATTTATTTAATTCCTAAGATGAAGATGAATTGTGATAAGATGAAATTTATGAAAGGACAAGCACACAAGCACACATGGATGCAACACAAGCCGCACCCACAGACCATAGACGTCAGAGCCCCCTCGTTGGTTGGTAAAATGCACTCTAGGGTGCACTACATGGAGATGTTACCATTTGGTCACCCCTTACACTCTGAATCAAAAAAGTGAATTTCAAAATCTTTAATAATTCATATGACGGCAGCATTTTTAAGATAAAAATAAGATTTCTTAACAAAATAAAATTAACGCTTGAACCATGGAAAGCTTTGCAGAAAAGTCTCAGCCTCGAGAGTAGTCACAATTGTTAAGATGCTGGGTGAGCCCCAGAGTTACTAATGCAAGGACATGGACAGAAATGTTTCTGATACCTAAGTTAAGGATACTACTGATTCCTCGGCCAAGACTTACTGCACTTCGGATATTATTATGAAATATTGTGCAAACTTGCTAGATGGGAGGTTAATCACCAATTCTATAAACTATTTGAGGATTACTTAACTGATCGAACTTTTAGAGTTAAGATTGATGGAAGACTTTCTAAGGAAGATATGATCAAATCTGGTGATCCACAGTGATTTTTATTATTACTTATTCATATAAATGACGTAGGTAACACAATTAAATATCTCAACTGTTTAATGTTCGTAGATGACTTAAAGTTATACAAACAAATTATAACTAACGAAGACCTCCAAGTCAATAACTGGTTATTACTTATGGGTTAAATGTGTGCGTATGTGTCTGCTCCCCTATGCTTTACACCACCCCATGAAGGCATACAGGGGTGTGTGGAGTGAGGGCCCCACACTTTCTTGATCAGCACCACGCTCCTGGACACCATTACCGCCCCCCCAGAGTTTCCTCCAGGTATTCACTTTATACGATGCTGGGTGGGCACCGGAGCAGCTTGAACAGGTGGGAAAAATCCCGGTTCTCCCCCGCCGGGAATCGAATCCGGGTCTCTCCGGCGTGGTAGTCAGACGCCTTAACGACTGAGTTACCGCGGCTCATGGGTTAAATATGAACATTTAACGAAAGCTAACCATATTTTTTTCCAAATGTTTTATAAATAATTAATTTCAATAACGAAAACGTTGACCATAGTTATAATTATTTATTCTCGTCTGAATTTTAATTTGCATGTTTTACAAGCAGTTAAAAAAGGTACAGTTATTCTGAGCAATATAATACGTTCATTGGCACATCTAAAGTGCATATATCTAATTGTGATGTTATTCAAACTAAAAGTTATACCAATATTAGAATTTGAATCTGTTATCTGGAATTGCTCTCATGGTAGTACTTAACTCTTACAGAGTGTACAGAAAACGCCAGTTACATTTTGTTTTCATTTTAAATTATTTCGTCTCTATTTTGACTATGAAAAGATTGAACCTCAGGTCATTGGCAGATAGAAGAAGAAATTTTGAAATCAAACTTCATGGATAATGTTTTGACTGGCACAATATCATGCCCCAGCATTCTTATGAAATTGGGCCTAAAAATCCCTGTATGTGGTGCTCAAAATTACAGATCAGTAACAGTCAAGCATAAAAATAATGGAAAGAAATCGTTTTAACATAATCTAATAACTCAATACAATGTCACTAAGAATAACTGATGTATACATGCTTTGTTTGGATTTACTGTTGTTTGGCATACAGTATGTCTTCGGGATTGGATTATTTTACGTTACAGTTCAGATTTTTATATCTATCTTGTATTTTACGAGATTTTTTGTTCATGATGCAGTTTGGAATTTTCTGTATACAACACTATAAATACTTTTTCTAATAAATAAATAAATATGGAAAACTACACAAACTATCGTATTTGTTTTCGTTTCCCTGCAATAGGCGTATCAAGCGAGGTCTTTGTGGTACTTGGACCCTGGAAAATGAATGGTAAACATTCCATTTGGTTCGTTATGTATTTTTAAAAGGTAAGTATGACAAATGTTATTACTTTTCAAATAATATTGAATCAGTGTCGAAGTATATATATTCCTTGCCTTGCCTGGGAAAGTGTTGTTTCCCTGTCACTTTGATGAGGATGAGTAAGGATTTTATGAAATTGATGAAGAAACATCCATAAATACGCCAAGACTCGAATTCGGGACCCTCGGTGACGAGATCGTAGTCCAGGACTCACATCACTCGACCACGAAGCTCACATATTTCCATTTGACTCATCCTCGGACTGGGGCGGCAGATAGGGGCGCCGCCCTGGTGGGTGGGTGCGCCAAACAGCGCCGAAATATTAATTCTGATTACATAAGGATGAACATTTGTTTTAAGAAGAGTTGTTACAAACTTGATATTTCATATTGAAAACAAGAAGAGATGAAAAGAAAGAAGTTTCAGAAAAGAAACACAGATGGCAGCACAAGGTGAAATAATATAATTAAATTTTTGGAGGATAAGTATGGATATAGTGAAAGTAAATATATGATATAAAGATGTAGAAGAGATGAAAGCAATGTAAAAAAAATAGATAATGATTGGAAAGAAAATATAAGTGCTTTTCATCATTCAACATGTTAAAGCGCATAGTTAATTGTTGGGCACGCATAAAGTAGTTTGAAACTAATTAAAGAGTTAGCATCCCTCCAAGGAGGAGATTTCTTAATATATTACGGCATAACTCAATACGTTCATTGCAAAATCATGTAAAACTTTCAGCTAAGAGAGTCCTATTATTTTGATATCATTATGTAGGTATAAAATAGATGCATACGTACAATAAAAGTATTCTTTAAAAGTAAAACTGAAAGTATCTAAAAATAAGGCTACTATTTTTTCTTGTAAAACCTTAAATATGCAACATCGTCAAGGCTTCTATTGGGAGTAGAAAGTGCGGGGGCCAAAAATCCATTTCGCCCGGGTGAAAATCTTATCTTGAGCGCCCCTGTCCTCGGACGTAGAAGGACAATACCCTTGTAGATCTATGGTTTGCAATCGCCAAGGTCGTGCTAAGGATCCGAAGATAAATATAGGTCCGTTTTGTATTTCATTAAAGGAGCGAGTCCTTCCGAACAGAAAATAAACATTTCCATTCCCTCCCCCCCTACATTAATCTTATTTTATTTATAGTATCAGCTACTTCGCAATACATATTTTTTTCTCTTTTCTAGAAGTAGGCTAATCTGTACTGTAGTCCTCGGTGCACCATTTTCTTCCTTTGGCGGGAACGAAATGTCCCAAGAGTGTTGGCAAGTATCCCAGCCTTAGAGCTGCCAAAGAAACTCGGTGGCGCCGCCACAGACCATCGCGAGACACGGAAACTTTCAGGGTCAGCAAATGGGAATCCGAGCTTTTTTCCCTTCCCTTGTTTGTTCGCCAGGGATCGTCTGTTTATGGTTGTTGGAGAGAAGAAGGAACCAAGGGTGAATTCTGAATAGTGTTGCCAAACCCGAAACGCATAAGAGAGCTAAGTTGCACCTTAAATGGAACTAAAATTGACCTTCAAAGAACTACATTTTTGAAAGCCTCCTGTGTAATTTTAGTTATCAAGAGGATATGTAGCTCATACTGTTAACCCGTAAAGACTCGTGTATGGGTAAAAAATACACAGAACTAAACCTCTTGTCCAGTCTTACGGCGGGCGACCGACATGCTGGCAACAGAAGTGGTGGAGCGGAGATGCGACCAATCCAGCGCTATGAGAAACACAGTAGTCTGTATAACGAGGTGCACGAAGCACCTACTCCAACGACGTCGTAACTCTCGGCGCCACCCTGTTCGGTTGGTCTGCTGCGTACTCCCCACTCCCTTGCCAGCACGTAGGACGCCCGCCGTAAGACTGGACAAGAACTACAACTAACTCTGTAGCCTTCTTAAACCCGAAGGTTTATGGCTGCAGCAACACAAGCCTTCCATCGGTCCCTACCCTGGGCAAGATCAATCCAATCTTTTCCATCCCTACCTATTGCCTTTAAGTCCATCTCAACGTTATCCCTGCATCTTCGTCTTGGCCTTCTTACAGGTCTCTTACCATCAGGTTTCCCAACAAGAATCCTGTAAACTCCTCTTTACTCTCCCATTCGTGCCACATGGCCTGCCCACCTAAGTCTTCTTGATTTAATCATTCTAATAATATGTGCACATGAATACACATTGTGCAGTCCTAAATTATGTCAATTACACAGGCGATCTTGAAATATATTTTTTCATTATTTCCAATGAGTGCCTGAGGAAACTCTTCTCAGTACCTTTCCAGTGAACCCTTACGAGTGCCGGGACCTTAAATCAGCTGTCAGGTTTGTTCGATGCGCTCGCAGGGCCGTAGAAGCACTTTATTTGTAAATTTCACACACGTTCGCTTGTATGTTTCAGTTTGGTATTTCAACATGTTCATCTTTTCCTTTTCTTTTATATATTGTGTAATACAGTAAAAATGTTCAAAATTAATAAAATTAGATAAATCAATAAAGGTTTTTGATATCTAAGTGCTTAAAACAATTATAATTCGACCTCAAGAGTTTGGACTTCGGACAATTTTGCTACCGTTTTTCTTTTTACCCAGTGCGCTACAAAATCACTTACTGTTATGTCCATCCAAAGGAAACAACCATCGTTTATAATTCTCACTCTTTATCCTCAGTGTAAGAATATTTTATAGTTTTGGGTATTTCCTTAACCTTACAGGAATATGCAAGCATACTCACACACTCGCACAATATTACAGAACATAAAAACGTAATAGAAGGATCTTCAGGACACAACAGGAAACCACAACACGAGACAGTCAAGCTTCCTCGCGAAGAATTGGATTTCAGAGGAGAAGTTGCATTGCAATGCGACAAGGGCCTTTCCTCCAAACTTCGAACATTGTTTCAATCAATCCATTCGCTGTGTTATATTTTGATTGATTTATTGATTGAATTAAAGTGTGGGTGCGTCAGCACTTAGGCTATTTTGCACCCATCACATTATACGGGACCTGTAAAGGGGCACTCAATACATATAAGGACAACGCACAGCCATATAGAGGTTTATGCTGGACCTACGTTCAGACGCCAGAGCCTCGTTAACCTACAAGGCGCAGTTACCGGAAGTGAGGTAAACATTCGGGTGCCTTTGCCAGAAGGTAGCCTCTCAAAAGCCCATGTTATCTTTTGAATTTTATTGCCCGTTTGTTAAGCATATACACTACAACCAAGGTATTATTGTTATTTTGATGGTATTGTTCTTTACTCACGTGTGTGTGACGCGTGGTAAACAACTGTGGCTTTACAGCAACGACTCATGCTTACAGATGGATTCTGTAAACAAACTGGAGTGGCTTTGTGTACGTAAACATGATTGTTGTGGGGAGAAAAATGATTTTGGCTTGGAAAACGACATGTTGTTGACAATAATATTAAAAGATCTAGATTTTGAGCTAAATTTACCATATAAAATCTCCTTTGAGAATTTCAAAATTTTAGGTTCAAAAGAGCCAGATCTGGCTCCAAAAGAACTAAGTTGGCAACATTGATTCTGGAGAAGAGAGGATCACGCAAAAGGAACAGAAATTTTGATGGTCGAATTTTTCATCTTCCGCTGTGGAAAACGGATTAAACTGATGTACAGGGGTAAAGAACAAATTGAATTAAGGATATACTAGTCTCGGACTGCCCACGAGTGTTCTTGTCGTTCTTGATTTGCGATTTTCTAGCAAATAAAACCACAGATTTGTGAGGACGTTTATGCAAATACAAGTCTCTTAAATTACAGAACCTGCAAAAATCAACCGCCTGATCTGCTACCAGCCACTAAATTTAATAAAAACCACAATTAATCCTTAATTGAAAATCATACATCTTGACGTAACTCCATACTTGAAAAAGAAACAAGTGAATCGGCAAACAAATCCATTCCATTTCATTTCGCTTTTGTGCCAATATTGTCGGATGGCGAACATGAAGATGAGTGATGATATGAACATTTACAAAGAACACCCATGCCCTGGCCGGGATTCGAACCCTGAACCCCTTGCGTCATACCACCATGGAGGTAGGCAGTAAAATTATTTTTTTGGATGGCTAGTAATCCATCCCATACAGAATCTTACCGAACTTTCAGAGTGAATTGACACACTACAAGCGAAAGGAGCCGCTTCAATACACGAGGGTTACGGCAAGAGTCTTGGCAACCATTCTTTTCCACGTTAATGTGGGCCAGGAAAGAAATTTCAAAATATACAGTGCAGACCCCGTCATATGCAATGTATTGTGACGTCACTAGATGGCAGTGGCTGCCAAGACATTGAACTGAAGGATGTGGGAAGTCAGTGCCTGCAGGATGAATGTGACCCGGCGTGAACAGCGTTCTTATGTGAAAATAGCAGTTTTTCGTGGAAGGAATGCGAGAGAATGTCACAATGAGCTTGTGGAAGCTTTAGGAATGACGATCTACCATACCGAACAGTTGCGAGGTGGGTAAACCCTCATTTGGGCGTGAAAGAGAAGCAACTGCGGACATGCAACGTTCAGGAAGACATTGTAACGAACGATTGACGTTTCTTATTTTGTCTTTTTCCTTATCCTGATACAGATCTCCATGTTGTTCAAAATCCATACATTAAACGTTAGCATATATCGTAACATTCCATTTGTATATTTTAAAATGTCTTGCCTGACCCGCATTATCGTGGAAAAAAATAGTTGCCATCACTTTTGCTGTAACCCTCGTATAAGCAAATATTCACCACGCATTTGCAAACAACAGACCGAAGCGACAAGATGCACGCCACTGAGAGAATGGTTCAGTTTGAGCGACAATCAACCGACATATCCAGTTTGTCGTTTCACTTCCGTTAGAAATGTTGCATTTATTTCTGAATGTTGGTTTCAATGAGACACGTGTAGCTTGTCGCCTTCTTGCGTTTATCGTAACTACTACAGCCCTGCATAGGTCCACTTGTACTCGTTTGGTAAGGTATCGTCCGGCTGTCCCTACAGGGGATGGCCGACAAACCGTGAAAACTGCAAGCTGTCACTGCGAGCGGTGTCGCCACATTCAACACAAATCTGTACTCCATTGAATAAAAATCTGCATAAAATCGGTTTCGCAATGTAAATTGAAAATTATAGTGGGTTTTCAAAACAGCTACAAGGAGCTTCAAAACAAGACCAAGATAGTATTTACAGGACTACCCAATACTAAGAAAAGTTATTTCACAAAATTCACACGATAGTTTTTTGACCGTATTAAAAAAATGCATTTAAATCTTTTACTCTGCCGGCGGGGAGTTCATCAAAAAATAGCCCGGTTTCGCCGAGGTCCTTTGCGCGAATTTTAAATTCGTACACTTGTTTGACAAAAACTGTTATAACTCGTAGACTATTTGACCAATCTACTTCGGGTAACTTTTGTTTTTCAGCTAAAACACAAGGGCATACAAACGTGCAGAAATCAAAACGCCAAAGCCAATAAGAGGGGTTATGTGGGACACGGCCTCCAACTTTCAATGAAAAAAATCATAAAAATGGGGAGTTTCTTTCACATATTCGATAATGTAATGAACCCAGGAGCATAAAATGACTTTCATTCGGTTATGAGAGCACCATTGTTTGAAAATAAGGCGTCCCCTTTACAAAATAGCGGGGAAGAGGGGGCAAACTTCACATTTTTATGATTCTTTCATTGAAAGCTGGGGCCGCGGCCCACCCAACCTCTCTTATTGCCTTTGGCGTTTTGATTTCTGCACGGTTGCATGCTCTAATGTTTTTGCTGCAAAACAAAAGTTACCCGAAGTAGATTGGTCAAATAGTCTACGAGTTATAACATTTCTTGCCAAATAAGTGTACGAATTTAAAATTCGCTCTATCTTCCATACGTAAATTTGGAGTCGGGGGTGGGGGTGCATTCACATGATGATGTGCCAAAGCTTCGTTTAACCCACTGTAAGTGTTTCCGACATAACAGAAAAGTATCAAGGTAATAAAAAAACAGAAATTTTGTAATCAGCTGCATGGTCGAAAAATCGAGCAAAATACGAGTTAAGGTTAAAAACCTTTGTACCTACACTGTTTGTCAATTTCATCACGATTGGACCACAAGCTTTTTATTTGTAGAGCTTCAAAGAGAGCGGTCGTTAGGAAAACACCATAAGACCGGCACCTTTTTTGTTCTCTCAACGATAAAAATCGAAGACATACTCGAAAAAAAATACTTGCCATAACGTAACCCAGAATTGAATGAGCCAAATTTTGATGTAACTCGCTTTTACGTATGTCTATTGGTTAATGTTTAATTGGAGTCCAAACTAGTGTATCCATAAATTTCCAGAAATTTCAAAAGTACCGCGCTGAAATTACAGACAAAGAGTGTTTTGTCGAGGTGGCGTCTGGCTGGCTTGTTCTATCAGGGTCAACACCAGCCGGCTTGGCGGGTTGCTGACTGCCCGGGGGGATTGGGAATTGATCAGACTCCGGCGAATGCTACTAATATGACACGGCAGTGACCCAGCGCTTGAATAAGCAGACGCGGATTCCGCTTCACACTCTCCTATCAGTTCTCGTTGTTGGTTTAGGAGGAGAATCGGTAAATAACAGTTGGCAAACAAAGGGGCATCATTTCATTTCTTGTCTCTCCAGATGACGCTTCGTCAACTCATACAGTGTAATGCACACTAATGTTTAAAATGGTAAAGCTCTCGTTTGTGCATTGTGTGTGTGTTTGCGTCCTCTTCCATTACTTCGCTTTTCTGTCTTGGTGACAAGGATGAACCACCAAGCAACGGCTTTTATCTAATTATTCATTTCAAGAGCGAAAATTGTTTTTTGTTATATTTTGAACTTTTAGGTCTTTTTTTTAAAAAAAAATAATAAGGTCATTCTATAGGTGTTTTAAACAATTTCTTAGGTCTTCAATTTCTGTGTCTTACCAAAAAGTAACGTCGTAGCATTGTAAGCAAGGCGTTCCGGGTTCGATACCCGGTGGAGGCAAATCCGCAGTCGTTCGGATCCCACCTCAAACTGTATGTCCAGTCCCGATTGCATAAAGTGGAATTAAAATGACAAATTCAAATTGAATTAAAAAATCCAACAAACACAAATGCACCGCAAACAACACAAGTCCAATAGAGCATCGTTTCTCAACCTATGGGTTCTAAGGGGGCGTTTGGTGTGTCGTAAAGTCGGGCTTGAAAATTTATTTACTGTGTTTTCGAAACCTATCACATTTAATTACTAAGATATATTGTTTTAACCATTTAAATTCAACCCATGTTCCACGTAGTCTAAAATCTACATTTCTGTTATTCGCTCTGTACAATTGCACATTAGTCACGTTAGTTCGGAGAGTAAAGAAAAATTGTTTTCAATTTCAGCACGTGTGTTTAATTAGATGTTCGACAAGTGTAAATTAGTCTTCCAAATTACATACTTACTTTTCTAGAATAAATCGTAGCGTACCTCATGTCCTTGATCAACCCTGGCCTTCGTAGTAGGCAGGATATACAAAGAATGCGTTTACGACAGCAGAATACGTTTCCAGTATCATGAGTTTTAAAAATGAAGTAGGGGAGAAAGGTAGGGGCAGAGATGGAGAAAAGGAGATCGGAGGTGAGAGATAGAGAGAGGATAGGAGAGAAGATCAAGAGACAGAGTAGGAGACTGGGTGTGTGAGTGAACATAGGAGCATTAGCGATCCACTCTTTATGTACGAGACAGGTAATTTCGCGTGGCTGTGGTGTTATACGAGGGTCACTATTTATATTTTGAGCCTAACAATGAAAAAACAGGAATTTGGCATTGAAAACTGCTTTATTGTTTTTCGAAGTATTCTCCTTTATGGTCAATACACTTTTGCATTCGTTCGAACCATTTCTCAAATCAGTTTTTCCAATCTTCTTGAGACACCTCCATAATATGGTTCTTGAACGCATCAACGGCGTCTTCCGCCGACGAAAATCGTTGTCCACGCAATCTATTCTTGACATTCGGGAACAAGAAGAAGTCATTGGGTGCCAAATCAGGACTGTACGGCGGATGACCCATCAATTCGATTTTTTGACTGTTCATAAAGTCGGTTGTTAGACGAGATGTGTGACAGCAGGCATTGTCTTGATGAAGAATGATCCGACGGCGTTTGTTTGTTTTCCGTATTTGACCGAAGACCTCTGGCAAACAAATTGTTGTGTACCATTCAGCGTTGACCGTTCTACGTTCCTCTAAAGGCACAGTTGCCACATGACCACTTTTCCCGAAAAAACAGGCGACCATTTGTTTCGATGTGCTTCGAGCGCGACAACTTTTGTTGGATTGGGTTCATCTTGAAACACCCATACGGTCGACTGCTGTTTACGTTCCGGCTCATATGCATATATCCATGATTCGTCACCTGTTACAATCTTATATACGTCTTTTGAAGCACCACGATTGTATTTATTGAGCATTTGTTTGCACCAATTGACGCGAGCGTCTTTTTGAATTTTTGTCAAATTGTGTGGGATTCCAACGAGAACATACCTCTCTCACAGCTAAATGATCATGTAATATTTTATATATGCTGGTGGAACTAATGCCTATGGTTGCCTCAATCTCACAGTATGTCACATGACGATCTTGCAGTATTAGGTTTTGCACAGCATCAATGTTTTCTTGAACAACAACTGATTTTAGACGACCTTCGCGAATCTCGTCGGTGAGCGAATGGCGGCCACGATTAAATTCGTTATACCAGCTTTTCACAGTGGCAAAGGATGAGGCTTCATCGCCAAATGTGGAAGTAAGTTGATCGATGCACTCTTGTGTTGATAATCCACGTCGAAAATCGTAAAAAAATCATCGCACGTAAATGTTCACGAGTTAATTCCATTTTATTGTTGTCGCGCAATCTCCAAGGCAACAAAAAGAACACAAATCAAGCTATTGACGAAACATTTGAAGTACGTTATGGTCAGTAATGCCAGACGATTCCGTTCAAACGTCAAATCGCGCCTAACTTCAATCAGTGTTGGCAAGGCTCAAAATATAAATAGTGGCCTTTCGTACGAAAGAATGTCTAATATGTTTAAGAAAGACTAAAAAATGGCTTCTTAAAGTACTCCATGTTAGCAAGCATATGATTGATTATAACTGGCTGCGAACCCCTACAAGTCATTCTACCGACGCCCTTGCTTATGGGTCCCATGAAGTATAATATCTTTGAAGGTGGGTCCCGGACTGGAAAAGGCTGAGAACCACTGCCAGAGCCTCGCTAGTCTTCAACATGCAGTCCCGAATGTACTGCGTATATGTGAGGTTGGCATTGCGTGTCTTGAGAAAGGATCATCTCTTACACACCAACAAGCGCACAAAGAATCACCCAAGCTTAGGATTCGAATTCGGTATCTTTACTTGAGCCGAATACTCAACGAACTTGACCACCTGTG
Organism: Lepisma saccharinum; assembly: GCF_977018435.1. NCBI lineage: Eukaryota > Metazoa > Arthropoda > Insecta > Zygentoma > Lepismatidae > Lepisma > Lepisma saccharinum. The sequence goes on along the minus strand of NC_139247.1, from coordinate 2,174,660 downwards.
GTGGAGAAATAAACTAGAAATTGCTGTTTCATGTAAATTTCGATATTCAGCTTTCATTCTTATCCCGAATTTCGATCTTGATTTGATTTTTAAAGTCCACTTTATGCACAGAAAGGCTAATCGAGACTGGACCGAGAGTTTAGAGTGGGATCCGAACCACTATGTGCCTGAATCGGGTATCGAACTCGCGATTTCTTGATTACAAGGCGACGACGTTACACTGAATTTCGAATTAATAGAGGAATTAAAAGCACTTTCCAGTCCTTTGTCCGACGATAATTCAATAAGTTGAAGCGTTATTTTGTGAGTAAGGGCTGTCAACAAAAGAGTTCACAATGTCCATATTTTCCTCCTGGGGTCCTCATTTGCAGTGTAATACTTTCAAATGAGATCATTATCATCTTTCAATTATCTGCAATAATATTTGAAACTGAAATCTGCGAATATAAATCATCTGCTTCCATAGTATAATCTGAGAAACACTCAAACATTTCATTGTTTCCTTTTGCAGTCACATCAAACCAGAGTTTGAGTTTGTTTTTGAATGACTAAAACTTTCGATTCTGAAAATTCCTGACAGTTACTACACAGATGTTATTTAGGCGTCCTGGGCCTGCGCTTTTCGACACGAATATTATTATCCTTAGAATTTTTCTAATGTAAAATATTTATTCATGAAACATGCTTAGAAAACTTAAATGACAAATTCCAGGAGAACCTCTCGCGGCCTTGTATAACTAAAGCTAGGGCCCGGTACCGATCCGCGGCCCAGCAGTTGAGAAACACTGAATGTTAGTCGGAATGGTTCTACATTAGCATGCAATGTTAACTGGATATTATCCATTGTCTACTGCTTTCAACTATACTTATTCGAGGGCTTTCCCGGTGGTGCATTGGCAACGTTGTCGTCTTGTAATCAAGGGGTATTCATTGGACGGTGCTTCGGCTCCACTTTAAACTGTAGGTCCAGTCCCGATTAGCTTATCTCCGTATGAAGTGGACACACTATGTATAGCGAGATTACCTCTTCTCTCCTCTTCAGGTCTGTCGTAGGTTCGATTCCCACTACCGATCGGCAAGAGAGATTTCACCTGAAGACGGGAGAAGAGAGAGTCTCTGGAAACGTAGTGTTTTACTCTGTCCCGAACATCTTTGGAACAAGAGAAACAAAAGCAAGTCTCTGCGCAATTTGTGACGTGAGACGGCTCCACCAATGAACACGTGAGAAGGAACGGGATTGCGCGGAGAGGGGAGGGAAGCTACTGTACTTATAGTCGACGCACTAGCTTCGTTAACGACCGGCTGGCTTTGGAATCCACGGAGCGCCCCACCAGCTGCAACAATCACATTCAACGCAAAGTGTTGCCACATATCTACTCTACGCCACCTTGTCCCTCCGCGCACAAGCACCTTCCCACGGTCTCCACATTGAAGTTGCAAAGTACGGCAACAGCGTAACCGCAGTCATGTGACTGAGACTCCACGTGGAGTAGACGAGCAGAATGACAGCTGCGTCAATTGGCTGAATGTTGAGTGTGATTGGACGAAAACAACTCGCGCGCTGTTTAACCCCACCCACGTTCGTGGCGACGGCTTCCTTCAGTTCTTGGACGTTAGCGAAATAAACGGGTGGACTATACCAGACTTTGTTCTGACCACTCGATTCACCCCCTCTCTCTGCCGCTATATGAAGCCTTGCTCCAGAGATAACCTGCACAGAGTATAAAATGAGTACAGTTTAAAGCACTAGACAATGGATAATGTCCAATTAATGCTAATGAGAAACACTGATCTAAAGCATTGTAGAACTCGCGTGATGAGGTTCACCCTGTCCGGTACCAATTAATGCGGACGGATTCTGGAATTCCCAAACAGAGGTTCGGCCAGCGGATATGCATTAAATGGAAACGCAATTGGCTATGCACGTCAAGACGATCCCGCATACGCCAATTACAGATCATTATTTGATTAGAGCAACGCGACCCCGGGTGCAAGGCAGGCCAATGCAGTCGCCGCGGTGACGAATCGCATCTGATCGATACCCGCCCTTTGTCGTCTGCATCCAAACTTACGGGGGCCACCCTACAAGGCGCAAAGAAGATTTTTCCTTCGAGCCCGGCTTTACGTTCGTTTTACGACATTGTCAACGCTTTATTACGTCGGGCAGGACTGCCAGAAGGGCTGAGCGCCGAGTGACGAACGATTTCGAAAGGGTCTTAAAAGCACGGAACACGCTGCCGGTCGATTGTCCCTCGTAACACCTTTGTCCGACGAGGGGACAAATAATAATAATAATAAACTCCGGCACAAGCGTTTTTGTTGCGTCCCAACGCCTTGAGCTGAACATGACGCTTCGATGTGTTTGAAAGAACGGAAGGGTCTAATGGTCCCTTTTAGTTCGCTGCACTTTTGCTTCTAGTTCGCAACATAGTTCATTTGGTGTCACGTAGTGTATTTGGTGTCTGCACCATTTACTCTACGTTCTGGAGCGGTGTAGCGTGTGGTGTGTGATCGCGTGGTGCGTTCTAACCAATGAAATGTACGTTTAAAGCAGCAGACAGGCATTCGTTCAATAAAAATAATATTAATATCGTCTTTTTTGAGCGCCTGAAGGACCGCTCTTACAACAGGCTCTTGCTTGAGGGATTAATGCAACACGAAGATGGAATAAAGAGTATAGATTGAATATAAGAATATACATATAATATACAGGGTGTCTCATAAGTAATGGAGCAAACTGACACAGTTGAAAGTACACGATAATAGAAGCAAAAAAGTCTCAGTAAATATGGGTCTGCAAACGAGCCGTTTTTGAGATAATTGCGAATGTGTGGTTACAAGCCGCCACTGGTTTCATTGTTTGTAAACGTCATCCTAGTTGGTAAAATGCTAATGTGTGCGAGCGTGTGGTTAGAAGCCGTCACTGATTGCATTTTCTAATAACCGAGTGCTTTACTCTTAATAATTTATTAATAATTTACACCTTTCTTGTTTATTCCTTTCCATTCTTAATGTCTTTCTTTGTTATTCCTTTCCGTTTTAAATCCCTTTCCCGTGAATTTCTTTTCGCTCTTAATTTCTTTCTTGTTTATCCCCATCTGCTCTTATTTCCTCTCTTGTTTATTCCTTTCCGCTTTTGATTTCTTTCTTGTTTATTCCTATTCGCTCTTAATTTCTTTCTTGTTTATTCCTTTCCGCTATTAATTACTTTCTTGTATATTCCTTTTTGCTCTTAATTTCTATATTGTATATTCCTTTCCACGCTTCATTTCTTTCTTGTTTATTCATTTCCGCTCTTAATTTCTTTCTTGTTTATTCCTTTCCACTCTTAATGCTCTTCTTAGTTATTTTTTTCCGTTCTTAATTACTTTCTTGTGCATTCCTTTCCGTTTTAAATCCCTTTCCCGTGTATTTCTTTCCACTCTTAATTTCTTTCTTGTTTACTCCCTTCTCCTCATATTTCCTCTCTTGTTTATTCCCTTCTGCTCATATTTCCTCTCTTGTTTATTCCTTTCCGCTTTTAATTTCTCACTGGTTTATTCCTTCCCGCTCTTCATTTCTTTCTTGTTTATTCCTTTCAGCTCTTCATTTCTTTCTTGTTTATTCCTTTCCGCTCTTCATTTCTTTCTTGTTTATTCCTTTCCGCTCTTCATTTCTTTCTTGTTTATTCCTTTCCGCTCTTCATTTCTTTCTTGTTTATTCGTTTCCACTCTTACTTCCTCTTTTGGTTATTGTCTTTCGCTCTTAATTCGTTTCCCTATTATACCTTTCCGCTTTTCATTCGTTCCGCAGGTATTCCTCTACCAGTCTTTCTCCTCACTAAATATGACTGCAGGCCCGTCGCAATGGCTCCCTCCTTCCGCCCAGCTGTTGAATATTACACCACATCTCCCGTTCCACACATTAGGGCCGGGAGGGTGGGACGCGGAGGAACTGATTGAAAAAGCGTTCGAGAGATTGATGGCTCCGAAGCGAAGGTCGGACAAGAGTATTATGGTCCGCTATCATCTCCGCAACAGAATCGCTGCATTTGCATATGAATCCGAGTTCGGAGCCTTACAAGGGACCAATCCTATCAAACGCTTTCCTGAAGTCCATAAATTTTCTTCGCAGACGCTCTAAAACATCGCGGTTTGAGCGGGAACATATTTTACATTTTTATCATCCTTCTTTTTTGAGGCGGTACACCTCAAGGTACTCTATTATATAACTCCCTCTGCGCATCACAGAATGTTATCGGGCCGGAGCCTTGCCTCCGAGAAGAAATCTGAAATGGTACATTTGAGTCTCTCTGGGGAGCCTGCAAAGTGCGCAATCCAACATTCGGACGATTTAAGTCCAGAGGTCAGGAGGCAGGCCAAATGAGTCCTTGTATTTGCATATCTATTGGCCCCCTCGTTCCCCATCCCCTCTCCCTAGACATTTGAATATCGACCCTTCTTACAGAGGGCTCTGTATGTCTCTTGCAAAGTAGTTACAGAAACGGGAATCTTTCTATTACACTCCGTCCCTTCTAACTCTGGAGCAGCCTAACGCTGCTGCAAAGGCTGGTAAATCAACTCGCTTTCCCCTCCAAGCAATCCCGTTCCCTCTCTACTTGCGCGGAGACTTGTTTTCGTTTGCTTCTCCAGAGAAAATTGATCGGGGCAGGTCAGAATTTCGCAGTTAGGTTTGGAAATATGGCTAGAAAAATTGTATTAAAATAGTGGAAAAGAGACGAGTTTGTTCAGTGAATGATCTGTAAATTTGCTTTCGTGTTTTTGCTCCAGCGGAACCCGCTTGATCAATTTAGATGAATACGTACAGAGCACTTTTATTGGGTAACATAAAAAGTAGGGTATTGGTATAGGAAAGTATCGGTTGGATGTTTCTGGCCGATATCAGCCGATACTTTTCCGTCTTTTTGATCATTTGTGAGATCCACAAAAATGTCGCGTGAAACTTTCGCAGTCTAGTTTTCCTGCGAGTTATGGAAACTTAGAATTCAATGATTTTGTGCCAATATTATGAATATGTTTAAAAACTGTTGTGACTGCATAACACATATTTTTATTCTATGATATAATTCGGTAATTCAGTAATTGAGTGGAATACACACCCACTAATATTAATTAATATTTTCAATAAATGCACAATTTTCAAGTTTCCGTATCCATCCAGGTTTCAACCCTGGTTCGAGCATCCACTTCATCATTGAATCTTTCATCATCGTCGTCGCAATTAACCAAGAGATAATAATGCTAGGAAAGAAAGCTGTGCTTACATGGAGCAGGCTACAAATGGTAGTGTAGCATGAGGAAACTACAGGGTAATTCATATAAAACTAACACATTTCATTATCAATGTATGCAAACAAGAATAAAGCTAGCAACAAGTTATTACATATGAAATGTAACATAGATAGGGAAAAATGTCCTCTCTCTCCTGAAGGCACAGCTGGGGACGTCGTTCTTTGTTCCTGGTCCTTACTTTGTGGTGTTGACACTAGCAGTTATTTCGTTGGTACTGTTCTCCTTCAAATTTGTGCAGTGTCCGAGAGTATGTAGCATACACCTGTCCCGTAAGATATCGCAACAGAAGGAAGCCTTGGGGGTGGCAAATCAGGTAATCTCGGTGGCCATAAGTTCCAGAAAATTATGCGGTCCTTAAGGAAAGTTTGAACCAGCGCCAAGGACTCATCCTGTTGAATATTGCATTTACGTAACTCTATGTCATTCAATTCGTAATCAAAACCAATGAAAATTCGTGACGTGTACTGCATCTTAACAACGATTGAGGCAAAATGGCGACGGAAGCTACCAAATACTCCAGACCTGTGAACTCTCTGGAGGATCTATGAATCTCCCAGATATTATGACTTATCTGACACTAACAGGGGGAATTAAGAAGTATATTTGTTTAACCCTTAACTACAATGTACCAACTCTCAGACCGAACCGAATTTCCCTTTCACTTCAGTTTTCGCAGCCTCTAAGCACAAGTGGACCTTTCTCCATACATTTCAGTTGGAGTGCTGGCTACCACATTGTTACGGTTACGAGGTTTTGATTTTTTATAAAAAGAAATCTTGTAGAATTTGATTTTCACGTATGTTAATATTTATAGTCATGTGTTTGTTGTTAAAATGTCCTTCCAAAGGCTAATCACTCATATTCAATTTAGCAAACTATCACATATTACCTGATATTCTGACAACTTAAAATGTAGAAAACTTAATAATTTGGAATTCAAAACAGATTCTTGCAAATTTCGACTGATTTTCTTCCTCTTTGCCAAATTATGTTACGTTTCTTTAACTAACGGTAATTATTGAAAACTGCTTTAAAATAGTGTTCTATAACCATGCCAAATTACGTGAAACGCGTCAGAAATTGAAAATAACAAAACTAATTTATTAAAGTAAATTTCAAAATGAAAACAGCAGTCTGATAGACCCTTCCATGTAGTTGTGTGATTATCAGCGTGCATAGTACTTAACGGTTAAATAAAAAAAGAAAGAATGTGTTAGTATCATGTGAATCACCCTATATATTTCCGTCTCTTGCAAGTTTGGGCTGAGTGACAGAAGAACGGTCGAGAGAAGCGCAACGATTCCTTTTCACTTAGCCGTCTCGAGAAACACCTGTACATTAATAGCCGATTCCCTTCAGGGCCTCTTGGATTCGATCCAGCAGCAAATGGGCTCATCCCGGAAAGGTGTTGACCATTAGGGGAATCTCTCCCCCCGTCCTCTCATCTGGATTTCCCGCGGATAATCTGTTGTTCCACCAAGATAACACCGAGGCGGGATGGAGCGGGAAATCTGAAGGCGGAGGCAGCAGGGAAGGAGGAATGCCAGCAATTTCATTACTGCGGAGCTTCTGGAGTTGACGTTGGCTGCGCGGAAGGCTTTCATGTCTCATTTGAGTAATTTCGGAACGGCTCTTGACGGACGGCTTCTTCAAATGATTGTATCTCACTTTGCAAAGGCGCTTTCAGGGTTCTTTTCCACGTCTTGACTCTCTCCGTGCTTTCAGAAGCAATTGCCATCTCGAATGCTGAAAGCACAAAGCAATTGGACCGTCCATTGTGCTGGTAAGGTCTCCGTTCGCTCGTAATACATATTGGAAGGTTGTTTGAGATGTTCGAGACACTGGCGGTGTCCCTTCTCAGACACTCTGGAGACGGTTCGAGTCTTGGGATATAGGGTATGCAGACCACGGGAAGCAAGTGTCGACGGAAAAAAAGTAGTTCAAATGTTCACCACCATGTGGAAATGTGGCCCTTAAAATTAAATTCCATCTACTCAGATCCCTCTGCAGCTCGTTCAAAGCAAAGGATTGCAGTAAAACGTCGTATAGATGATATGGAGAGCATGGAGAAGCGAATGCTGATGAACAAATGCTACCACCAGGTGGAAATGTGGCGCTTGGAATTAAATTTCCCTTATTAAGAAACCATTAGAGCCTGTTCGAAGAAACATATTGCGTTGAAGCTTGGTATAGACGCTATGGAGACCATAGGGAAGCGAATTCTGACGAAACAAATAGTTCAAATCTTCACCACCAGGTGGAAATATGACGCCCAAATAACAACAACGAGAAGTCGGGCATACAAAACTTTATTATCCGTTTATGTTAGTATAGCAGTGTTCATGCACTCCATCATCGTGAATGGTTCTTTAGAAGAGATTTCCAGGATGATGTTCCCTGTACGCAGATTTAGTGCGCAATGGCTGATGTGAGCTGACATAGTTACAATGCTGAGGAAGGGCTAGTGACGTTGACGTGTATGTGAGCAGATGATATACTATAACATAATATAAAGTTTGCAAGTATATTTTAATGTAAATAAATAGACACATGTGTTGTAATAAATGAGTCTTATATATCTAGGGATAGCACGTATTCCTATGAAATATAATCTAGAGGTACGGGAACTTTTCGGTCTGTTGTAATGAAGATTATATCAAACATTCTTCCAACATCAATGAATACAAAATTACGGATTAGTCTAATAGGGGGAACTGAAATATTTTTCTTCCCTTACTAATTTTTACAACACAATAGATTTGATTGATTGATTGATTGAGTTGGATTTTTAAGTCCACTTTATGCACAGTAAGGCTAATCGGGACTGGACCTACAGTTTAAAGTGGGATCCGAACCATCGTGTGCCTCTACCGGGTATCGAACCCGGGACCGAGAACAAAATCGCTTTTTTGCTAATATCTTCGTGCTGTACTATTTCGGAGGCCAAGACAATATAATATGTACAGTATATCTATATATTTAGTAATAAATATTATGTGGTTTGGCTGATACTTCATTATATAATAAAGAAAACTAACCTAATTACTTACAACACCTGTTGTTTCTACTTTAGCTGTACCCACCTGGAAAAGGAAAGAGAAATGTGCTATCAATTAATGAATTATTAAACAGTAAATTTTCAACAACTTTATAATAAATATAGTTCTCGTCAATTTGTGAGCAATTTGATTTTACGTACATACATACATTCTTACATACAACAAACATATATCGATATTTTAATGTGTAATGGGCTAGACCCGACTGAGGTGTAATTGACACACACACACACACACTACGCACAAAAAATCACGTATACGGACATGGCTGAGATTAGCCAAAAGTGGTACAACGTGGCGTAAAATTAACCAAATCAATTCAAATCGAATTGACAGACAGAGTGCATAAACAGAAAAGGTTCTAACTGAAACCACACAACCCCGGAAACAAATTTACAAAATCCACGTGAAAATAGCAACTGTGGACGCGTCTAATGGCAAAACATAGTTACACGATGTAACTGTCCAATAAGCTACATCGGCTTACCCTTTGAAGTGAAGTAACAGCATCGCCTTTGATGCGAGCGGTCTCGTGTTCGATTCAGCATCATGACGACAATTGTAGAACTACCTGAACAAAGTAGCCCTCTTCGATCTCGAAAGTTATTTTAATAATAGTAAAACAGGGTCCAGCAGAAGTAACGCCCGTTTTTAAATAGTGTGGCAAAAAATGTATATTGATATAATGTGTTTTCTTAGTAACATTTGCGTTACAGGTTTCCTAAACTAAAATGGTTCATGAATTGACACTGGAGTGGCCGGATCGATCGCCGGACCAAACTCCGCCCACTTTCTTTATGTAAAGATCTTGCGTACAAGAGCAAACCAAGGAACGTTGATGAACTGAAATATACAATTTGCAAAAATTCGCTGACATCACCGTCGAACACTTCTTTTACTGTGGTTTGTAGGGTTCCCGAATGTCGTCACCATTTTCAACTTTTAATCTAAATCTTGTTCAGTGTGGTGGAGTGGTGCCATATTGCATTATTACATGCTTAGAATTTTCTGTAAGAAATTTCTACAATTCTGACTCTGTAGAACAAGACATGCTGTAGATTGACAGCTCGTGAAAAACAGGCTTTACTTTGGCCGCATCCTGTATTAATAATTATCTATTATTAATAATATTAATAGTAGCCTACTATTAATACCACCAGCAAAAAAGGTAAAATGCTCCCCTGTGCTTAGCACCACGCCATGACGGCATATAGGGGGTTTGGGGGTAACGCCCCACACTTTCTTGATCCGGTCGTGAGTAGGGGTGATGTGATCAGCATCACGCCCCTGACCGCCTTTACCCCCCAGGGTTTCCCCCAGGTACCCATGTTATTCGACGCTGGGTGGGCGCCGGGGCCACTTCCATCGTTAGAAAATTTCCCGGATTTGAACCGGCAGGGCATCGAACCCTAGACCTTTAGCATGGTAGTCAGACGCGTTACAGACTGAGCCACCGCGGCCACTATACCACTAATACCACCAGCACCATTATTAGTAATCATAATAACAACAACATAAATAACGTACACTCACCGGCAATAAAAATCGGACACCAAGATCCTGAAATACTAGCTTCCCTGCAAGGCAACATGTGTGTTGCCTAACTGTACGTCGGTGGTAGAAGTTGCTATTAAAAACCACTTATCGCGTACAGTTAGGCAACACTCATATCGTCTTGCAGGGAAACAAGCATTTCACGATCTTGGTGTCAGATTTTTATTGGCGGTGAATGTACTTTTGTCTGCTTCAAAAAGAGCCAATTTCTTTACATTATCCCATCACCCAAAACCGAAAGTTTAACGCTAGGACTGATCTAATATATGAAAAAACTATATTTCCTGACTTCATAACAGGTATTTGTAATATTCTGATGTAATGTTTTAATACTTTAAGCACAATTTTGATACATTATTGCTTATAATTGATGTGGAATATTTCCTCACAAACATTAATGAAAATATTGTGCAACCTTTGTCACAATAATTTATCATCGGAATCGGTTAGATTGTCTGCATCGGTAGGCAGTGCCGCCAACGTATATGGGGCTGTGGGGATCGAAATTATAAGTGGAATTATTTATTATATTGGAAATGTAATAGTGGCAACACTGCTGTATATACGCCGTGCAACGGAACCGCTGTTTCTCACTTACAGCTTAGTTTGATACCTAAGCTACCTCCCAGTAAATGGAATCTTCCTTCCAACACTAGGCGCATGCGCAGTGACTAGAGGAATAGAGTATCGTTGGAGCTGGTGGTCTAAAGTTGTGTAGTCAGACTCAGAACCCCACTAATGTGAAAATTCTGGTGATTCTCGCCGTACCTCCAGGACAGACCGTCAACGCGCAGTATTACCACAGACAAGTTCATTTTATTAACTTATTAACTTATCTGTGGTATTACTCTTCATTTTTGGAACATAACATGCGAACTGCGTTGCGAAAGAATAGGGGACACTTTCTGCTGAATCCTCCCTTCATTTTGCAGGACAATGCTCGGGCGCATGTAGCACAATCTGAGGCTGATTTGTTAGCTCCGAGGGGCTGGCTACCAGCCCCTGTAACTTTGATGAAGTTTACAAACTGTTCCACAGATTCTTCGGTTGTACATAATGCTGGTGGCTATATTGAAGACCTGTGAAAGTGTCTTTTTCGCATCATTTGTAAATTAATAGTTGTCACTATTAAATTTCCAACGCACGTATTTAATTTTAGAAATAAACTTGCCACACTTAAGGAAACAAGACGTTTCATCATTACATATTTAAAGAATTCTCACAACTTAATTACTGATTGTTAACAAAATATTTCATAATAATTTGTTACTTACCTAATATGATACTTTTCAGAGTCCTATATTACATACATTATCCGTGGTCACATCGCTATTAAGGAAGTAATGCAGGGTAAGGGCTTACAACAGTATTAGGGTCGATAGGCACTAACAACTCGCAAAATAGGGCAGAAAGCACCCGGATATACAAAATAGGCTTCAAAAGTAGGCTACATGGGACCGATTTGCCATAATTTTCCAAAAATGCACCAAAAAGCAGTTATCCTCAAAATAGGCACTTATGCCTAAAGTAGTCTATTCGGACCACTTGTATCATACATGGTACATACAGTCTGCAATTTATTTACACGCTTGTTTCAAAGCGGAAGTGAAAAGTGCCTGTTGTATCTTATGGTGAAATTTCCATGCAGCGTATCAGTAATTGTTTCATGCTTCTGGCTATCTCCGATACGTGACAGTGGTGAGCCGAATATTTGCTACTAGTATGTTTTTCACCATGAACAAGATAACTGCAGGTTACTACCACATTATAATTTTATTCTGAAGATGTAATGTATTTAGAGGATTGTTTAATGATGATTGTATTCAACAGTTATAGAAACTTTTGCAAAATATTTTAGTTTCATGATAAGCAAAAATTGTTTCTATTGTTATATGTATTAGAAACGATACGTTCGGACGCTAAGCTTTCACGGTACGTCCTTTGTTGTTTTACAGCATCCTTTTGAAGCAATTTAGTTAATTACTGGTACGAAAATAAGGAATTTAACAAAGTAGGCTATGTATGTATCCTAAAATGCAAGTTTCATTTCTTCTATGCTGCTACAAACTCTAAACCAATTAGAAGCAAAAACAGCTCCTATAAAATCCCTATATTCCTTTCAGAAATTGCCTGGAACGGTATTTAGCAAATACGCAGCATCGGTATAAAAGTAGTAACACAAACACACAATAGAGTGAACAATATATATAGTGTGCTACTTTAAAGGCAACTTGTAAATGAATGAACACAAATATTTCGTATGTTCTTGTGTTTTTCTCATTTCAATTTAAATTATCCAGCAGATCCTCAGCTTGAATTCTAAAATTGACATTGTTTTACGACATTGTAATTGACAGTTTAGAAAAATCTATGATTTATCTCTCCTTGCAATTTGACTTTGTCTACTCATTACTTCAATCTTTCTACCAACTAGTTAATCGAACATGTAAACTGCCAAATTAAACGAATAAGAAATTTTACTAATTATTACACTATGGCAAGGCCGGAGTATTATTTAATTTATAGCATAAGATATTATTGTTGCTTCTGTTACACAATTTTCAAACATATTTATTTGTTGTTTTGCAACAATCTGTCTAGGAATGAAAAAAATACAGTCATATTTTTTAAAAATATGCTTCAAACATTAAAATTTTATTTGAATATTTTAACATCCCTGCAGATGTTTCATATTCTTACTATGAATGTTTCATAACATGTATGGTAAGCGATGTTTTGTGGAAATACTCAACTCCACAATCACAACACATATATGAGTGTTTACGTCTGTGACTGACCAAGTGAGTCTTTGACGAAAGGTTCAGCCCACCCAATATATTTCAACTGTCGGTTGAAAGTAATATCGACCCAGACTTAGTTAACACACAAAATAAATGACAACAAATCCATTGCTGTGAATGTCTCGTAAGTGTATGCGAGAGGTTGTGTATTCTTGCGAACTGCATATTTCCGCCGCTTCAGGCCTCGAAGATAACAGAGACGAGGAGAATGGCAAAGGGTAAATTTCGTTTTTATCTCCGCCGCCCTCTTCCGCTCCCCTCCCACCCGCTCCTTCCATGTGCTAACGAGGTTTCTTGCGTAGGCAATCTTTCATTGTCCATTCCCGTGGGAACATACTCTGTTTCGACCAAACAATTTTTCCCCGGTTTCTTCCCTGATACGGACGCTGGAGTTTGTCTTAGTCAACTCAAGCTTTTTTCTCGCTCGGGCGTTTTTCCTTTGTCTAATGTTTCCCCTGTTTTTTTTTATTTTACCGTTGGGACAGGACGGAAAACTTGCGTCCCATAAAGGTGACCATAGACTGACGCTTTTTTCGACTTCGCATCACACAACACATGCTGTCGACATATAAACAACAATAGTGCACATGCTGTTCGTTGATTGATTGTTGTAAATACACAGAAGTACGCATTATGACGTTCTGTGCGCAGTAGCTGTTGTTGTTGTTGTTGTTGTAGAGTTGGTGTTTTAAATCCACCTTATGCACAGTAAGGTTAATTGGGACTGGACCTACAGTTTAAAGTGGGATCCAAATCACTATGTGCCTCCACCGGCTATCGAACCCTTGATAACAAGGCAACGACGCTACCACTGTGCTATTGGTGAGGTTTCATGTGTGCGCAGCAGTGTCAGAGCTTCTGAAATATTGTTAGGGTTGAACTCGGAGATGTTTTAAATAATATTAAGCAATAGAGTATATGTTATAAGTAGGTTGAGGGTTTTCCCCAAAATGCCTTTCTGTTGGTTGGTTGGTTGACTTAGTGTTTTAAGTCCACTTTATGCACAGTAAGGCTAGTCGTGACTGGATCTACAGTTTAAAGTGGAATCGGAACCACTATGTGCCTCCACCGGGTTTCGAACCCGGAACCCCTTGATTACAAGGCGACGACGCTAGAATGCCTTTTAGTGTTCATGAGTTGACCTCCTCGGTAGAATAGTCGTAACCATAGGCGTAACTTAGCGGGGGCAGATGGGCACTTACTTCCCTAACATTTTCAGGTTTATTAAAGTTTATGGTACTTAAAATCTTAAAAAAAATACTAAAGAAATGAAGTTAATGGTTGTGTTGTTATGGTCCTGAAATGTGAGGAGTAAAGTAATCACTCATTTTTATGATTTTACAAATGTAACAGTTATTTAGCAAGATTGTCCTGGGTTAGAAAACTTGTTTATTCTCCCCCCCCCCCCAAGTTAAGCCTCAAGTTAGATTCTGCCTCTCCTGCCCCCCAATGTTAGGTTCAAAGTCACACCCATCTTGGTAACATTGTTTCAATTCAACGATAGAATCACATGGTAGGTCGGATCCAGATTCAAACTGTAGGACCAATCCCTATAAGCCTATCTAAGCACACATTAAACACTTAACCAAATAAAGGGCGTTCCAACAACAACATCGGATTTGAATTGCGCTGTGGTATTGTTGTTGTTGGTTTGGCGGCACAGTTCTTATATATTTAATTTCTGTTTATATTATTTGTTGTCTTATTTGAATGGTGTGGACGTTGAACACTTGTGGTTCCAGCAGGATGGCGTTACCTGACACGAGACGATAGCCTTGCTGCACGACTAATTCCCGGGCAGAGTCTTTTTCCGCAACGGCGACCAGAACTGGCCAGCGAGGTCATGCGACCTGACACCCTGCGACTTTTTTTGGTAGGGGGGTACGTGAAATTCCAGGTTTATGAAAACAACACTAACAGAACTCAAGGAGGAAATTCGACGTGTCGTCGCCCAAATCGAGGAGCAAGTCTATGCAAGAGTCATCACAGCAAGTTGTGGGCACATATGACAGATACTGTTTTTCATACGTAACTGGCAACATGAAACCTTTGTAATGATGTAGAAATATACAGGGTTTTTCCGCGCTGATGATACAAACTTTCAGGGATGATGGAGAAGGGCACATGTATAAATTTGAGATAAGGAACCCTGGTCCGGAAACGACTTAGTCGAAAGTTATAAACGAAATTCGGTGTGTGAAGATGTAATACTTTTATTACCTGCACAAGTTTCACAAGCTGCTACATTCACAAAAGTTGTTCAAAGTGGTGTCCCCCAGCTTCTCTGCAGGCATGACATCGTCGCACAAAGTTCTGGCGTACCCGTATCGGGGTCGTTCGAACAATGTCACAGGCAGCAAGAATTCTTGCCAGGAGATCTTCTTCAGTCTCGACAGGTGTCTCGTACACAAGACTTTTCACATGACCCCACAAGAAGAAATCAAGTGAAGTCAGATCAGGTGACCGAGCTGTCCACGGAACAGCTTGTGAAATTTGTGCAGGTAATAAAAGTATTACATCTTCAGCCACCGATTTTCGCTTATAACTTTCGACTAAGTCGTTTCCGGACCAGGGTTCCTTATCTCAAATTTATACATGTGCCCTTCTCCATCATCCCTGAAAGTTTGTATCATCAGCCCGGAAACACCCTGTATATGCCATTTCATGAAAATAAAATATTTTTTCACGTTACTAAAACCGAAACACCCTTTATTAACGAGAGTTTGATTCTATCATAGACTCCCGTCGCTCTGTTTTCTATTTTTCTATTGCCTTCGAATTGTCGTCACGATCCTCTGTCAACACATGAAATCTACAAGAATCAAACCCCGTACATTGATCTAACATTAGGCTTACTCTACAAAATTCTTGATTGCTGCTCTCAGTTAACAGCCTTTAGAGAAACCTTTGAAGTTTCCGCTGAGACAGGTACGGAAAAGACTCGGAAACACTACCCGCCGACCCCGTCTTGAATTTCACCGTCCGTGGCTCGGTCGGACCCCAGAGTTCATCAGAGCTTTCGTTCATTCGCTTTCCATTGAACGAGGGGTCGTCGCATACCGAGGCAGTTGCCCCCGTCCCCCTGCGGTTATCGCAAGGGGAGAAGCCCCTTTGTCTCTGCCCGGAGAGGTTCATGATTTCAATTCTGCATCCCGGCTGCGAGATTAGATAAGGTAAACGCCGGTGATGCGAATTCAAGATTGCTTCTCGCATGGAATTGCCTGTAAAAGACGTAAGCAGCCATACAGATTGTAAACCAAAAGATTACAGAGATCTGCAATTACAACAAACGCTGTATATAAACGGTAACGCAGGGATTGTTACAAAGAAAAAGAGAACGTAGAGGAGGAGACCCTGCATTGTCAAAAGTTAGTGTAAAATTTACAATATTTTACCATTGAAATTGAACAGTCAGACTCTTATTTACGAAACACAGGACGCCACCGTTCTTATTTAAATTTGAATATGTTATTATGCATAAAAGTAGATAATCTTAGAAGTTATAAGTGTGTGCATCATAAATATATTTGATTGATTGATTTTATTTTACTTCTCGTTTTGTGCCTCTTTGCTAATTTTCAAAGATCGGGATGAGTGATGAAATGATGAAATTGATGAATAGACATTCACAAACAACCAAGCACGAGCGGGATTCGAATCCGGAACCCCTGTCGTCGTAGTGCTATGTGCTAACCACTCAGCCACAAGGTCCGGCTAAATATATTTGAAATAGTGAATAATTATCATTATATTAATTATGGTAACATGACCGCTAATTCATTAAAAATGGCTTTTTAAGTAATTGAATAATGGAGGGCTTTGACGGTCTTAGGCGTATCTCTTTCGAAGACTCTCTCTCTTTCACGTAGTACACTGTAGTAGTACACACATGAAAACCCAAAACAACGATTGGGGTTTCGTCGTGTTGACCACACGTCACCACGTAACTGCGTGGATGATTGCTCACCTCGACAGGTGGTAGTGAGACCGACAGTTGGTAGGTAGGCCCTGGCCTTCACAGGCTATTGCACAATTAGCCCACGAGTGCAGTATATCTGCTAATTGATGGTTAGTTTCTGTTATTTAACGTCGCTTTTCTGCCACGTTTGACTAATCGTGATGATAAGGATGAGTAATGATATAATGAATTTGATAAGAGAATTCTCACAAAGAACACCAATGCCGGAATTCAAACCCGTGATCCCCGGCGTCGTAGCGCGTTGTGCTAACCACTCCGCCATGGAGGTCGGCGACAATCGGGACTGAGACTGGGCCTGCAGTTAAAAGTGGAATCCTAACCAGAATGTGCCTCCAATGGGTATCGAACCGGGGAACTCTTGATTTCTGGTGGCACTCATTGGTATCGAACCGGGGAACTCTTGATTTCTGGTGGCACTATCACGTTACTACTACGCTGTCGGATAGGCCCTGGAAGTGCTCATGAAGTATCATACGGCTACGCAATGAACACATCAATTTATTACAGGTAGACTAGCAATATGGACAATGTACGTGTATAGCAATTAATTAAGACCGTCTGCTAATGTAGAGTATCATTCAGGCAAACCACACAACAGAAAAGCTTTTAATATTTTCAACGTAATGTAAATTAATATAACAAATCACACTCCATCGTCGCGGTTAAACAGGTGCTGAGAATGCGTAAAAAAATCAGAGGGACGTTGTGTCAATTTGCGGCGAGGGAATTCCCCGAAAGCCCGAGGACTTAATGAAGCTCTCTCTCCGATTCCACCCAGTGTGACTCACGTTAAGTAGTTAATAAAGAAAACTGCGCCGTTCCTGCCCCAAGCACCGAACTGGGAGATGAAGAACATGGTTATTTTGTGAAACAGATTACGCTGCAAGCTCCCCCTGGAATTTCAACGGGGATTATGTTAGTTGTAAAAGAGTCCTGTAACCTTCAGTCCTTCCGTGCTACGGTGTAATTTAGACAATCCAGAACTCTCCCTGAGGGACTGTTAAAGGCGAACCGCAGTTAGTGAAATGCTTAGTATTTTTAGGAATGTGCACCTTCCTACTAAAGACAGGTGATGTACTTACTTTACTGTCAAGATGAGATCCCGTGTTTGCTCTGGTTGATATCATCGTGATTCTGGTGGCATAGTGGAAAGTGCCGCCATAGGTCACGGGTTTGAATCCAGGCATAGTGTTCTTTGTTAGTGTCACTTCATTAATTTCATCACATCTGCACTCATCCTCATCGTCGCGATCAGCCAAATTCTGCCATAAGGAATGTTGTTAGACCTTTCTTGATTACCACGCGGGAGACCCGGGTTCGATTCCCGGTTGGGTAATCCAAGGCCGGAATTATTTCAGCCTTGTTCCCGCATAAAGCGGCTCTGGGGTTCACCCAGCCTCAAATCAATGGGTTCCTTGGGGAATAAAGACGGCCGGAGCGTGTTGCTGATCACAACACCTCGAAAATGGCGGAAATCGAGAATGTGTGGAGCTCTACACTTACGACCCCTAATGTGTATTCATGGCACGGTGCTATTTGCAAGGGAAACTTTGCCTTCACCTTTCTTTAACATCCTCTCTTAGGTACGAGAGGCGAGTCACTCCTCCCAAAATTAAAAGTTGTAGTACTATTTCCCAGAGAACCCTAGTTGGCAATTTTACACGCTTCATAGCCTACAGTTTTGCCCACCCTGTGAAATAATTTGGGAAGGTTTGCCCTCAATGATTTATGACCACCCTGTATTTGGAAGTGAATTGAAATTTGTTCATTAAAATCTTAAAATAGCATTCTAAGATGAAGATGGGTGATGGCATGATTAAATTGAAGAAGGGAGACTCACAAGGAACAACTATGTCCAAGACAAGATTCGAAATTATTATCAAGTAGAAAAACCTTCGAAAATAGAAAAATGATTTTTAGACAGTGGCCTTCTATACAGAGTGTATTACATTTTGGTATCTTTGTTTGTTTGATTTTTATGTGGTGGGCACTTCAGCACATAGGCTCTTTTGTCCCGTCTCGTAGAACAAGGACAAACCCTTAATTAAAACACAATTAACGACAGACTCGGAACAAAAATAAAGTGTCTATCTTTTCCAACGTCTTCACTCTATGATTAAAACTAATTCAATCATTAAATATTAAACAAGATCTAAAACTACTCTGTCTCTGAGGACTAAATTCTCCTTACCTAGGTTAAAAGGTCAGATGTAAAGAGGCACTCAGCATACATAAGGACAACACACAACCCAACAGAGGATTATCCTGGCTGGAAGGCCAAGACGAAGATGTAGGGACAACGTTGAGATGGACCTAAAGGAAATCGGTAGGGATGGAAAAGAGTATATAGATCTTGCTCAAGATAGGGACAGATGGAAGGCCTGTGTTGCTGCAGCCATGGACCTTCGGGTTTAAAAAGGCTAGAGAGTAAGTTTAGACGCCAGAACCTCGTTTGCTTGCAAGAAGGAATTACCGGGGTGTACTGTGTGGAAGTGAGATTTGCTTTTTGGGTGCCTTACCAGCAGGTCACTCCTTATACTCCTATTGGTCTCTTTGTAAGATATCCTACACACATTTAGAAAAGTGGATAAAAATGGGAAACACGTTATCATTCGCGCGCTGCTCTCTGAATACACCCAACGTTTAAAATGATCTATCTCAGAAAACTTTCCTGCATTATTAGAGGTGGAGGAAGCTCTTGTAAAGAAGCCAACCTTCCGCGTAAAAATCAAATGTTTCCAATAGTTTCGTTCCTTTTTTTGGTTCAGAACAGCACAGAGCGATCGCACATGTCTCGTAGCTCAAAGCACGCGTCTGTTGCGGACAGCCTTCACTTCCATGTTGCACTCGGGGGGAAACATCTGTGTTTCAACGCTGCAGGGAGCCTGGGTATCATGTTTCACAATGAGGTTACGGCGGTGTTTTTCAATCGTACAAATTATATGCATCTTGCGAACTATAAGCTTCGTTTTGATAGTTATAATTAGGGTGCAGATTTATGTGCACTAGAAAAATCAAAATATGCATGCAAATATGCATTAAAACAGGTAAAATATGCACTATAAAGTTTAAGAGTGTCCTAAAATTTGTGTACGATCTATATGTACTTTATGACTGCAAAAATACTTTCCCAATTTCTGGATTCACCTTACTGCCCATATTATTCGAAGATTTAATGCAATTTCCGCCAACAGACCCATATTTCCAGCGTGTAATTGCTCAAGAGGGATAGTGAAAAATATTGCATTTCTCTCACTTTCATTTTTACCGATATAGACTGCTTATAAAGCAGGAAATGGTGACTAGTTGCTGGGGCTTATTTTAGGTTTTTGCTTGATAAACGGGATCATCATAAACTGAGTATTAAAATCAAAATTAGAGTGAAAATACCCTCAATTACATGCAAAAATTGTAAAAAGAAATTAATTAAATTTCCATAGATATCCAAAGTCAAAATACTATTGTTGAATACATTGTTCTACAGGGTTTAGAAGCCCATGAAATCTTGTCCCAAACCCAAAGTATTTGCTACCGTATAGTATTCTTATATGAAGGAAATACATGTACAAGAAGTGGTAATAATGAACAATTTCAGAACAAAAATAAGCCTATTTTTTCAACTTTGATTTTGGACGCCATTGCAGATAAACGGTTACATTCTGATTTCAAAAATATCGCCAGAAATTCGAAGAATGAACTGGTACCTCCCTGCGATAGAAAACGACTCCAAACTTTGAAAACGATGTCCTTACGGCATCACGGTGGAATCGCGGCCATGGCAGACGGCAAGAAGGTGATGTGTTCGACAATAGTTTCTTGTGAACTACAAGCAATTGTTACAGATATTTAAGACATCAAATTTTATGCTTATGTGCTCAGAATAGACTTGATTGCGGTATCAGTAGGAACCACATCGTCTGTTTGTCCACAGCAAACATGGAGTGGATGTAAACAGATGCACATGGCCGAGAGAAATTATATTGATTATTTCCGATTGCAGCTGTTCCAGAGCAAAGGAAGAATCTAGATTCTGCTACATAGGTAAGTAAAAATTTATCAAGTGCTTGCAATCATATTCTAACCTAACCTAACCTAACCTAACCTAACCATCACATTTTCTCTCTGGTAAAGGTGCTAAAAGATGATGCCACATTAAGTTTCCATGCCCTTAGAAGACACGGCAAACCGACAGAAGAGGAGAAAGCATATATTTATGAATCGAATATATGAATCGAATGCGATGTGAATATGTAATCATTGCTTTTTACTCGACTTGAGCGGCATGTATTAAGTCGTCTAAATTTTGCATGGATATGTTTTCTTGGGATGTGTAAACAAGCCTCAATGTCCCCAAAGTCGTGAAGCAAGGCGTGCACCAGGTGGCCGCTGGGTGCGTGGGAATGAGCAGGATAACTTTGCAAGATAAAAATACTGTGCAGATGAGCACGAAAATCGGATTTTGCGGATGTGCACGTCACCTAAGAATATAGAGCGTCCGAAAAAGGAATGCCATTTCCCTAAGCTTCTATAAGGATGGATAGGGCTATTTTACGTACCTTATCCAAAAATGACCCGACGTCGGAATTACGGAATCAAGTCAGAACTTCACAAGTCACTTGCTTTGTTTACATTTAATTCGATCTTACACTGGATGGAGAAAATCACACACTTCAGTATTTTAAATATTTCCAAATCTGGAGTGGAGGTTCCAGTATATTATTTTGAAGCATAAATATATGTGTGTAAAGTCCCCTCAAGTAATGAAGAGTTGCAACCAGAATGGAAACGCATCCTTCATCCCCATCTCAGACACAGACACTCATACAGATTTACGAAGTATAACACCATTAAGCCTTGTTTCCATGATTATGAAAAACTAAATATGCTGACCAAGGCAGTAATTTATTTTATTAAAAACATAAACTAAACGTAACGTTCAACCATCTAGCAAGGCCTTAATCAGACTCTGTATCAAGTACAAAAGTAACAAGATACACAAAAAGGGCATTATATATACACAAACATTACTCCCTCCAGACTATTAGAAAGTTGTTAGGAACTTTCTAGCAGGTGGCTTTCACTTTCCAACTGTACTTTCACCTAAAAGGCTAAACATAATTACTTTCATATAGAATGTGAAGAGATATTCATATAGAAAATCTCACGCTCTTTTTCCTTCATTTTTCTCCCTTCTCCTCTCCTCTTTCTCTCTTGTCCTTTCCACTCTTTCTAACACCTTCTTCCATTCTTTGTTTAACTTCAGTCCCCCATTCCAGTTCATTATGTCTTCTTCACCTTTCTTCTCTATTTCCTTGGCTTCCTTCCATTTTCTCACTAGCATACTCTTCTCTCTTCCCATCTGCTTAGCCTCATCCCACTCTATATCATGTCCTGTTTCAGCCTTTTTTTTCTTTCTCCTATGTATACACTCTGACATTCTTTACATTTCACTTCGTATATAATCCCTTCCTCTTCCTCTTCTCTGTTCTCCTTTTTCTTGCTTGCATTCTTCGCTATTCTTAAGATGCTTCTCCCTCTCTTCCTGTAAGTTTTAATTCCCGCTTTCCTAAGCACTTTGCATATCTTTTCTGTAGTCTGAAAGGCTGAAAGACAGGTTGAAACAACATAGGGATAATGTACGACTTAAAAGAGAGAGAAATGCAATATTTAAACACACGAGAGAAACAGGACATGACATAGAGTGGGATGAGGCTAAGCAGATGGGAAGGGAGAAGAGTATGCTAGTGAGAAAATGGAAGGAAGCCAAGGAAATAGAGAAGAAAGGTGAAGAAGACACAATGAACTGGAATGGGGGACTGAAGTTAAACAAAGAATGGAAGAAGGTGTTAGAAAGAGTGGAAAGGACAAGAGAGAAAGAGGAGAGGAGAAGGGAGAAAAATGAAGGAAAAAGAGCGTGAGATTTTCTATATGAATATCTCTTCACATTCTATATGAAAGTAATTATGTTTAGCCTTTTAGGTGAAAGTACAGTTGGAAAGTGAAAGCCACCTGCTAGAAAGTTCCTAACAACTTTCTAATAGTCTGGAGGGAGTAATGTTTGTGTATATATAATGCCCTTTTTGTGTATCTTGTTACTTTTGTACTTGATACAGAGTCTGATGAAGGCCTTGCTAGAAGGTTGAAACGTTACGTTTAGTTTATGTTTTTAATAAAATAAATTACTGCCTTGGTCAGCATATTTAGATTTTCAGATTTACGAAGGTAACGTATCATGAACTAACCCAGCCTGGCGCCTGGAACTATGACTCATTTCATTTTTATGTCGGTGCTTAGTGGGAGGGTGGTTCTCTTGATCTTTGCAACAACTGTAGTTTGCAGTTACTGGATGTCCTTTACCCAACTACTTTTGACACAAAGGAGAATAAAATGGAAGAGGCACACTTAAATATATGACTACACTACATTACTTCCAATATATGCAAAAATATGCACATTAAGCTCAAATATGTACTAACGCCTCAAATATGGATGTATAACTTTGCCAGGGTGTTCCCCAATTAAGTGAAATCATTCGTTGAAAGCTCTGTTGCGTCCGTTTCAACATCCCTGCAGTCGTTCTGATGACATCACAGGCAGCGAGGATTCTTGCCAGGAAGGATGCACTCGGCTCGGCACTCATTCGTCAGCCGTTCGAGCGAGGATCTGCTTATGATATCGCCAGAACGACTCACGGGATGTTAGAGGCGATGCGACAGAGCTTCTTGCGAATCTGCATCGACGCTGAGGGACGCCATTTTGAAAAACGTCTGTAATATTTTCGTTTTATAGTGGTACGATACACTGTGCCGTTTATAATCTACAAGCCGCATCTTTCAGTTGCCTCATTCCACTGTCACAGGCAGCACAGCTTTGACCTATAACTCGTTTCAGGATTGGGGTTTCTTATCTCATGGGTCAGTCTCCATCCACCCTGCAAATTTGAATTAAGGTCGCGGAAACACCCTGTATATCTTCGAGTTACTTTCTGCTTACTTCCTAAGTTTATTATTATTGTTTGAAAATAACAGTGTACAAGCAACCGTTATTTTGGACATGCTATTAAAGAAAACGCGAACCTCAACTCGTGTTTATGAATCTCAAATCGCATTCGCCTGGGCTCAACACATGTCGTATTTTTATCCCCTGAATCGATTCAACCACCAACGACCATTGGAGATCAGCGCTGCTCGTAAAAATATGGAAATGAAACATACAACAAACAGGCACATAGGGCGCACCTGGGGCCCTGGGCGGTTTCGACCTGTAATTGCCCTTCTCCTACGCTGGGCGTGAAGGGCCCGTTCGTCCTTTGTTCGTTGCGGAACTAGAGACGATAAATTGCTGTTTTTTTCAACACCAGATGGCAGATAAACTGCTGTAGTATAGATTGCATTTTTACGAATATTGCCGAAGACTATGTAGCCGCGTTGGTCTGATTCGTCGGTTTCGATGTGACGTCAAATGCTCATAAATTTTTTGAAATATTCGCAGCTCGCGAAATGAAACGAGATTCTGCATGAGGAATTCATATCCAGTAATACGGGCGGAGAAATAAAAAAGGAAAATGTTTATTTGTATTCGATGGAAATGACCATTGTCGAGTTGTAACATCTAGCGTCGCAACCAGTGCAACAGAAAGTAGTGGAGTAGTGAGTTTACCAAATGGAGCACAGGTTGTTGATTGGCTGAATGGGTGTTATTATGCGAGGCTTGGTAAGAAAGAAGTGGCAAAACTGACGTCACGTCGCGTATAACCAAGAGAGGGCGTTACTGTTTCCAGCTCGTTTTGAGCGAAGGTACAGCTGTTGAACGCACCCATTGTCGCTTACTGATCGCAGACCCAACTGATGGCAGACATATTTTTTGCTACATAGCTCTTTCTGTCCACCAATCCTCATCGGGCAGTGGCGGCGATTGGGTTCCAAAACTAAAGGGACAAGGACAGTTTGCTTTCCCTTGGTAGATACAATTTAGTATAGTGCGAGGGCAAAAGAGGCAAACATTGGGGGGGGGGGGGCAATGACCACCCTCGCCCCCTAATCGCTGACACTGTCTTCGGGGGTGTGTGTCTCGATAAGCGTCAAGAACCTCAGCTGCGAAGTAAAAGCTGTAGGGGTAGCATCGCTTTCCCGTTTAGTTGCAGAGCTTAAGTATGTTTTTGTTAATTGTTTTTATTGGCTTCTTTGTACAGTGTTTGGGTCTTTTGTGCACTAATTTTCCGTGCTTTGTGTATTACTGTACAACTTTTATCCAGTAACGGCGCTGTTTAACTCTCTCGTACCTTCGGTGCCTTGTGACACGAAATTGCCCGATGTCAGTCGAAGGGAATTCAACTGATGGCCGATTCGTTTGTTTCCCAGCCGCTAGTTGGAATTGCGGGTGGTATAGTGCAGTGCGTGAAGACGGCCGAGCTGTGAAGTGGTGTTGTGAAATCGAAGAGAGAGCAGCGTGCATAGATAAGATTGAGGTAGCGCGTGGCAGAAACTGTGCGGATGTCATTCGGGTCTCCGACAAGCCTCTGGCATTGAAGCCTTTCCATATCTAACGGTGGGCATCAGCCTTCCGACAATGACGTCATAGTGTGTAGGATGTGCCACGTGTAAGCCGTCTTAGTTCAAGGTACTGAACGAATTCTGGAAAAAAATAAAAGAAAGAAGGAGAAATACTGCCCCAAAGGACTCGCAGCAGAGAGTGGTGCCCTAACTTAGTCAACCGTCAACTATTCCGTTCTGGCCTTTGACCTCTCCTAGTGCTTCGTTCAGCCCCTTGAGAATGATTGAGGCGGCTGGGTTTGGTCTTTACTAGGGAGCAGCCCTCCTCTAAGAGTCAAATCTAGATTTGTTGGATGCTGCCCCTTTGAGAAGACGTCCATTCATACAGTCATGCGCTAGACAAGACATCTGGATTTGTTTAGGTCTGGTTTCAATCTATTTCAGATATTCTTACCTGGCGGCGAAATTAGAAAGATGGTGAGAAAACTGGAAGAAAAAGAGAAGTGAAGCTCCCGTGGGTTAAACCAAGCAAGCTTGTAAAACCTCAGCTACGTCTTATATACGAAAAGCTTCATCTAGATTCTGAATGAATTCGGTAAAAATACATAGGCCACTCGAAAGTAAAGAACGTTTGCGCATACAGCTCGCCCAACTGTTTCGTTGCAACCGGTCGTTTGTTCTCTGTGTTCAGTGTGGTGTAGATATTTCCCCGATACAACTGGTGCCGCTGACCTGTTGACGTGGTGATAAGCTGTAGCAATGAACGCCTCAATTGCAAATCCAGCCGACTGGTAAGTTGATTGATTGATATGTTATTTTAAGTCCACTTTATGCCCAGCGAGGCTAATCGGGACTGGACCTACAGTTTAAAGTGGGATCCGAACCACTTGTGCCTCCACCGGGTATCGAACCCTTAACCCCTTGATTACAAGGCGACGACGCTACCATTGCGCCATGGGGAGGCCCACCGACTGGTAAGTGCTTGGCGTTATTCGTTTATTGCACGCGGAAAACGTTGGATCCAGTGACGTCCAATTGAAGACGTGTTGCAATCTATGCAGGCGTCCCCGATGGCGTAGTGGTAACATCGTCGCCTTGTAATCAAGGAGTCCCGGGTTCGACAGCCGGTGGAAGCACATTTCACAGTGGTTCGGATCCAACAGCTGGAGATTCAGGGTATCTCTTCGAAACATCTTGCAGCGCTCCTCTGGACTGTTTTGGTGTTGACAAAGGCGGGGATTTCAAAACCAGATTCGGACTGGTGTGCATCTATGCACCGGCAAAAGACCAGGATTTTTAAACTGCGCTCTAACTAATAGATATGGGCCTACAAGTTATGTCGGGTGAATAGTCTGTTTTAAAGTTTATGTACGTGGTTTCTATAAATGAGTTATACAAAAGTAACCGTTAATTGTAAAGAAAGTGTACGTGTAACAGAAATGGTTTTTACATTAATGAATGCATCATATCTTCACGTTTATTGTCGCACGTTGTTAGTTTCAGACGCCGCCACTGGAGGCGTGAGCGTCTGTTTATCTTACACAAGTACCGACTTGGATTGGTCTTGGTGGAACGATTCCGTGGCCACCTTGTCGACGTTGCTGGGAAGAGTGGGAACAAACAGACGTTCTTTTATGTAACCCCAGATAGAGAAATCCATGGGGACAATCAGGCGAACGAGGTGGCCACGGAATGACAATTTTAGATTGTTCAATCACAAGATAAGATAAAGTTACAGCATTTTATTTAAATTTTCCGAAGCACTTTCACATGAATGGCCCGGTTGCATACGGACTAACCTAAGAGCATCGAAGGCAGAAGGAGCAAGTCAGGCTCTCCAAGTATTGCACCACGAGGTCAACCGTAATTGCATTCGTTAACTATGCAAACATCTTGCTGGACATCCATTGGCTTCTCCTCTCTCCAAAATACACGTAAATCTTTTAATTGCGACAGAAAATTAGAAGTCCCTTCCTGCAGCTGTCTTCGTCTGGGCAAAAACGGCTGAAGGCAACTCCGCCGATTCCATTACGGGGATGTTTCAAGTCCATTGCACAGACTGAGTTCTAATGAGCGTTAATAATCAAGCTCTCCATCTTTACAACGGAATTCTGGGAGGAGAACGAGAGTGCACGATTTTTATCATCCGTGGATGCCTCGGGATGGAGAAAATCTTCCCCTTCTTTTTTCTCATTTCACTTTCTGAAGGAAAGAATTTAATATGTTGAGGGTTGGCTGTATTAAAAGAAAATATCAGACCGTGGGTTTGCATCTCATTACTGGCTTTCGAAGGTTGCATATTGCATTTTCGTCCCTCGGGGGATTCGTATCACTAGTCTGTGAGCTGAATAGAATGGGCTCTCTTACAGTAATGAAGATTATGTGGATAAAGGTTATTTGTAGTGATGAACACTTCACAGGTGAAGGAAATGAAAAGTGGCCAATAAGGATAATACAGGGAGACTCCTAAGTCTGTGAAACATTTTAGAAATTTACGACAGATAAACAATACAACTGGTGAGCACTACCCAAGTAAAGAAAATTAAAAGTAGCCAATAAGGATAATACAGGGTGATTCCTAAGTCTGTGAAATATTTTAGAAAGTTACTACAGATAAACAATACAAGTGGTGAGCACTACCCAAGTAAAGAAAATTAAAAGTAGCCAATAAGGATAATACAGGGTGATTCCTAAGTCTGTGAAATATTTTAGAAATTTACTACAGATAAACAATACAACTGGTGAGCACTACCCAAGTAAAGAAAATTAAAAGTAGCCAATAAAGATAATACAGGGTGATTCCTAAGTCTGTGAAATATTTTAGAGATTTACTGCAGATGAACGATACTCTAACAGAACATCAAACTCTACAAGTATTTCCATACACACTTCACAAATGTTCTATGTGTTCACCTTTGCTGATGTGGCGCATATTTATCCTATATTACATTTCGTCCTACACATGTTAGCATATCATGTGAAACAGCCGGTTGTGAAGTTCTTAGAGTTAGCGGGAGTGGAGACTCCTTCAGAAATTCTGCTCGAAATCGTCGCTGCACAGTCACAATGTTCTAGAGCAGTGGTTCTCAATCTTTTTCAATCCGGGACCCACATTGAAGATTGATTGATTTATTGATATGGTGTTTTAAGTCCACTTTATGCACAGTAAGGCTAATCGGGACTGGACCTACAGTTAAAGTGGAATCCGAATCACTATGTGCCTCCACCGTGTATCGAACCCGCGACCCCTTGATTACAAGGCGAGGGCGCTACCACTACGCCATCGGGGAGGCCCTGCACATTAAATAATATTACACTTCATGCGACCAATAAGCATGGGCGTCGACATAATTACTTGTCGGGGTGTGCACCCAGATTAGAATCATATTCTTGCTAACATCGAGTTCTTAAAGAATCCCTCTTTTACGCTAGCTTAAACAAATTATACATACTTCATTCTAGAGACGTAAATATGTAATTTGAAAGGCTAAATTACTCTAGTCTAACACCTACATGCTGAAATTACGAGATGCCGATAAGAAGCAATGGTAGGGCGCTAATAACAGAAATGTAGAGTTTAGAGTAGGAAACGTAAAACACGGGTAAAATTTTAAAATTTTGAAACAATATACCGTAGTAATTTAAATGTAATTTAAACGCCAAAACGCCAAACGTCCCCTCGGGACTCATCCATAGGTTGAGAAACGATTTTCTAGAGTTTTCCAAATCACAAAACGCATTCTCACCCATGCATGTATAACTTTGCCAGGGTGTTCCCCAATTAAGTGAAATCATTCGTTGAAAGCTCTGTTGCGTCCGTTTCAACATCCCTGCAGTCGTTCTGATGACATCACAGGCAGCGAGGATTCTTGCCAGGAAGGATGCACTCGGCTCGGCACTCATTCGTCAGCCGTTCGAGCGAGGATCTGCTTATGATATCGCCAGAACGACTCACGGGATGTTAGAGGCGATGCGACAGAGCTTCTTGCGAATCTGCATCGACGCTGAGGGACGCCATTTTGAAAAACGTCTGTAATATTTTCGTTTTATAGTGGTACGATACACTGTGCCGTTTATAATCTACAAGCCGCATCTTTCAGTTGCCTCATTCCACTGTCACAGGCAGCACAGCTTTGACCTATAACTCGTTTCAGGATTGGGGTTTCTTATCTCATGGGTCAGTCTCCATCCACCCTGCAAATTTGAATTAAGGTCGCGGAAACACCCTGTATATCTTCGAGTTACTTTCTGCTTACTTCCTAAGTTTATTATTATTGTTTGAAAATAACAGTGTACAAGCAACCGTTATTTTGGACATGCTATTAAAGAAAACGCGAACCTCAACTCGTGTTTATGAATCTCAAATCGCATTCGCCTGGGCTCAACACATGTCGTATTTTTATCCCCTGAATCGATTCAACCACCAACGACCATTGGAGATCAGCGCTGCTCGTAAAAATATGGAAATGAAACATACAACAAACAGGCACATAGGGCGCACCTGGGGCCCTGGGCGGTTTCGACCTGTAATTGCCCTTCTCCTACGCTGGGCGTGAAGGGCCCGTTCGTCCTTTGTTCGTTGCGGAACTAGAGACGATAAATTGCTGTTTTTTTCAACACCAGATGGCAGATAAACTGCTGTAGTATAGATTGCATTTTTACGAATATTGCCGAAGACTATGTAGCCGCGTTGGTCTGATTCGTCGGTTTCGATGTGACGTCAAATGCTCATAAATTTTTTGAAATATTCGCAGCTCGCGAAATGAAACGAGATTCTGCATGAGGAATTCATATCCAGTAATACGGGCGGAGAAATAAAAAAGGAAAATGTTTATTTGTATTCGATGGAAATGACCATTGTCGAGTTGTAACATCTAGCGTCGCAACCAGTGCAACAGAAAGTAGTGGAGTAGTGAGTTTACCAAATGGAGCACAGGTTGTTGATTGGCTGAATGGGTGTTATTATGCGAGGCTTGGTAAGAAAGAAGTGGCAAAACTGACGTCACGTCGCGTATAACCAAGAGAGGGCGTTACTGTTTCCAGCTCGTTTTGAGCGAAGGTACAGCTGTTGAACGCACCCATTGTCGCTTACTGATCGCAGACCCAACTGATGGCAGACATATTTTTTGCTACATAGCTCTTTCTGTCCACCAATCCTCATCGGGCAGTGGCGGCGATTGGGTTCCAAAACTAAAGGGACAAGGACAGTTTGCTTTCCCTTGGTAGATACAATTTAGTATAGTGCGAGGGCAAAAGAGGCAAACATTGGGGGGGGGGGGGCAATGACCACCCTCGCCCCCTAATCGCTGACACTGTCTTCGGGGGTGTGTGTCTCGATAAGCGTCAAGAACCTCAGCTGCGAAGTAAAAGCTGTAGGGGTAGCATCGCTTTCCCGTTTAGTTGCAGAGCTTAAGTATGTTTTTGTTAATTGTTTTTATTGGCTTCTTTGTACAGTGTTTGGGTCTTTTGTGCACTAATTTTCCGTGCTTTGTGTATTACTGTACAACTTTTATCCAGTAACGGCGCTGTTTAACTCTCTCGTACCTTCGGTGCCTTGTGACACGAAATTGCCCGATGTCAGTCGAAGGGAATTCAACTGATGGCCGATTCGTTTGTTTCCCAGCCGCTAGTTGGAATTGCGGGTGGTATAGTGCAGTGCGTGAAGACGGCCGAGCTGTGAAGTGGTGTTGTGAAATCGAAGAGAGAGCAGCGTGCATAGATAAGATTGAGGTAGCGCGTGGCAGAAACTGTGCGGATGTCATTCGGGTCTCCGACAAGCCTCTGGCATTGAAGCCTTTCCATATCTAACGGTGGGCATCAGCCTTCCGACAATGACGTCATAGTGTGTAGGATGTGCCACGTGTAAGCCGTCTTAGTTCAAGGTACTGAACGAATTCTGGAAAAAAATAAAAGAAAGAAGGAGAAATACTGCCCCAAAGGACTCGCAGCAGAGAGTGGTGCCCTAACTTAGTCAACCGTCAACTATTCCGTTCTGGCCTTTGACCTCTCCTAGTGCTTCGTTCAGCCCCTTGAGAATGATTGAGGCGGCTGGGTTTGGTCTTTACTAGGGAGCAGCCCTCCTCTAAGAGTCAAATCTAGATTTGTTGGATGCTGCCCCTTTGAGAAGACGTCCATTCATACAGTCATGCGCTAGACAAGACATCTGGATTTGTTTAGGTCTGGTTTCAATCTATTTCAGATATTCTTACCTGGCGGCGAAATTAGAAAGATGGTGAGAAAACTGGAAGAAAAAGAGAAGTGAAGCTCCCGTGGGTTAAACCAAGCAAGCTTGTAAAACCTCAGCTACGTCTTATATACGAAAAGCTTCATCTAGATTCTGAATGAATTCGGTAAAAATACATAGGCCACTCGAAAGTAAAGAACGTTTGCGCATACAGCTCGCCCAACTGTTTCGTTGCAACCGGTCGTTTGTTCTCTGTGTTCAGTGTGGTGTAGATATTTCCCCGATACAACTGGTGCCGCTGACCTGTTGACGTGGTGATAAGCTGTAGCAATGAACGCCTCAATTGCAAATCCAGCCGACTGGTAAGTTGATTGATTGATATGTTATTTTAAGTCCACTTTATGCCCAGCGAGGCTAATCGGGACTGGACCTACAGTTTAAAGTGGGATCCGAACCACTTGTGCCTCCACCGGGTATCGAACCCTTAACCCCTTGATTACAAGGCGACGACGCTACCATTGCGCCATGGGGAGGCCCACCGACTGGTAAGTGCTTGGCGTTATTCGTTTATTGCACGCGGAAAACGTTGGATCCAGTGACGTCCAATTGAAGACGTGTTGCAATCTATG
Source organism: Lepisma saccharinum (assembly GCF_977018435.1). NCBI lineage: Eukaryota > Metazoa > Arthropoda > Insecta > Zygentoma > Lepismatidae > Lepisma > Lepisma saccharinum. Next base: position 2,142,671 of record NC_139247.1, on the reverse strand, counting down.
CAGGCGTCCCCGATGGCGTAGTGGTAACATCGTCGCCTTGTAATCAAGGAGTCCCGGGTTCGACAGCCGGTGGAAGCACATTTCACAGTGGTTCGGATCCAACAGCTGGAGATTCAGGGTATCTCTTCGAAACATCTTGCAGCGCTCCTCTGGACTGTTTTGGTGTTGACAAAGGCGGGGATTTCAAAACCAGATTCGGACTGGTGTGCATCTATGCACCGGCAAAAGACCAGGATTTTTAAACTGCGCTCTAACTAATAGATATGGGCCTACAAGTTATGTCGGGTGAATAGTCTGTTTTAAAGTTTATGTACGTGGTTTCTATAAATGAGTTATACAAAAGTAACCGTTAATTGTAAAGAAAGTGTACGTGTAACAGAAATGGTTTTTACATTAATGAATGCATCATATCTTCACGTTTATTGTCGCACGTTGTTAGTTTCAGACGCCGCCACTGGAGGCGTGAGCGTCTGTTTATCTTACACAAGTACCGACTTGGATTGGTCTTGGTGGAACGATTCCGTGGCCACCTTGTCGACGTTGCTGGGAAGAGTGGGAACAAACAGACGTTCTTTTATGTAACCCCAGATAGAGAAATCCATGGGGACAATCAGGCGAACGAGGTGGCCACGGAATGACAATTTTAGATTGTTCAATCACAAGATAAGATAAAGTTACAGCATTTTATTTAAATTTTCCGAAGCACTTTCACATGAATGGCCCGGTTGCATACGGACTAACCTAAGAGCATCGAAGGCAGAAGGAGCAAGTCAGGCTCTCCAAGTATTGCACCACGAGGTCAACCGTAATTGCATTCGTTAACTATGCAAACATCTTGCTGGACATCCATTGGCTTCTCCTCTCTCCAAAATACACGTAAATCTTTTAATTGCGACAGAAAATTAGAAGTCCCTTCCTGCAGCTGTCTTCGTCTGGGCAAAAACGGCTGAAGGCAACTCCGCCGATTCCATTACGGGGATGTTTCAAGTCCATTGCACAGACTGAGTTCTAATGAGCGTTAATAATCAAGCTCTCCATCTTTACAACGGAATTCTGGGAGGAGAACGAGAGTGCACGATTTTTATCATCCGTGGATGCCTCGGGATGGAGAAAATCTTCCCCTTCTTTTTTCTCATTTCACTTTCTGAAGGAAAGAATTTAATATGTTGAGGGTTGGCTGTATTAAAAGAAAATATCAGACCGTGGGTTTGCATCTCATTACTGGCTTTCGAAGGTTGCATATTGCATTTTCGTCCCTCGGGGGATTCGTATCACTAGTCTGTGAGCTGAATAGAATGGGCTCTCTTACAGTAATGAAGATTATGTGGATAAAGGTTATTTGTAGTGATGAACACTTCACAGGTGAAGGAAATGAAAAGTGGCCAATAAGGATAATACAGGGAGACTCCTAAGTCTGTGAAACATTTTAGAAATTTACGACAGATAAACAATACAACTGGTGAGCACTACCCAAGTAAAGAAAATTAAAAGTAGCCAATAAGGATAATACAGGGTGATTCCTAAGTCTGTGAAATATTTTAGAAAGTTACTACAGATAAACAATACAAGTGGTGAGCACTACCCAAGTAAAGAAAATTAAAAGTAGCCAATAAGGATAATACAGGGTGATTCCTAAGTCTGTGAAATATTTTAGAAATTTACTACAGATAAACAATACAACTGGTGAGCACTACCCAAGTAAAGAAAATTAAAAGTAGCCAATAAAGATAATACAGGGTGATTCCTAAGTCTGTGAAATATTTTAGAGATTTACTGCAGATGAACGATACTCTAACAGAACATCAAACTCTACAAGTATTTCCATACACACTTCACAAATGTTCTATGTGTTCACCTTTGCTGATGTGGCGCATATTTATCCTATATTACATTTCGTCCTACACATGTTAGCATATCATGTGAAACAGCCGGTTGTGAAGTTCTTAGAGTTAGCGGGAGTGGAGACTCCTTCAGAAATTCTGCTCGAAATCGTCGCTGCACAGTCACAATGTTCTAGAGCAGTGGTTCTCAATCTTTTTCAATCCGGGACCCACATTGAAGATTGATTGATTTATTGATATGGTGTTTTAAGTCCACTTTATGCACAGTAAGGCTAATCGGGACTGGACCTACAGTTAAAGTGGAATCCGAATCACTATGTGCCTCCACCGTGTATCGAACCCGCGACCCCTTGATTACAAGGCGAGGGCGCTACCACTACGCCATCGGGGAGGCCCTGCACATTAAATAATATTACACTTCATGCGACCAATAAGCATGGGCGTCGACATAATTACTTGTAGGGGTGTGCACCCAGATTAGAATCATATTCTTGCTAACATCGAGTTCTTAAAGAATCCCTCTTTTACGCTAGCTTAAACAAATTATACATACTTCATTCTAGAGACGTAAATATGTAATTTGAAAGGCTAAATTACTCTAGTCTAACACCTACATGCTGAAATTACGAGATGCCGATAAGAAGCAATGGTAGGGCGCTAATAACAGAAATGTAGAGTTTAGAGTAGGAAACGTAAAACACGGGTAAAATTTTAAAATTTTGAAACAATATACCGTAGTAATTTAAATGTAATTTAAACGCCAAAACGCCAAACGTCCCCTCGGGACTCATCCATAGGTTGAAAAACGATTTTCTAGAGTTTTCCAAATCACAAAACGCATTCTCACCCATGCATGTATAACTTTGCCAGGGTGTTCCCCAATTAAGTGAAATCATTCGTTGAAAGCTCTGTTGCGTCCGTTTCAACATCCCTGCAGTCGTTCTGATGACATCACAGGCAGCGAGGATTCTTGCCAGGAAGGATGCACTCGGCTCGGCACTCATTCGTCAGCCGTTCGAGCGAGGATCTGCTTATGATATCGCCAGAACGACTCACGGGATGTTAGAGGCGATGCGACAGAGCTTCTTGCGAATCTGCATCGACGCTGAGGGACGCCATTTTGAAAAACGTCTGTAATATTTTCGTTTTATAGTGGTACGATACACTGTGCCGTTTATAATCTACAAGCCGCATCTTTCAGTTGCCTCATTCCACTGTCACAGGCAGCACAGCTTTGACCTATAACTCGTTTCAGGATTGGGGTTTCTTATCTCATGGGTCAGTCTCCATCCACCCTGCAAATTTGAATTAAGGTCGCGGAAACACCCTGTATATCTTCGAGTTACTTTCTGCTTACTTCCTAAGTTTATTATTATTGTTTGAAAATAACAGTGTACAAGCAACCGTTATTTTGGACATGCTATTAAAGAAAACGCGAACCTCAACTCGTGTTTATGAATCTCAAATCGCATTCGCCTGGGCTCAACACATGTCGTATTTTTATCCCCTGAATCGATTCAACCACCAACGACCATTGGAGATCAGCGCTGCTCGTAAAAATATGGAAATGAAACATACAACAAACAGGCACATAGGGCGCACCTGGGGCCCTGGGCGGTTTCGACCTGTAATTGCCCTTCTCCTACGCTGGGCGTGAAGGGCCCGTTCGTCCTTTGTTCGTTGCGGAACTAGAGACGATAAATTGCTGTTTTTTTCAACACCAGATGGCAGATAAACTGCTGTAGTATAGATTGCATTTTTACGAATATTGCCGAAGACTATGTAGCCGCGTTGGTCTGATTCGTCGGTTTCGATGTGACGTCAAATGCTCATAAATTTTTTGAAATATTCGCAGCTCGCGAAATGAAACGAGATTCTGCATGAGGAATTCATATCCAGTAATACGGGCGGAGAAATAAAAAAGGAAAATGTTTATTTGTATTCGATGGAAATGACCATTGTCGAGTTGTAACATCTAGCGTCGCAACCAGTGCAACAGAAAGTAGTGGAGTAGTGAGTTTACCAAATGGAGCACAGGTTGTTGATTGGCTGAATGGGTGTTATTATGCGAGGCTTGGTAAGAAAGAAGTGGCAAAACTGACGTCACGTCGCGTATAACCAAGAGAGGGCGTTACTGTTTCCAGCTCGTTTTGAGCGAAGGTACAGCTGTTGAACGCACCCATTGTCGCTTACTGATCGCAGACCCAACTGATGGCAGACATATTTTTTGCTACATAGCTCTTTCTGTCCACCAATCCTCATCGGGCAGTGGCGGCGATTGGGTTCCAAAACTAAAGGGACAAGGACAGTTTGCTTTCCCTTGGTAGATACAATTTAGTATAGTGCGAGGGCAAAAGAGGCAAACATTGGGGGGGGGGGGGCAATGACCACCCTCGCCCCCTAATCGCTGACACTGTCTTCGGGGGTGTGTGTCTCGATAAGCGTCAAGAACCTCAGCTGCGAAGTAAAAGCTGTAGGGGTAGCATCGCTTTCCCGTTTAGTTGCAGAGCTTAAGTATGTTTTTGTTAATTGTTTTTATTGGCTTCTTTGTACAGTGTTTGGGTCTTTTGTGCACTAATTTTCCGTGCTTTGTGTATTACTGTACAACTTTTATCCAGTAACGGCGCTGTTTAACTCTCTCGTACCTTCGGTGCCTTGTGACACGAAATTGCCCGATGTCAGTCGAAGGGAATTCAACTGATGGCCGATTCGTTTGTTTCCCAGCCGCTAGTTGGAATTGCGGGTGGTATAGTGCAGTGCGTGAAGACGGCCGAGCTGTGAAGTGGTGTTGTGAAATCGAAGAGAGAGCAGCGTGCATAGATAAGATTGAGGTAGCGCGTGGCAGAAACTGTGCGGATGTCATTCGGGTCTCCGACAAGCCTCTGGCATTGAAGCCTTTCCATATCTAACGGTGGGCATCAGCCTTCCGACAATGACGTCATAGTGTGTAGGATGTGCCACGTGTAAGCCGTCTTAGTTCAAGGTACTGAACGAATTCTGGAAAAAAATAAAAGAAAGAAGGAGAAATACTGCCCCAAAGGACTCGCAGCAGAGAGTGGTGCCCTAACTTAGTCAACCGTCAACTATTCCGTTCTGGCCTTTGACCTCTCCTAGTGCTTCGTTCAGCCCCTTGAGAATGATTGAGGCGGCTGGGTTTGGTCTTTACTAGGGAGCAGCCCTCCTCTAAGAGTCAAATCTAGATTTGTTGGATGCTGCCCCTTTGAGAAGACGTCCATTCATACAGTCATGCGCTAGACAAGACATCTGGATTTGTTTAGGTCTGGTTTCAATCTATTTCAGATATTCTTACCTGGCGGCGAAATTAGAAAGATGGTGAGAAAACTGGAAGAAAAAGAGAAGTGAAGCTCCCGTGGGTTAAACCAAGCAAGCTTGTAAAACCTCAGCTACGTCTTATATACGAAAAGCTTCATCTAGATTCTGAATGAATTCGGTAAAAATACATAGGCCACTCGAAAGTAAAGAACGTTTGCGCATACAGCTCGCCCAACTGTTTCGTTGCAACCGGTCGTTTGTTCTCTGTGTTCAGTGTGGTGTAGATATTTCCCCGATACAACTGGTGCCGCTGACCTGTTGACGTGGTGATAAGCTGTAGCAATGAACGCCTCAATTGCAAATCCAGCCGACTGGTAAGTTGATTGATTGATATGTTATTTTAAGTCCACTTTATGCCCAGCGAGGCTAATCGGGACTGGACCTACAGTTTAAAGTGGGATCCGAACCACTTGTGCCTCCACCGGGTATCGAACCCTTAACCCCTTGATTACAAGGCGACGACGCTACCATTGCGCCATGGGGAGGCCCACCGACTGGTAAGTGCTTGGCGTTATTCGTTTATTGCACGCGGAAAACGTTGGATCCAGTGACGTCCAATTGAAGACGTGTTGCAATCTATGCAGGCGTCCCCGATGGCGTAGTGGTAACATCGTCGCCTTGTAATCAAGGAGTCCCGGGTTCGACAGCCGGTGGAAGCACATTTCACAGTGGTTCGGATCCAACAGCTGGAGATTCAGGGTATCTCTTCGAAACATCTTGCAGCGCTCCTCTGGACTGTTTTGGTGTTGACAAAGGCGGGGATTTCAAAACCAGATTCGGACTGGTGTGCATCTATGCACCGGCAAAAGACCAGGATTTTTAAACTGCGCTCTAACTAATAGATATGGGCCTACAAGTTATGTCGGGTGAATAGTCTGTTTTAAAGTTTATGTACGTGGTTTCTATAAATGAGTTATACAAAAGTAACCGTTAATTGTAAAGAAAGTGTACGTGTAACAGAAATGGTTTTTACATTAATGAATGCATCATATCTTCACGTTTATTGTCGCACGTTGTTAGTTTCAGACGCCGCCACTGGAGGCGTGAGCGTCTGTTTATCTTACACAAGTACCGACTTGGATTGGTCTTGGTGGAACGATTCCGTGGCCACCTTGTCGACGTTGCTGGGAAGAGTGGGAACAAACAGACGTTCTTTTATGTAACCCCAGATAGAGAAATCCATGGGGACAATCAGGCGAACGAGGTGGCCACGGAATGACAATTTTAGATTGTTCAATCACAAGATAAGATAAAGTTACAGCATTTTATTTAAATTTTCCGAAGCACTTTCACATGAATGGCCCGGTTGCATACGGACTAACCTAAGAGCATCGAAGGCAGAAGGAGCAAGTCAGGCTCTCCAAGTATTGCACCACGAGGTCAACCGTAATTGCATTCGTTAACTATGCAAACATCTTGCTGGACATCCATTGGCTTCTCCTCTCTCCAAAATACACGTAAATCTTTTAATTGCGACAGAAAATTAGAAGTCCCTTCCTGCAGCTGTCTTCGTCTGGGCAAAAACGGCTGAAGGCAACTCCGCCGATTCCATTACGGGGATGTTTCAAGTCCATTGCACAGACTGAGTTCTAATGAGCGTTAATAATCAAGCTCTCCATCTTTACAACGGAATTCTGGGAGGAGAACGAGAGTGCACGATTTTTATCATCCGTGGATGCCTCGGGATGGAGAAAATCTTCCCCTTCTTTTTTCTCATTTCACTTTCTGAAGGAAAGAATTTAATATGTTGAGGGTTGGCTGTATTAAAAGAAAATATCAGACCGTGGGTTTGCATCTCATTACTGGCTTTCGAAGGTTGCATATTGCATTTTCGTCCCTCGGGGGATTCGTATCACTAGTCTGTGAGCTGAATAGAATGGGCTCTCTTACAGTAATGAAGATTATGTGGATAAAGGTTATTTGTAGTGATGAACACTTCACAGGTGAAGGAAATGAAAAGTGGCCAATAAGGATAATACAGGGAGACTCCTAAGTCTGTGAAACATTTTAGAAATTTACGACAGATAAACAATACAACTGGTGAGCACTACCCAAGTAAAGAAAATTAAAAGTAGCCAATAAGGATAATACAGGGTGATTCCTAAGTCTGTGAAATATTTTAGAAAGTTACTACAGATAAACAATACAAGTGGTGAGCACTACCCAAGTAAAGAAAATTAAAAGTAGCCAATAAGGATAATACAGGGTGATTCCTAAGTCTGTGAAATATTTTAGAAATTTACTACAGATAAACAATACAACTGGTGAGCACTACCCAAGTAAAGAAAATTAAAAGTAGCCAATAAAGATAATACAGGGTGATTCCTAAGTCTGTGAAATATTTTAGAGATTTACTGCAGATGAACGATACTCTAACAGAACATCAAACTCTACAAGTATTTCCATACACACTTCACAAATGTTCTATGTGTTCACCTTTGCTGATGTGGCGCATATTTATCCTATATTACATTTCGTCCTACACATGTTAGCATATCATGTGAAACAGCCGGTTGTGAAGTTCTTAGAGTTAGCGGGAGTGGAGACTCCTTCAGAAATTCTGCTCGAAATCGTCGCTGCACAGTCACAATGTTCTAGAGCAGTGGTTCTCAATCTTTTTCAATCCGGGACCCACATTGAAGATTGATTGATTTATTGATATGGTGTTTTAAGTCCACTTTATGCACAGTAAGGCTAATCGGGACTGGACCTACAGTTAAAGTGGAATCCGAATCACTATGTGCCTCCACCGTGTATCGAACCCGCGACCCCTTGATTACAAGGCGAGGGCGCTACCACTACGCCATCGGGGAGGCCCTGCACATTAAATAATATTACACTTCATGCGACCAATAAGCATGGGCGTCGACATAATTACTTGTAGGGGTGTGCACCCAGATTAGAATCATATTCTTGCTAACATCGAGTTCTTAAAGAATCCCTCTTTTACGCTAGCTTAAACAAATTATACATACTTCATTCTAGAGACGTAAATATGTAATTTGAAAGGCTAAATTACTCTAGTCTAACACCTACATGCTGAAATTACGAGATGCCGATAAGAAGCAATGGTAGGGCGCTAATAACAGAAATGTAGAGTTTAGAGTAGGAAACGTAAAACACGGGTAAAATTTTAAAATTTTGAAACAATATACCGTAGTAATTTAAATGTAATTTAAACGCCAAAACGCCAAACGTCCCCTCGGGACTCATCCATAGGTTGAAAAACGATTTTCTAGAGTTTTCCAAATCACAAAACGCATTCTCACCCATGCATGTATAACTTTGCCAGGGTGTTCCCCAATTAAGTGAAATCATTCGTTGAAAGCTCTGTTGCGTCCGTTTCAACATCCCTGCAGTCGTTCTGATGACATCACAGGCAGCGAGGATTCTTGCCAGGAAGGATGCACTCGGCTCGGCACTCATTCGTCAGCCGTTCGAGCGAGGATCTGCTTATGATATCGCCAGAACGACTCACGGGATGTTAGAGGCGATGCGACAGAGCTTCTTGCGAATCTGCATCGACGCTGAGGGACGCCATTTTGAAAAACGTCTGTAATATTTTCGTTTTATAGTGGTACGATACACTGTGCCGTTTATAATCTACAAGCCGCATCTTTCAGTTGCCTCATTCCACTGTCACAGGCAGCACAGCTTTGACCTATAACTCGTTTCAGGATTGGGGTTTCTTATCTCATGGGTCAGTCTCCATCCACCCTGCAAATTTGAATTAAGGTCGCGGAAACACCCTGTATATCTTCGAGTTACTTTCTGCTTACTTCCTAAGTTTATTATTATTGTTTGAAAATAACAGTGTACAAGCAACCGTTATTTTGGACATGCTATTAAAGAAAACGCGAACCTCAACTCGTGTTTATGAATCTCAAATCGCATTCGCCTGGGCTCAACACATGTCGTATTTTTATCCCCTGAATCGATTCAACCACCAACGACCATTGGAGATCAGCGCTGCTCGTAAAAATATGGAAATGAAACATACAACAAACAGGCACATAGGGCGCACCTGGGGCCCTGGGCGGTTTCGACCTGTAATTGCCCTTCTCCTACGCTGGGCGTGAAGGGCCCGTTCGTCCTTTGTTCGTTGCGGAACTAGAGACGATAAATTGCTGTTTTTTTCAACACCAGATGGCAGATAAACTGCTGTAGTATAGATTGCATTTTTACGAATATTGCCGAAGACTATGTAGCCGCGTTGGTCTGATTCGTCGGTTTCGATGTGACGTCAAATGCTCATAAATTTTTTGAAATATTCGCAGCTCGCGAAATGAAACGAGATTCTGCATGAGGAATTCATATCCAGTAATACGGGCGGAGAAATAAAAAAGGAAAATGTTTATTTGTATTCGATGGAAATGACCATTGTCGAGTTGTAACATCTAGCGTCGCAACCAGTGCAACAGAAAGTAGTGGAGTAGTGAGTTTACCAAATGGAGCACAGGTTGTTGATTGGCTGAATGGGTGTTATTATGCGAGGCTTGGTAAGAAAGAAGTGGCAAAACTGACGTCACGTCGCGTATAACCAAGAGAGGGCGTTACTGTTTCCAGCTCGTTTTGAGCGAAGGTACAGCTGTTGAACGCACCCATTGTCGCTTACTGATCGCAGACCCAACTGATAGCAGACATATTTTTTGCTACATAGCTCTTTCTGTCCACCAATCCTCATCGGGCAGTGGCGGCGATTGGGTTCCAAAACTAAAGGGACAAGGACAGTTTGCTTTCCCTTGGTAGATACAATTTAGTATAGTGCGAGGGCAAAAGAGGCAAACATTGGGGGGGGGCAATGACCACCCTCGCCCCCTAATCGCTGACACTGTCTTCGGGGGTGTTTGTCTCGATAAGCGTCAAGAACCTCAGCTGCGAAGTAAAAGCTGTAGGGGTAGCATCGCTTTCCCGTTTAGTTGCAGAGCTTAAGTATGTTTTTGTTAATTGTTTTTATTGGCTTCTTTGTACAGTGTTTGGGTCTTTTGTGCACTAATTTTCCGTGCTTTGTGTATTACTGTACAACTTTTATCCAGTAACGGCGCTGTTTAACTCTCTCGTACCTTCGGTGCCTTGTGACACGAAATTGCCCGATGTCAGTCGAAGGGAATTCAACTGATGGCCGATTCGTTTGTTTCCCAGCCGCTAGTTGGAATTGCGGGTGGTATAGTGCAGTGCGTGAAGACGGCCGAGCTGTGAAGTGGTGTTGTGAAATCGAAGAGAGAGCAGCGTGCATAGATAAGATTGAGGTAGCGCGTGGCAGAAACTGTGCGGATGTCATTCGGGTCTCCGACAAGCCTCTGGCATTGAAGCCTTTCCATATCTAACGGTGGGCATCAGCCTTCCGACAATGACGTCATAGTGTGTAGGATGTGCCACGTGTAAGCCGTCTTAGTTCAAGGTACTGAACGAATTCTGGAAAAAAATAAAAGAAAGAAGGAGAAATACTGCCCCAAAGGACTCGCAGCAGAGAGTGGTGCCCTAACTTAGTCAACCGTCAACTATTCCGTTCTGGCCTTTGACCTCTCCTAGTGCTTCGTTCAGCCCCTTGAGAATGATTGAGGCGGCTGGGTTTGGTCTTTACTAGGGAGCAGCCCTCCTCTAAGAGTCAAATCTAGATTTGTTGGATGCTGCCCCTTTGAGAAGACGTCCATTCATACAGTCATGCGCTAGACAAGACATCTGGATTTGTTTAGGTCTGGTTTCAATCTATTTCAGATATTCTTACCTGGCGGCGAAATTAGAAAGATGGTGAGAAAACTGGAAGAAAAAGAGAAGTGAAGCTCCCGTGGGTTAAACCAAGCAAGCTTGTAAAACCTCAGCTACGTCTTATATACGAAAAGCTTCATCTAGATTCTGAATGAATTCGGTAAAAATACATAGGCCACTCGAAAGTAAAGAACGTTTGCGCATACAGCTCGCCCAACTGTTTCGTTGCAACCGGTCGTTTGTTCTCTGTGTTCAGTGTGGTGTAGATATTTCCCCGATACAACTGGTGCCGCTGACCTGTTGACGTGGTGATAAGCTGTAGCAATGAACGCCTCAATTGCAAATCCAGCCGACTGGTAAGTTGATTGATTGATATGTTATTTTAAGTCCACTTTATGCCCAGCGAGGCTAATCGGGACTGGACCTACAGTTTAAAGTGGGATCCGAACCACTTGTGCCTCCACCGGGTATCGAACCCTTAACCCCTTGATTACAAGGCGACGACGCTACCATTGCGCCATGGGGAGGCCCACCGACTGGTAAGTGCTTGGCGTTATTCGTTTATTGCACGCGGAAAACGTTGGATCCAGTGACGTCCAATTGAAGACGTGTTGCAATCTATGCAGGCGTCCCCGATGGCGTAGTGGTAACATCGTCGCCTTGTAATCAAGGAGTCCCGGGTTCGACAGCCGGTGGAAGCACATTTCACAGTGGTTCGGATCCAACAGCTGGAGATTCAGGGTATCTCTTCGAAACATCTTGCAGCGCTCCTCTGGACTGTTTTGGTGTTGACAAAGGCGGGGATTTCAAAACCAGATTCGGACTGGTGTGCATCTATGCACCGGCAAAAGACCAGGATTTTTAAACTGCGCTCTAACTAATAGATATGGGCCTACAAGTTATGTCGGGTGAATAGTCTGTTTTAAAGTTTATGTACGTGGTTTCTATAAATGAGTTATACAAAAGTAACCGTTAATTGTAAAGAAAGTGTACGTGTAACAGAAATGGTTTTTACATTAATGAATGCATCATATCTTCACGTTTATTGTCGCACGTTGTTAGTTTCAGACGCCGCCACTGGAGGCGTGAGCGTCTGTTTATCTTACACAAGTACCGACTTGGATTGGTCTTGGTGGAACGATTCCGTGGCCACCTTGTCGACGTTGCTGGGAAGAGTGGGAACAAACAGACGTTCTTTTATGTAACCCCAGATAGAGAAATCCATGGGGACAATCAGGCGAACGAGGTGGCCACGGAATGACAATTTTAGATTGTTCAATCACAAGATAAGATAAAGTTACAGCATTTTATTTAAATTTTCCGAAGCACTTTCACATGAATGGCCCGGTTGCATACGGACTAACCTAAGAGCATCGAAGGCAGAAGGAGCAAGTCAGGCTCTCCAAGTATTGCACCACGAGGTCAACCGTAATTGCATTCGTTAACTATGCAAACATCTTGCTGGACATCCATTGGCTTCTCCTCTCTCCAAAATACACGTAAATCTTTTAATTGCGACAGAAAATTAGAAGTCCCTTCCTGCAGCTGTCTTCGTCTGGGCAAAAACGGCTGAAGGCAACTCCGCCGATTCCATTACGGGGATGTTTCAAGTCCATTGCACAGACTGAGTTCTAATGAGCGTTAATAATCAAGCTCTCCATCTTTACAACGGAATTCTGGGAGGAGAACGAGAGTGCACGATTTTTATCATCCGTGGATGCCTCGGGATGGAGAAAATCTTCCCCTTCTTTTTTCTCATTTCACTTTCTGAAGGAAAGAATTTAATATGTTGAGGGTTGGCTGTATTAAAAGAAAATATCAGACCGTGGGTTTGCATCTCATTACTGGCTTTCGAAGGTTGCATATTGCATTTTCGTCCCTCGGGGGATTCGTATCACTAGTCTGTGAGCTGAATAGAATGGGCTCTCTTACAGTAATGAAGATTATGTGGATAAAGGTTATTTGTAGTGATGAACACTTCACAGGTGAAGGAAATGAAAAGTGGCCAATAAGGATAATACAGGGAGACTCCTAAGTCTGTGAAACATTTTAGAAATTTACGACAGATAAACAATACAACTGGTGAGCACTACCCAAGTAAAGAAAATTAAAAGTAGCCAATAAGGATAATACAGGGTGATTCCTAAGTCTGTGAAATATTTTAGAAAGTTACTACAGATAAACAATACAAGTGGTGAGCACTACCCAAGTAAAGAAAATTAAAAGTAGCCAATAAGGATAATACAGGGTGATTCCTAAGTCTGTGAAATATTTTAGAAATTTACTACAGATAAACAATACAACTGGTGAGCACTACCCAAGTAAAGAAAATTAAAAGTAGCCAATAAAGATAATACAGGGTGATTCCTAAGTCTGTGAAATATTTTAGAGATTTACTGCAGATGAACGATACTCTAACAGAACATCAAACTCTACAAGTATTTCCATACACACTTCACAAATGTTCTATGTGTTCACCTTTGCTGATGTGGCGCATATTTATCCTATATTACATTTCGTCCTACACATGTTAGCATATCATGTGAAACAGCCGGTTGTGAAGTTCTTAGAGTTAGCGGGAGTGGAGACTCCTTCAGAAATTCTGCTCGAAATCGTCGCTGCACAGTCACAATGTTCTAGAGCAGTGGTTCTCAATCTTTTTCAATCCGGGACCCACATTGAAGATTGATTGATTTATTGATATGGTGTTTTAAGTCCACTTTATGCACAGTAAGGCTAATCGGGACTGGACCTACAGTTAAAGTGGAATCCGAATCACTATGTGCCTCCACCGTGTATCGAACCCGCGACCCCTTGATTACAAGGCGAGGGCGCTACCACTACGCCATCGGGGAGGCCCTGCACATTAAATAATATTACACTTCATGCGACCAATAAGCATGGGCGTCGACATAATTACTTGTAGGGGTGTGCACCCAGATTAGAATCATATTCTTGCTAACATCGAGTTCTTAAAGAATCCCTCTTTTACGCTAGCTTAAACAAATTATACATACTTCATTCTAGAGACGTAAATATGTAATTTGAAAGGCTAAATTACTCTAGTCTAACACCTACATGCTGAAATTACGAGATGCCGATAAGAAGCAATGGTAGGGCGCTAATAACAGAAATGTAGAGTTTAGAGTAGGAAACGTAAAACACGGGTAAAATTTTAAAATTTTGAAACAATATACCGTAGTAATTTAAATGTAATTTAAACGCCAAAACGCCAAACGTCCCCTCGGGACTCATCCATAGGTTGAAAAACGATTTTCTAGAGTTTTCCAAATCACAAAACGCATTCTCACCCATGCTTAGCGCCATATGTGCTACTACCTCCTAGTGCAAAACCATGCTAACTATGCGCTTTCGCGATTGGCTACAAAAACTTGGAGAGTTTGTGGTTCTGTTGGAATCATAATTTCCACTATCCGTTGCATATTTTATCTGTGGTGAATGTCTAATATGATTCACCAACTTATGAATAAACGGTGCGTACGTATATATTATACACGCAAGGAAAGAAAAACATGTTTTCTGAAATATTACCACTGGCACTGTGCAAATTACTTTTTTATTGCGGTCTTGATACCATCACATACGAATGGAAATGCATAAAGTATATTGTGAAAAAATATATAGAGAGAGAACAATATTCAAGGAACGGAAGAATAGAAATGAGAAGTTTCTAAAAAACTAATTATAATTTTACGCACTTCAAGTAAATGTTTAATATCTTTCATAAAAGTATGGTTAAATAATAATATAATACCACAGATAAATATATACACTGAATGAAGTGAAACAACTATTTCTAACGTTGTACAGACATACTATTGCAATATTTCAAGTGAAACTAGAAATCCGAGTGGAGTATCACATGTTGAAGAACATGTATAAATCCAAATACTCACAAAAACACCCATGCCTAGGTCACGACTCCATTGGTTGATTAATTTGATTTATTTGCTCTATTTTACTTCGCTTCTTGTGCCACTTTTGGCTAATTTGCAAAGATGGGGATGAGTGATTATAAGATGAAATTGATGAATGGACACACACAAACATCGTAGTGCGATGTGCTAACCCCTCCGCCACGGGGGCCGGCAGGTCACGACTCGAACCCCGAGAGTTTGGTATTGAGATCGAAAGTCGACCTTCTTATCGAGCTGAAACTATTATCAAATGGATCTGTACAGAAACGTATTTTAAGCATATATAAATTTAATAACTTCTGTAAGAAACACCTATGAAATTCTGGTAACGTCAGTTTGTGTGGGAATAAGAGAACATTAGAAACGTAAACAAATTAAGGTATAAAGTAACAACCGCATAACTAGATAATTTGGCGCCTTAGGCGGCAGTGGCTTATCTACACTCCATAACACGCCCTTCAAATGTCCTCAACACCCCATAAAAATCTTTCACAAAGGACCAATTTATGGTCATTTTGTCTACATATAAACGAAAACCGCTGAAATACAAACTTACACCCCCCACATGAAATATTTTAGATAAAATACTGCAAGGCATTGTGGTTTGTAGCCCCCTTCCCTCCCCTGCACTTCTTTGCACCTCCATTTTATGCGCATTCCTCGAAATTTTCTCTTTATGATTTGTGATATTTATATGCTGCAAATTTGGAAATGAAGAATCAAAGAAAACTCATCAAAAATAATACATGTTGAAATTAAACAATACGCAACTTTGGCCGAATTTGAATTGTGCTAGAAAAGTGGTTCGGGTCTTGTTGCGGAACTCAATAGAACCCATTAGAATGTATGGGTTTCTGGATCTTAAACAACCCTGCTTTCAAGCACCCCTCCCCCCCTAGCCTACCCGTCGCTATGTCCTGTGTAGTAATTCTGACGAATTTCCGGTGGAAAAAATACTGGTACTATTTCCGAAAAAAAAAATCCTAAGAAATCTTGGTGTAAATGACGCAAATTATTCTCCGAATAATGCGTTCGCTAGTGGAAAATGCCTCCGTATTCATTTCCCCTCAGTATATGTTGCGGCTCTGCATTCGCTTGGGCTAATTATCTTAACCCATAATTACTGGCTAACATCGTTATAGGGCGCATATTTGTTTTCCATCAGCAGTGTACATAAAATTCGTTGTTCATCTCTGCATTCCAGGGAAGCGAATGAAAGCAAAACAGGCATCAATTGGAGCAGATCCCTCGGAACAAAAACAAACGAAGGTGAACAAGCTCGGCCAATCATCGTCATTGCTGTCAATTTAACAGCCATTCCATATCTCGGAATAAATAATATCGCTCGCACATTTTAGTGGATTCATTCTACATTTGTTAACATCAAATGTGGACGGTGAATTCCCGTGGCTGGTAATTCGTCATCGTTGAACGTTATTTTCCACGTTTCTGTCTTGGCTTCCAGTAATCGGAGGTTATAACTTTTCACCCCTGTTGAACCCCGAGCCAATATCATTCGAATTCTGCGCAAACGTTTCGTAATTAAATGTTGCATTGCAATGTGCGCTGTTTCCCTTTTGAATATTTAACACGTTCTACTGTGAGCTCCATGCACGGAATACAATTCGATAGCTGGGTTCAGAGTGAGAGAAATTCCAGTTTCAGCTGCCATCGGCAATTGATAGCAATAAGATAATAAATTGCTCATTATACATATGCATTAACTTGAAATATTTATTAAGTGCGCACGGTGTTTGTGAACGAACCAAACTAATTTTACGAGTCGATACTTTAATTATTCTTTTCGTCAAGTAAGAATATTGTAGTCGGCCCCCGTGGCGGAGGGGGTGACAGGGGATAGGACCCATCAATACGGAAGAAGTGACTCTCCAAACTGCTTCTCCTCACCCTTTAACTCATGGGATCACGAACTGCAGAAATTCCTCTCAAGCATTCTAAGTCGTATATGTCGCACATCAATAACTCAGTTCACGGAAACAGACCTAGTGTTCCCTGAATTTTTTCTCCTCCAACGAAACATCAAGCAGTGCAATGGATGATAGTCCATTATTTAATATATGTATTTCCCAAAGAAGAGAGCAGTATTCTAAGAGACTTCAGTTTATTCCTTAAAGAACAGAATGAAAAAAATTCATTCAATATCCAGGAACAAATGTTACGCAAATTTTCTAATAGTACTTTATACATAAATGTAGTATAGAATTAAGGTAAAACCAAATTTTGTAACTGTAGTAAAACGAAATGTAAATATTAAAATGGAAAATTAAAGTTTTTGGGGTCCCGGGTTCATTCATAAATTTCATCATGTCATCACTCATTCCCATCTTTGCAAAATAGCCAAAAATTGCACAAAAGGGAAGTAAAATAAAGGAAATGAATCGATGAAAGGATATTGTAGTTTTGCGTTAACACTCCACCACACTAGAGTGCGCTACATGGGACCACTCTTTCGAGTCTCACGCCCTCGAGCGTATACAATGGAATAGCATTTTAATGTGACAATATTCACATACATGTAAATTATCCGCCTTGGTAGTTTCAGCCCACAATCATCTGTATAATTTTCATATATCACTGTGTATTGGTAAGATAGACTACATTACATTTCAACATGAGGATGTTGACTATGTTTCTTAAGTTTCAATTACACTGTGTCTTTCATTTCAAGAACCATATTTCAGAGCCCACTACCACAGAAAAATTATGGTTACACTGTAGAACAGGGCTTCGAGTATATATCGCTCGTTTTGCCTGTTAGAGCGTTATTCGCTCGAGCGAAGAAGCTCTCAATTCCGTACGCGATCTAGCGTCGTCCCCGCGAACTATTTGCCGCTCGAACGAAATCCTCTTCCTGCAACATTCTACATCACAAGTTTACGTTCATACTACATGAAACGTTACATTAATAGTAAACGTTAAGTTTCGATTTTTGATCTCGCCTTCAAAGTTCACGGGTTTCAGTCCAGATCTTGGCATTCGTGCTCTTTGACCCTTTATCAATGCCATCAGATCATTGTTTATCTTCGTCGTCGCAATTAGTCAAAAGGGACAGAAAAACGACACTAAACAACAAAAGTACAAATACAGTGCAAATCGTCATGAAAATACATGTGGTGCTGCACTTGCATTTCTATTCTTATTATTTAACGCCGTTTTTTTAACCCTTGCATTTATCGCGACGGTGAAGATGCTGCTGAGCTGATACGGTGGATGATGTGACAATAACAGTGAACCCGTTCAGGTCTTAATCAGGATCAGAACCGGGACCTGTGGCATGGTATTGCGTTACACTGACTGTCAAGGCCGATGGCTACACTCATAAGCAAAAATCCATAACTCTAACCTGCGACTTCCATTTACGAGATCAGAAGTCAGCGATAACACGCTTGGCCACAGAGAAGGCTGCTAAACCTCTTGTAAATGAACCTTAAGATGTCGTCCTAATTGCGAACACTAGCTGACTGAACAGGAATAACCTAGAAGAGCTGGGTCCTAATTGCGAAAACATGCTGCCTGAACAGGAATAACCTGGAAGAGCTGTGTCTTAATTGCAAACACTTGCTGCTTGAACAGTAATAACCTTGAAGAGTTGTATCTCAATTGCCAACAGCCCAAATTGCGAACACTTGCTGCCTGAACATAAATATCCTCGAAGAGCTTTGTTCCTATTGCAATTCGAACACTTGCTGCCTGAACAGGAATAACCTCGAAGAGCTGTGTCCTAATTGCGAACAGTCCAAATTGCGTACACTTGCTGCCTGAACAGTAATATCCTCAAGGAGCTATGTTCGAATTGCGGAAACGTGCTTCCTCAACAGGAATAACCCAGAAGATCTGTGTCCCAATTGCGAACACCTTCTGCCTGAACACGATTATCCTAATTTCGAACACTTGCTGCCTGAACAGAAATAACCGAGAATAGGTTGCGAACACAAGTTCCTGACTTGGGACCTACAACTTCTTCTCACACTTCCCGAGTCATTTTAACGATTTTTTTAAAGGGAAATAGGAGACACGACAGTGACTTGTGGGTAACTGGTGGTTCAAAAGTTGCACTTGACATTGAAGCAAGTCAGTTGATACAGAAAATTCGGTATCAAAGTGTGTACAATTCAATAAGAAAAGTATGACCTATTTTTATATGTCCACGTACTTCACAATTCTTAACGGTAAAGATAAATAATAATAAATGTATTGACTTAATAAATTAATACTACAATTATTATCTTTACCTAAATTCCAAATTGAAATTTCAAAAATATATGACACTCTTCTTAGGAACGTAGCAATGTTGTCTTATACTTGTTAATGCTTCTCGCTATTTTATCGTCCAATAAAACCTGATCCCCCCCATTTACACCTTCCAGGTTCATTTGCATCCTAAGAATCGTGTCATTAGACTTTTCTGCCTCAGCCTTTAAGCTTTTTGTTAGGTCTTCCTCTGTTGGATGTTGTCTACCTAGTTCACTGTTGATTCTGTGGTTGCATCCCTTCACAGCACTGCATTATTTTGGGGCCACCTGTTGAAGAAGCAGTTTCACATCTCTTTTGGCACTAAGGGTTTTTCGAGACATTAATACGCGAATGAAAGACAGCTTACGTCGACAGAATGAAAGAGTGGAATGACCTTGGAGAGATTTACAAAGCAGAAGACCATGTTGTTGCTAGTCAAAACAGCTCTCTGTGAGTCACTACCCTATTGTTATATGTCAAAATAGGTTTTTCAGTTTCATGTGTTCGCAATTAGGACGTGCAAATATATTTCAATTTTATGTGTTCGCAATTAGGACATGGAATTATTTTTCATTTTTTATGTGTTCGCAATTATGACATGGAGTTATTTTTCAGTTTTTATGTGTTCGCAATTAGGACCATTTAGGCATTGTTCGCAATTAGGAATGTTTGCAATTAGGACACAACCGGACCTTACGACACAAGTTTAAACATTCACATCGGCGTGGCGCGACACGTGACTTTGCGTGCATTATTATTATCTGAAGGTTTGGTTCCAAGAGGCGTGCCTCTCGACATGCCACTTTGGTTCGAAAGCTCCCAACTTTGCTTCAAGTTTTACCAAACAGGACAAGAAACGACCAAAATGCGTGGAAACTTTCTCGTGATGACGTCGCTTCCAACTTTGTCCATTCCTGTTGCTTGTCTTTCCGCCTTATTTTTTTTTCACTTAAGTCCTGTCTGACTTCAGCGTGGAGCAGAATCCTTAAGCTCCGAAGATCTCGAGGAGTTTTCTCCCGGAGGCGAAACGACGAAATACGCGTCGACAGTTCGTTTGGCTTCCTCCCAAGTCAAGGGTCTCCGGCGACAAGGATATGCCCTCCTTTGTGAAATGCGAGGTATTTGTCGAGGGAAAATATATTGAGAAAGAATCTTCCTCCTAGAATCGGACCGGTTTGCAGCAGCGAACATTTCCTGCTTGTATGGAAACGTAAATATATTTGGTGTCTTCTGTACAATGTACAGTCACCGCCATTAAAATGATTCACCTAGATGAGGAAATACTCACTTCTCTGCAAGGCGTTATGTCTGTTGCAGAACTTGCCACTGAAAATTTAGTATTAAAATCCACTCCTCGCCGTGGAGATAGGCAACACACATAACGCCTTGCAGAGACCTATTTTTATTGCAGGTGAGTGTACGTTGCTTTTATTAATCCAGACGATATAGCTCATTATATACTGAAGTGCATATCACTTAACCACATGGGTATAAGTTTTCTTGTGAATACATGGAATGAGAAGTAGGACAATAAAGAAAAAAACTAAATTTATAGACGTAAAATCTCACGTGACGTATCGTTAACATTATAAAAATAAGCATTCCTAGCAGAAACCTTATCAGTAACCAGTGCCTGATAACCATCTTCAACAACCTTAATCTTTCGCCAAATCATACATGAAAACGTGTCTAAAAATTGCTACCTAGAATCTTAATATTCGAATATACACACAGAGAACTAAATGCATCATATCGATTGATGCACTAAAGTGTGTTTTATGGCTTCTTCAAAGAATCACATTCACATTTGATGCATTTGGGTGCATTTTTGTATGTAGTGAAAGAAACACCATAGTTGATCATTTGATTCAAGTGAGGATTCCTTTCAGCCGAGATGCACTTCAATGCATCAGTTGATGTTCCTTGATGCACTTTCCTACATCTTTTTGGATGATGCACTTAAACGTTTGGTGTGAGCTACATAAACTCTGTAGCTCAAAAGATACGTTTAAGTGTACCAACGAAAAAGATGCATTCTGATGTATCAAAACGCATCAAGTTGCATCAAAACGCATGAACTGATGCATTGAAGTGCATCTTGACTGAAAGGAATCCTCACTTGAATCAAATGATGCACTTTGGTGTTTCTTTCACGACATACAAAAATGCACCCAAATGTGAATGTGATTCTTTGAAGAAGCCATAAAACACACTTTAATTCATCAATCGATGCATTCTGGTGCATCAATCGATATGATGCATCTAGTTCTCTGAGTGTACAGCGCGCTCCATAATTACGATTAATTGAATTAGGCTATTTTACGTCTCTTTCTTGGAACTTTTGGATAATCGTGACTTCGAGGATGAGTGATGATATGATGAAATTAATTATGCAACACTCACAAAGAACTCCCATGCACAGGTCAGGATTCGAACCCGGGAACCTTGACGTAGCACGCTGTGCTAACCACTCCGCCACGGAGATCGGATCAATTCTGATTGGTAGTTCGACCAAATTCAAGATGAGTTATAAGAACGGTTACTATTTCGTCTCGTTTAGCAGGAACGGTTCAAGAGCCGAACGAACCGGCTGACTGCATTGGGTGCCATCTTAAGGCGGCGCCAAAACATTATTTCTGATTACATAAAAGTTGTTATTTGTTTTAAAAAGAGTTGAATTTGGGTAGACAAAAATTAACTGAAGCTACTGTGCATACATTGCGTGTGTACATGCAAGATCATGTAGCCATTTAAGCTAAGAGAATAAAGTTATATTTATGTGATTGCGTAGGTGTTAAATAAACACATACCTACAATAAATGTGTTCTTTAGCAGTAACACTTGAAGCATTTATAAAAAAAGCTATTATTATTTTGAGTCATTGCAACAGTAAATATACAACAAAATCATATTTTTTATTGGAGGAATGTGCAATGTACGTGGATGGGTCCAAGGTTGAAAGTTTGGGGAGGGAAGACAAAACTCTACATCGCCCGGGTAAAATTTTATCTTGAGCCGACACTTATTAAGGGATCATCTTCCTTCCTGAATTGAGGTCAGGAAGCTCTCACGCGATCCTGAAGTAAGGAAAATATAGTTCTATCCTCATTTCAGGACTGGCGTAAATACCGTGTGATTGATTTAGGATTATCGTGACTGGGAATCAGAACCACTATGTTCCTCCACCGTGTATCGAACCCGGGACCCCTTGATTACAAGGCAATGACGTTACCACTACGCCATCGGGGAGGCATAATGGCTTCAGTTGGGTAACCACACGCAGCGTATATCCCGATCCCTTTGCCATGTACGTCGGGTTAAAAGTCTATATCCCTGCACGCTGCTTCCTGGGCCCTTTTCGCGTCGTCCTGCGTTCCGAGCCCTTTGATCTGCATGCTTCCCTCTGGGCCCTAGCTGAGCCACAAGCCCTTTGACCTTTACGCTGCTTCCTGACTCCGTAATCCCGCACACTAACTAGACAATCAACATAAGAGGGAGAAAATAATTCGGAACAATTGTCACATGTCAAAAAATGGGATGAGCTTTAGCTATTAGACATGCCAATGAATATGGACTATAAAGCGTTTAACTTTAAAACTTGCTTCCTCAACATACAACCTTTTTAAAAGAAAACTATGGACCTTGCAATTAATGGAAATTAAGCTTCTCCGTGACAAACGTTTGTAACGTGAAGTCAGTTCTTTTCTTACCTTTCTAAAATTGCGTTTTTATGGCTTAATTTACTGACTTATCAATATTCCTTTATATATGAGATGGCTACAATGTTGTGCTGAAAAAATATCAGATCTGTCCATTCCTCTTCGAATAGGAAAGATAAGATTTATTAAACATAAGGTACATGAACCCAATATGGCCTACGTAAGGTTTGCAATGGTTTCTAATGGTGTACAAAGTCAGAAAGATTAAAGTCTAAACTAAGTACATTGTTGTAAAGTTCAAATTATGAACTATCAAAATATGGGCTAGAGATATACACACCTATCACTTGGAGGGTGTAGTAAGTAATAACTTACCTATGCAATATTAGATCACATAGAACACACTCACTAGGTCCAGCTATTTTGCTTCCTTGTCCTCAGGTTTCAGCACAATCAACAGCTTCAATCATGCCATTCTGACAGTCTAAATAACAAATTAAGGTCATCTGTTGAATTCACCACGTAAGTACTTGGAAACAGCAAATAGGCCATATTGGCCACTAGGCCATATTGTGTTCAGGTACTTTATGAAAAAATGTAGAAACTGTGTCAATTTTTTGTTGCTGACAGAGTTTCCAACCGTCAAAACAGTACCAACATGTCAAATAAACTGTTTTTGTCTTCTATACCGTACACCTGCATTTTATGGACTCCTGCACGTTTAATATACTATATCAATGGTCTTTAGTTTCTGTGCGCACTCGAGTAACCGATGGATCACGGAGTTATCCAATACAAGTATATTTTATACATTTCCCATTATCACATTACACTGTTAATTAGTTATTATTTTTAATTATTACTATATGAAGACCACAGGGGTAAAAAGTGCTTTTGTCCATTTTCTTGATTTTACAGGAGAGCATGTTATTTCCTTGTATACACAACCAAAGCCTCTTTGCAATGGATGGAAAGATCACGTTCTAACCTTGTACAACTCCTAGTTAGAAAGACCCTTCACGGAGCTATTTCATAGCACCTTTACCTCAATTTGGCTAAAAATTAACAAAGCACATCTTCATATATTTTTGTGAACTGTAAACGAACCTAAAATTTAACTCATTGCAATTTGTATAATTTGTTTTATTTCCAATATTTAAATTTCCTGCTGTTGGTTAATAAATTGTTGGCTACCTATTGTTTCATGAATTGGGATTTTGTGATTTTTTTCCGTAAAAACAGAGTCATACTACAGTTCAAAATTACCAGTTTATTTTTTAAGTCCACGTTATACACAGATAGGCTAATCTGAGCTGGACCTACAGTTTAAAGGGACGTCCGAACCACTGTGTGACTTCTCCGAGTATCAAATCCGGGACATCTTGGTAACAAGGCGACGACGTTACCACTACGACATATCACTGCTAACTATATATTTCCATATTAGTAAAGTTATCTCATGGATCATACTTGAGCGCACGGTCTAAGGTCTGGACCGTAAGTTCGTATGGAGTTTCTCATGAATTCTGCACCAGGCGGAAATATGGCATTCTGGCGCCATAACAAAGTGTTTCTGTTCACTCTCTGTTAGCCAAATCGGCTGTTAAGGCTCGAATGGACCTTTGGCAGCCGTAAAAGCGATTTCTTCTAGTTTTTGGACTTATAACCACTGTTATTTTTTAAAGAGATTTACCTACGTTTCGGAGGCTGAATCTGCCTCCGTCTTCAGGGTAGCGTGTAGTCTGTTGGATGGTATAAACGGTTGCCTAGGAGGATTATTCTTCGTGGCCTAGGCTCCACCGCGTCTGTCGGTCACAAGGACCTCTTTATACAAAAAGTTGCCAAGTAGGATTATCAATGGCCCAGGCTCCACTTTGTCAGATGACCACGTCAAGGTCAGGATCAAGAGGTCTTTTGACCGACAGACGCGGTGGAGCCTAGGCCACGAAGAATAATCCTCCTAGGCAACCGTTTATGCGATCCAACAGACTACACGCTACCCTGAAGACGGAGGCAGATTCAGCCTCCGAAACGTAGGTAAATCCCTTTAAACAATAACAGTGGTTAAAAGTCCCAAAAACTAGAATGAATAAATCACCACTGATTAGCTACAAAGAAGCATTAAAAGCGATTTGTTTCAAATTTTCCTCTTCACTCAAACAACGTCTTTGATATTCCAAAATATGAAAAAATACATACGCTTAGAATTTCTTCTAGAGCATTGATGTGAATTTTCATGAAGTTTTCTTTCACTGTTGTCTAGATATTATCAAACGTTTCGCGATTACGTAAGTCTATTAAACTATTGAGAATATCTAGAATACAGTGAAAGAAAACTACACAAAAATTCACGTCGATGCTCTAGAAGGAATTCCAAGCGTATGAAATTTTTCATATTTTGGAATATCAAAGAGGTTTTTTGAATGGAGAGAAAAATTTGAAAAACTTCACCCTTTCGGCTGCCAAAGGTCCAGCCCAGCCTTTACATTGCGATGGTGGGGCGGATCGCAATTGGATCCACTCATATATACTTTAATGCTACTGCTGTTTGGCAACAATGCTGACCTTTGCTCCTAGTATACCATCCTAGAAGATTTATTGATCGATAGAATTAACATTTTTGGTTGCGTCGGAACTTTAGGTCATCTTGCACCCTTCAATATTTAAGGGGGAATAACGCCTTATCTAAAATTCTTGTTTAAAAATTTAAAAATTCTTTTTAAGCCCCATGGGAAAAAAATAATAGCACAAGGTTGTAAAGAGGCCTGCACAAGACAAACACAACACATTAAAGAGTGAGAATAAACTAAAAGTTTCCTCATAGACAGTAGAAGAGACCAGCTCTTTTCACGAAACTAAATACATATGTATTTCTGTTTGGTCTCATCAAATTCAAACCTAATTCACTAGATTTAGAATTTCCTTACTTCTGTAATGCGTTAGATGAAAACTTTTTTTTTTTTTTTGTTAATGGCATGCAATACAATTTCCACGGGAGTCTTCCCAAGCCCTTCCGTCCATGGCAGTGTGCCAACTTAGCTATCTTGGAGCCAGATCTGGCTCTTTCGTGCACTCTAGCCGGACCCTGTGGCCGAGTGGTTAACACATCGCACTGCGACGCCAAGGATCCCGGGTTCGAATCCCGCTCAGGCTTGGTTGTTTGCGAATGTCCATTCATCAATTTCATCACTCATCCCCATCTTCGCAAATTAGACAAGAGGCACAAAACGCGAAGTAAAATAAACTAAATCAATCAATCAATCTTTCGTGCACTCGTTCGGCTGTGAACTGGGACGCCCACCCCCCGTTCCCCACTGTGATGCCATCTCTGGTTCCGACCCACATAGACCACCTTTCGTCATAATTATACATTTTGCACGTGACGTGATATTGTTATATTGGCTGCGTCGCCCCACTCTCTCTTATCTCCCCAGCTACTTCTTTATAGCGCAATGTTAGACGTGAAATTGACATAATATTGTCGTCAGGGAATTCTTTACTTTCGATTTCATACCACCATCGGTGGATTATTGAGGTGGGCGATGCCGCCGGCTCTAGATGTTGAAAACTAAGAATAAATTGTCATCAATTTAGAGTTAACGATAATAGCAGTGCCCCACCCCTTTGACAACTAACATTACCCTAGAAGGCACTTTATCCAGCAATCGTAAATCTAGCTCCATGAGAGTCAGTTTTAACTCCATTTAAGGTGAAATTTAGTTCTTTTATGCCCATCAGGTTTCGCAACACTGCCAGGAGGTAAGGAAAAAAAGCATTGATCATATGGGAGTATGATTTGATTCATTCTTTTGTGAATATAAAAATTCCGATGGAATAGAAAGAGATGTCAACGGGAAGAGGGCAGTTTGAAGATGAATTTCACCAGCGGAAAAGTCGAAACTTCCATTTGATTAGCCGTAACTTGATGTTGAAGTTGATTCCCCATAAGGAATACATGGGATTCCGAAAATTATTATTCATCATATTTTTCAAACATCGTGTCCAGCTTAATAATCAATATAACAAAATGTTTGCACTTGCAACATGGAGAGAAATTCATACTTTGTTCTTTTTTGTTATTTTCATTGTTACTGATTTCAGTGTAAAATGGCTACGTGCTGTATCTGAAATTTTCTCAATAAATAAACACCCAGAGTTTGTTTTAGTAGCAGTGCCCATTCGGGCGATACTGAAATAAATGCATAATTGGTGCGTAACTGTATCTCCTCGCCTAAAATTAGGAAGAATACTTCAAAATGGACATTCTCGCTGTATAATCACAAACATTTTGACAAACGGAGGGTATAAACTATAATTTTCGACGGATCACAATAATGATATGCGCAGCCAATGACGAGTATTCTTCTTCCCGCGTGACCACCGCAGTCATAACTACAAGGGAGGATCAAATTTAAAAAACCTGAGGCTAATTTGTTCTTGTTTCATATGTAGTAGATCTCTGTATCTAGGGTTGCACACGTTTGCTGCTTTTTAGCACATACCTATTGCGATCTACATATATTTTCAACTTTGAGTTAGTGCGTGTATACCTTAAGAAGAATAAGTCTTTGGGGTCCTCGTGCAGTCACTTGAGCCACTGCGGAGGCCTTTCCACACATCTGCCTGTGAACTGAGCCTATTGTCGAACTTTCTCCTCCATTAGTAATCCATTAGTAAACTTGCTGGTGTGGTAAGCATGCACAGAGCTATTGAATTTTCATTTGCAGAGACATTTATTTAAGTGTTAGGCTGACAAGGGCGCAAGTGTGTCTAGGAGGCGCCATCTATAATATGACAAAAATTGTGTTTTGAAGCTCACATGATTAGTGTTGCAATTTTGAGGTCGTTTTGTAAATAACAGTTGATACCTCATGTAAACTTGAGCTGTATCGTATCGCAATGCTAATACTGCGTTGGAATCGAACTAGATACCTTTAGATTGTATTGGGTGATGTAGTTATTCATCATTCAGATGGTTATCACTCGCTTGGCCTAAATGTGATATATGCGAGAGGTTACATTTAATGTTATAGCAAAAGAATTCACACGTTCAGTAATTGGATTTCTGTACTCTCCGTGACTGAACCGATATGTATTTGTTTAGAAGAGATATTACTTGCCTCACAATTAGATGAAGGTTATTTCCACACTTGTCCTCTGAATTGTCACATGTCTGACCTCCCTGTCAGAATCTACTCTGTTTGTCCAATAATCGTTCCCCACTTCCATTCTCTCTCACCACCCGCGATCTTCACTCTGTCTCGTATCCTCGCCAACTGACCACTGTTAATTCTCTCTTACGATTCCAACGCTCATTCCACATACGCCTCTCAAGTCAATAACCTAACCTTTGCCTGATTATTTATTCCGCATTCCTTTCTCTATTTCCTGCTATGCTAAGAATGACAGAAGACTTGTCCCTTCTTACCCAATACCTTGGGTACGATATAGTATACAGTATGTCCTACAATTTCTATTGGACATTTAAAGTTTTCATTTGACTCTTGAAATACAGAAAATTTTCCTATTAAATTTATGTATTTAATTTGTTTTGCATAAAATGCACTGTTTTAGAGTTATTGAATTCTTTCACTCTGAATTTGCGCGTACTTTGGATAGGCGGATATTTTTAACGGTCTTCTACGAGTTTTTGTGTGAATTTTCGTTGAGTACAATCGTTTGTGTCGCAATTCCATCTCGATCTCTTTCATGGTATTCCGCCTCCAGTGGAGGACACAAAAAATCCAGAAAGGGTGAACAAGTTTAACACGGTTCTTCCAATTCCATTGTTGACAACAGAAGCCTCTTTCCAACAATGGAGAAAATCGAGTTGACTCCCACGGTTTAATTTTTTCTCCATCTTTTCCCTTGGATTTCCTTCGAATCTTTTTTCAATTGGCCCAATGAACTGAGGGAACTCCCAAGGAACTCCGAACTCCGCCGATAAAGGAAGGAAAAGAAGCAAAAGTTATCGCTTAAGGGAACGTTCAAAGTCCGATACAAAGATGCGAATATACAGGGACGTTTCTCCGCTTGGGAAGGCTGGAATTCCGTTGACAAAGGGGGCTCGACAAATTGGTTCTTTCGAGAATGAGGCTTTTCATCCACTTCTCTGGCAAAAGTCGGAGGCTTTCAAATATTTTGCATCCGAAAAGTGAAATATTGTTTCTACTAGAGCTGAACGATACAACCTTGAGCCGACACCGATACCGATGCTTGAAAATTGTATATAACAACTAAAAGATGTTCAAAATGTTGATCAATATTAGTATTATACTCCAAGTATATGAGGGATGTAAGAGGTGACATTATTAAATTAATTGCATGCGTAAAGGAAAAATACATTTAGGAAGACCATATCGCCGATGGAATGATCGATATTTGTAGTCGTAAAAAGGGGGGTTTAAACCTGTCGTACTGTAAAGACAGACTAGCCCGGAGGTAACATACTCTCGGTACGGGGATCGTTTTCCTGGAGTGCGTAAGCTCGATCCTATTTATACAATAATTATAAATAATAATAATGATGAGCCTCCATGGCCTCAGCTGCGAGAGGTGAAAACACAACTTAAAATAACTTTAAAGAACTCGCACACTCAAATGCGTTTTAGATCGTCAAGGTTGGACCCGGCACATATTTGGATATGGAAATAAGGATTCTTACCCGTCTCAGCGATAGACGTGAATCTCCTCGGAACTCCGGATATAATCCCCCAATTCCTGCTTCACCAACAATTCCAGATTGATTCCCACCTTTCATTATTTCCCCCCAACTATTTATTCTCCCCTTTATGAGATGAGTTAATATGAAGGAATTTATGACCGAACACTCAAAAACATCCATGCCCAGCATTGGATTCCAACCCGGGACCCCTGATAATTATCTGTTTTGTGTAACTTCAAATATTCAGATATAAACACTATTTATTGTGTTCTATAGCAATACTATACGCACATAATATGTGCGAGTGTGTGTATGTTTCTCGTATTTCAAGGACACCAAAGTCCCAGGGTTAGAGTCTCAATGTTGTTCTTTATGAGTGTCTTTTCTTCATCAATTTGATCTAACCTTAACTTATCCTCATAGCCGCAAATTGCCAAAAAACGAGCAGAATCAACGTAAAATAACAAAAGCAGAAATTTCAAGCTTTTAACGAAGTGATGTTCACTTCTCATGCTAAATATTTTAAAGATAAATGATTACATGAGGGCCTCCTCGATGTCGCAGTGGTATCGTCGTTGCCTTGTAATCAAGGGGTCCCGGGTTCGATACCCGGTGGAGGCACATAGAGGTCTGGATCCCACTTTAAACTGTAAGTCCGGTCCCGATTAGCCTTTCTGTGCATAAAGTGGACTTAAAACAACAAATCATCAACCAAATGATGACATGAAATATTTTAAAGTTAATGTCAGTCGCATTATTGGAGAACTAAATACGTAACAAGAAAAATATCGAAGCTTGAAAGACAGCACACAGAAGATTCACATGTTACACGGAAGTAGGACACGTAGATATGCGTTATAGCTTACGGCGGGCGCACTACATGTTGGCAAGGTAAGTGGGGAGCGGGGAAAACGCCGCAGACCAACCAGACAACAGCGGTTGCGCCGAGAGTTACGAAGTCGCTGAAGGAAGGGCTACGCGCACCTCGTTCTCAGGCTGATGTGTTTCTCATCGTGCTCGGTTGGTCGCTTTCCCGCTCATAACTTCCCTTGCCAGTATGTAGGCTGCCCGCCGTAAGACAAGGTAAGAGCTATATTGTAGCTTTTTTGCTACTTTTGAAATGTAGTGACGATGATTGGTTGGTTGATTTGGTGTTTTAAGTCCACTTTATGCACAGTAAGGCTAATCGGGACTGGGCCTACAGTTTAAAGTGGGATCCGAACCACTTGTGCCTCCACCGGGTATCGAACCCGGGTAGTGACGATGAGGATTAGATTAAATATATGAAATGACTTATACTTTATATGCATGCCCTCACCAGGACTCGAACTTGAGACCAATAGTGGGGAGATTAGTGCAGCACTCAACGTGGTGACTCAATTTGAAGCCCCGAAACTGCCACTGGCTTCATTCAAGGAATGATCCTCACGACAGTTAATATGAGCGAACAAGCAACGTGGGGTACTCTTTCCATGGTCATAACGTGACCACACTTGCAATATGGACGAAACATCAAATCACCATGTACCTTTGTTGTCTTAGTCCCTTGAAAGAGGTTAAACTTAATGATTGTCGTATTTTTATCCGCTATAAATTCCCATAAAACGATACCTACACTTTTGTTCTCCAAACAATTCTGCTGTTATTTTTTTTTTTTCAGAAACCTCGCGAGATATTCCCGGGGGACATTCTCCCCCCGCACCTCCACTCGACGTGTCCACCAGCCGTGTTTGTTTTCCTCGGATACTCTGATAAATAATCGATCGCAGTCAGAAACCTTCGAACCGTAAGAGGGATTGAAGGCTTAAAAGTCACTCTTTTTCCAGAGGCTCAACTCTCGGCAGGAGGCGCCAGGGGGAGCGCCGCAGTAAACAATGGTAGCTGAGTATATATCTCTGTAATCCTACCCAGAACGACCTTCCGTAGAGACTTCCCCCTCTCGTTTTCGTTTTATCTTTATTCCCCCCCTCTTCTCTGTTTATATTTGAGATTATGGCTTCGACTCCGGTCGTTCCTGATCCTCTTGACCTACGTTCGTCGACCTCGGCTAGCGATACAAATCAAGGTCGCGAAATTCTGATTTATAGCGCCAGGGGGTTTTGTGTTGATTCTGGAAAGGGGAAGTGGTGCAAGAGTATCTTCGAATGTAACGATAAAAACAATGGAATGGCGAGAATTTGCTTTCCCTGTGCTTGGATCCTTTTTTACTTTCACTGTCCAGATTAACTTACAAAAACAGAGAGCGAAGGATGAAACACAACTGACAGGTACCCCTCTATGAGTGTTACTTTTAAGTCAATAGTTACAAGAACTCTCCTATAGGAACGCCGCTTTATTATGTTTTTATTTGTTCAGGACACTCCTATACTACGGCCGCTTTCAAATCTCAACATGGAGATCAGTATGAACACATGTAAATTACATTTTGATAAATAAATAACGCTGCAAATATTTAAGAAAATCATAAGGTAAAAGGATTGATAAAAATTAAAGAATAATCTGAATATGTTTCTTGTGAATTATGAAAAGCCAGAAAGGTTGAAAGCTAAATTCTCTCCTTGATTACCTCAAACAGCTGAAAGTCACTTAGCAACGGAATCAACAATCTTTCGCTATAAAAGCGAGAAAATTTGATAGAAATATCGAGATATATGTGATATTCACTCGTGTGTACTCCGCTCCCAAGTCCCTCCACGTCAGGATCTTAATCCGCTGATTGAGGATCACTTCGGAAACCTGGAAGGGGACGAGGTCTTAACATAAACCCAACCAGGCCCTTTCGACTGATAATCACCAGCAGAGTCAGTAATAAGGCGACCTGTGCTCTTCACTCGGGTACCTTTTTCTCACCCCTAACAAGCATTTTGATCTTTTCGCAGCAACTTCAGGAAATTCTAAGCAAAGCTACGTCTTGGAATCACATACATCTGGTGATATCAGTACATAGAATTGTGATCAGGAAAAGCAGCGACAACGACGACTAAACTGAACCAATAATAGAAAACAAGCCGTTCGAGGATTAGAACGGAAGATCCCGACCTTATCTCTGGTAACGTACTAGATGTTACCTTAGCCTTAAAAAACAGAGTCCGATACAAGAAGGTAACGATAGCTGTGGTGTCCAAAGGAGCCGGACGCGGGTACGTGACACAACTTTCACTTTTTCCATAGCATCAATATACCTAGGTAATATTATTATTTCCGTTCCTATTCTCCTCAACGCCCGGAACAGGCCCTGAGTTCACCGAGAAGACGCCATCTTAACGCGGATCCGAATCGGACACAGCTGTCTCACACATCTCCATTTGCTGCAAGAGTGGGATCCTCGGCTGTGCCGCACCTGCAACGTTGTATTAAGTGGCCGACACATTCTTCTCGAATGTGCCCATTTGAATTACTTCGGACAGAGTTTTAACCTTCCCAACGATTTGTCATTTATATTGGGAGACGATGGCAGTGTTTTAGCCAATGGTTTTCGCTTTTTGAGAAGAAACTGCAATAATTACCGTGGAATTTCTCTACTCTCAACAACATATAAAATATTATCTAACATTAACAAGACTAAGATTTAATACCAACTGAGTTAATTAAATATGGTGGAAATTCATTAATATGTCAAATTCATAAATTAATTTGTTTAATATGGAATAAAGAAGAAATCCCTCAACAGTGGAAAGAATCCATAATTGTTCCTGTGTTTAAAAAAGGTGATAAAATGAACTGCAATAATTACCGTGGAATTTCTCTACTCTCAACAACATACAAAATATTGTCTAACATTCTTTTATCAAGACTAACCCCATATGCTAATGAAATTATAGGTGATTGTCAATGTGGATTTAAACGTAACAGATAAACTATAGATCAAATTTTCCACATCAGACAGACACTTGAAAAAAAGTGGGAATATAATGAAAATGTCCATCAGCTATTCATTGATTTCAAAAAAGCATATGATTCGGTCAAAAGAGATAAATTATATAATATATTAGTAGAGTTTGGAATACCTAAGAAGCTTGTTAGTATGATAAAAGTATGCACCAGTGAAACAGAAAGTAAAATTCGTGTGGGTATTAATGTGTCTGACAAATTTACAATTCATGAAGGGTTAAAACAAGGAGATGCATTATCTCCATTGCTCTTTAATTTTACCTTAGAATATGCTGTCAGGAAGGTAAAAGAAACTAACGAAGGACTAGAATTACATGGTGTGACTCAGTTGTTAGCATATGCAGAGGATGTAGACTTACTGGGGGATTATATAAATACAATTAAGAATAATGCTAAAATATGTTTCAAAACTGCTAAAGAGATAGGTTTGAAAGTTAACAAAGAGAAAACTAAATATATGCTTACAGACCGAAACCAAGTGTTAGGTAATAATCAAAATCTAATTATTGATAACAACTCGTTTGAACCAGTTTCCAAATTCAAATACTTAGGAGTAATATTAACAAGTGAGAATTGTATTAAAGAGGAAATAAAAATTAGGCTTAATTCAGGAAATGCATGTTACTTCTCTCTTCATAAACTTTTGTCTTCTCGTTTAATATCTAAGAAACTAAAAGTTAAAATATACAAAACACTAATTTTGCCTGTAGTATTATATGGGTGTGAAACTTGGTCCCTTACATTGAAAGAGGAACATAAATTGAGAGTATTTGAAAATAAGATCCTTAGAAAAATATTTGGACCTAAAAGGGATGAGGAGACAAGTGAGTGGAGAAGGTTATATAATTTAGAACTACATAATTTGTATTCATGTCCAGATATTAGTAGAGTAATTAAATCAAGAAGACTTAGGTGGGCAAGCCATGTGGCACGAATGGGAGAGGAAAGAGGAGTTTACAGGATTCTTGTTGTGAAACCTGATTGTAGGAGACCTGTAGGAAGGCCAAGACGCAGATGGATGGACAACGTTGAGATGGACCTAAAGGAAATCGGTAGGGATGGAAAAGAGTATATAGATCTTGCTGAAGATAGGGACAGATGGAAGGCCTGTGTTGCTGCAGCCATGAACCTTCGGGTTTACGAAGGCTAGTGAATTAGTTAGTTAGACTTACCTTTTTTAATGTGCTGTGTTGTCCTATGAAGGGGTATTTGCAAATTGCACTTTTAAGCTTCCTCAAGGGGCGTTTTACACCCTCTTTTTAAATTCTAAGGTAAGGGCTTTAGATAAGGTGATTTTCCCCACACAATCTGCGTGTCGAGGAACCAGAAAATGAATCAATGAAACGAATCTCTGCCAGGGCACGGGTGTTCCTTATGAGTGCCCCTTCATCAATTTAATCTTGTCAGACATTCTCAGTTTCTGGTCTCAAACCTTTTTTATTATTTCTTCTACATTCGCCCATTCCACTACTCTCCCCACCACCCCTCCCTCCGTAGCCGCACCTCTTCTTGTTTTTCAAGCACATTGATTTAGGAGAAAGTTTCGTTCCAGACTTAGTGAGGTTTTTCATGCCCAACCCTGTGTTTCATTTAGGTTAATCCCTCGATGAAGAAGAATGATGAACTGTTGAAATAAATCATGGAGCAAACAAAACTCTATTAATACAGCAGTGTCTTGTACATAATTCGAACCTAGGCCTCTTCGTTTCTTACCGCCGCACGTGCTACTCCGCCACAACAGTCGCCTCTATTTAATTTCAATTCGGTGGACAACCCACACAGTTCTTCTGCACATCTTTACCTGCTATTATGAAGGTCAACTTCAACCACGCACGAAAAGCACTCATATTGCTGATAACAAGCTTTAGGGCCATATTCGTCAAAATTCATCACTTCATTAGACTTGTAATGATTTGACTATGGCTAAAGCATCATTTTGTTTCCAACGAACCATTCCGCCGTTCCCACATCACAAGCATGTCAACCGTCTCTAACGTTTATGTGCACTGCCAATGACTTATCTTAACCAACTCATGCCATTTGACTGTGAAAGCTGATAGTACTTTCACAACACGAAATCCAGCGTAATGATGCTTCATAGCAAATGTGTTTTCGGACACTACCTGAGTTATTGTATTGCTTTGTGCTGATGCTAATACAATACACGTGTTCATATTATCTTATCGCACACCGTCATTAAGTCTTGGTCACAAGTGTGTTTCCATCTCTGTCGTGAGTATTTGAAAATCAAATGCTTAGGAAAGTATTTGGCCCTAAAAGGGATGAGAAGACAGGTGACTCGAGAAGGTTATATAATTTAGAGCTGCACAATTTGTATTCATGTCCAGATATTATTATAATAATTAAATCAAGAAGACTTAGGTGGGCAGGCCGTGTGGCACGAATGGGAGAGGAAAGAGGAATTTATAGGATTCTTGTTGGGAAGCCTGATGGTAAGAGAGCAGTAGGAAGGCCAAGACGAAGATGGAGGGATAATCTTAAGATGGACCTAAAGGAAATCGGTAGGGATGGAAAAGATTGAATTGGTCTTGCTCAGGAGAGGAACAGATGGAAGACTTGTGAAGCTGCAGCCACAAACCTTCCGGTTTAAGATGGACCATCCGAATCACCTTCCTCCAAACAGCATTTTACTGAAAGAACATTCTTGTCACTTGTCCACAAACCATTCATGTACGAAAACACTATTTGAGTGAAAGCATTAGTTGACGATAAACTGAGAAGAAACTCAAGTATGTTAGGAACATTGGAATGTGACACGTCGTTGACAATGAAATAATTGCTACCGAACAATGTAATAGTTCATAGTAATAGTAGAGAAGGTGTATTGTTGCAGTAATTCTATCCAAAATTGTTCTCGCCAGTTTATTAGTTTTGTTTTGGTTTAGAAATAATAGTATTAGTATATTTAAATAATTAAGTAAACGAACTAGAGAAGTTATTGTCTTCATGTTTTATAAGAGGTAAAATAACCTGCCCAATGACATTATGTAATTGGGGTGTACGTAGTACACCTAATTGTCAACCTCACTTCCACGTAGCACACCCTGGACTACATTTTGCAGACTAACGAGGCTCTGGTGTCTGAACCTACGGCTCAATTAATCATGTGTTGTCCTGGCTTTTGTCCTTATGTGTGCTGAGTGCCCTTTTACATCCTCAGCTTTTAACCCAAGTAAGAATATTGTAGTCCTTCAACATTATGTTATGTTATATTAGTTATGGTAAGGGGCTGTACCCGGTATAGTGTGACGGGTGTAAAATAGGCTAAGTGCTGACGCACATTCAAAATCAATGACATTATGCAATTGTCAAAAAAGAAACATTCTGGTGTCTATGGCGTACCACGTAGGTACATAAGACCCGACACAGGCTTCATCTCGGCTCTTGTGGAAGTGATATGATCAACAACACGCTCCTGCCGTCTTTACCACCAGGCACTCTTTGTTAAGATGCTGGGACAATCCCTTGACACAGGTTCGAACATGGGTCATCTGGCTGTGTAGCGCATTACGCGACATTTATCTCACGGAAAAAAATCAAGACAGAGATTGAAATAGGGAC
This sequence comes from Lepisma saccharinum, assembly GCF_977018435.1. Taxonomy (NCBI): domain Eukaryota; kingdom Metazoa; phylum Arthropoda; class Insecta; order Zygentoma; family Lepismatidae; genus Lepisma; species Lepisma saccharinum. The sequence continues at coordinate 2,105,800 of NC_139247.1, read as the reverse complement.
TGTCCAGGATAATACTGGATGTACGGTCACCTTAGGTATACCATGCTAAATAAAACCAACGAAACAACCTATGAAGATATGTGCCTGTATAATATATAAGGTTCAGTCACTGGAAAACACTCGACGTGCAGATGCCGCGGCTCCACGAAACTCCTGCCACTGGAAGTGGGTTCCGTTGTCGCCCGGAAGATGGCAGTCGCGTAGCAGGCTTGTGTAAAGCAGTGCGAGTGTGAGCCGTGTGAAGTGCAGTCGTGCAGGGACTTGCCGTCAGAAACTGTGACGTGCCTGCGTCAAGCCATCAAATCAAAGAGACCACGTTTGCTGTCGCCCAGATTGGTGTTGTTGTATGATAATGCACGTCTGCAAACAGTCAATGTTGTCCGGGACCTGTTACACAGTTTCGGCGGGAAACACTCCAGCACCCACCTTATAGTCCGGACATGTCCCTGTGCGATTATGTCATCTTCGGTGAGCTGAAATGGCACTGCGTGGTCGCCGGTTAAATTCGGACGCTGAGGTGAAGGATGCAGAGTGATTGGTTGTTGCAGCAAACGCCCACCTTCTACAGTGCTGCCAAAGACCTACTGCCAGGACGGTGAAACAAATGACTCAACGCCTACGGGGATTACTTTTAAGTTGAGTAAATAGTTTCATAGTCATACAGGGTGGCCTTTTTTTCACTGACTGGGGACATTTGGTCACCTGAGGTATAACATGCTAAATAAAAACAATGGAACAAAGTGTGAAGATATTTGGCTGTACAGTACAAAAGAATGCTTACGCCTCGTGCTCCGTTGAAACTTATAAATGCAATTTGTAGCCTTCTAGCGATAACTGATGTCGGAGTCGCTGCTTAGGTACGGATTCCTTTAACTTTCCGAAACTGTAATTGTTTAATTGCCTGTGTCAAATGTAGGCCCTGAGCCAGCTCCTGAGATCCTAGAAACTCGCTTCTGCAATTAGAGAAGAATTCGCGAGGCATCGCAGAGGATTCTGGGAACAACAACGAGTCTCCCGATTATACAGTCTTCCCGGTTCCTTGTTTCACGGAGTTTCTCCTCTGCGGGGCGGGATTTTTAGCGACTACGTCAGGTTAAACGGAGCGCCTCTAATTTGGAGACAAACAGACCGACAGGACTTGGTGGGGCAAGGGCCCCCGGTAACAAATGACGCCAGAAGACGAGACTGGAGAGTAGCGCTCCTTGTGGCATTTCTGGAAACCTCGACTCAGCATTCGCCATCTATCAGACATAAATAATAGAGAGGTCTTTCGGAGATTCCGGCATCAAAGCTTCATCCCTCAGGTCTCGAAATACTTTCGCGATTTCTCTGATTTATTGTCGTCTGAGGAATGTTGAAAAGCTCAAACTCCCTCACTGGGGAATTTTGTCTTTGTCGCTTCTCAGTGATGTAATTTTGTGGCGTGGAATATCCAAGGCTGGGGTTCCACGGTTCGATCCTCGGTGGGGAACAATTTAAACCTAGCTTACGGGATCGGGAGGAGGGTGCCAAGTCTACATTCTGGGCTCTTGGTGACTGAACTGGTTGATTGAATCAGTCAAACTTTTTGGGTGCGTTTGCACTCTTCAAAGTATAATTTTATCTGAAATCCTTCCCTTAAAAATTAAAAATGGGTGTTAAGGGCCCCTTGAACAGAACAAAGACAACACATTAAAAAGGTAAGATTAGTGTTAAAACAGTCCTGCTCTTTTTAAAAAGCTATAAACATTTGTCGAAACATTGTCATCAACATATTCACATTATTTATGATATATTAATGCCTCTGTAATTGGAGATATCCTTTCTCTGTAGAAGGCAAATAAATAAATAAATCTCCCAACATGGATGACGATGAAACAGTTGAGAAGGCGTGTAAGGGGTGACCCTTCCTCGAAGTACACCCAATTGTCAACCTCACTTCCGAGTACATAGTACGCCCTGGACTGCATTTCGCAGACTAACGAGGCTCGGGCGACTGGTCTTACGGCCTGTATAATTCTGTGTGTTGTCGTGTGTCTTGTTCTTATGTGCTAAGTGCCCCTATACAGCGTCAGCTTTTCACTGAAGTCAGAATGTTTTAGTCTCCGATATTACGGTTGTGTTCTTAGTTATATTTTTAGATAAGGTAAAGGCCTGGCTCGACTCCGTGTCATGTGACGGGTGCATAATAGCCTAAGTGCTCACGCACCCAATAGTTTTGAATTCAATCAAACAGTTGAGACGATTAAACGTTTGTCTGAAACAGTACATTTGGGACATTCTAGAATAATATGTCGAAAACATAATATGACATTACAGACAAGATACACTTCAGACTCTAGCCATTGAAGAAAGTAACTATACTTGAGACGGCTGTGTCCAATACGAAGCCGGGTAAAAATTAATTCTTCTCGACGGAAGGGGCGGTACGAGGAACGTCATGCACCAATGGTAGGTTTGATAGCACGAACTTGTTCCCCCTTACCTTATCCCATCATGCCAAGTGTCAAAAAGGGAGAAACGAAAGTATTTCTGAAGCTCACGGTGTACTATCGAAGGTTCTTGGTTTGAATTCGGGCTTCGAATCGTTTCGGGGTTGATCCTTCATCAATTTCATGGAGCAAGCGAACGAAAACAAGTCCTCAGCGCAAGTAGCGACTTGAGAGGTCTCGAACAATGAACGCGCAAGAAGGGAAGTGACTGCATGGAGGGGAAGACGATCCTGAAGCCGATTGCAGCAGCGCAAAGTACTCTGACCACTCGCTTTCTCCCCTTTTCTACCATTATGCGTAGCATTGCTTCACAGATTCCCGAAACACAGCGTAGTCACCATTCTTCCTATAAATGAATTACGAAACGAAACATAGTTGCTCAAGAGCTTCTCGGTGGTTCAAAAAGTCTGAATTGATTTGATCTTTAATATTATGCGTCGCTTTTCTGTCACTTTTGGCTAATCGCGACGATGAGGATGTGTGATGAGATGCTGAAATTGAAGAATGAACACCCACAAAGAACATGCATACCTAGGCCGGGATTCGAACCCGTTACCCTTGGCTTGCTGTGGTACCACTCCGCCAAGATATCAGCGTTAGAAAAAGCATAACGGGGCGTTCTCCTTTAAGCCATCCGAGGGGGACCTGCTTCGTTGCTCCAGAATTAGCCGAGAGAGCCTCTCGTAGCGAACCCGTGTTTGCAATGAAATCAATACCCACACACTCGCCGCCGAGAGAGACAAGGGCCCAACAATATCGCATGCAGGGTGCAACAATCGAAACAACAGCTTTCCTTAACCTTGTTGCACTTTCCCGGCTGTTGGTAATAGCGTTGATATCCTTAAACGTCCCCCACCCACATCTTCTGTGTTTGAAGAGAATGGAATGAGGTCTGTCTCTACATCGACCGTGTGGCACATCGTGCGCATGCGTGGTTCATGTTTCTTAACCTTATGTCCTCCTGCTGATGTGTCTAAACCGGTCCTGTTTGACGGGATGGTGACGTTACACGATTTGAAACCGTACAGTTCTGACCGTATATGTAGGGTAATTTCATAGTCGTACGTCGAGACGAGGACCGTATGTTAAAAGTACGGTTCTGGAAAGAGTTTTAGAAACATCAAAAATACAGAGTGTCCAAAAATAATATGGACATTTTTTGAACTTGAAAAACAGAGAAATTATTAGAGGTGACTTTACTAGACTTTTTTTATTTCAAGCTCCAATGTCTAGCGTTTGAGCGCGTGTACTGTTGGATTAAAAATTATAGATACTCCAGTTTGGACTTCAATTAAAAATTAACCAGCCAACCCACATAGAAATTAATTACATCAAAATTTAGCTTTTTCAATTCTGCGTTTATCTATGATAAGTAATTTGTTTTCGAATGTGCCTTATATTCTTTATTGTCGTGAAAACAAAAAGAGAGCAGTTTGTTTTAGTTTTTCAAAAGATCGCTCTTTTTAAAATTTTAAAAATAAAAAACGTGTCGTTCGATCGTGATGAAATTTTAATACGGTGCAGGCAAAGAGGTTGTAAATACAAATCTTAATTTGCAGATTTTTAAAATTTTTCAAAAAACTGTTATCATCAATTTTGCGAAACAACATTTTCTTAGTATTGGGTAGTCCTACAAATACAATATTGGTCTTGTTTTGAAGCTCCTTGCATCTGTTTTTAAAATCCATTTTCACTGTGAATTCACATTGCGAAACCGATTTTATACAAATTTTTATTCAGCTGAGTAAAGCTGGACGTGGAACGTGGCAAAACTGCACGCAGCGATGTCCGTTGAACAGTGAAAACTGCGGGCTGGCACTGCGAGTCGGTGCGGGCGGTGTTGCCACGATTCACGTATATACTAAAATCTCATCACGTTCGGACAAGCCATTTTTTATTTATGGTATTTCCATGACAACGATCGTTTGTTCTCACGACGATAAAAATTAAAAAGCACATTCGAAAACAAATTATTTAGCATATATTAACGGAGAATTGAATAAGCTAAATTTTGAGGAAACTCGTTTTTATGTAGTCGGCCCCTGTGGCGGAGTGGTTAGCACATGGCGCTATGACGCCAGGAGTCCCGGGTTCGAATCCTGGCCTGGACATGAATATTTGTGAATGTCCATTCATCAATTTCATCATATCATCACTCATCCCCATCTTCGCAAATTAGCCAAAAGTGGGACACAAAGCGAAGTAAAATAAAGCAAATCAAATCACAAAAAATCGTTTTTATTTAGGACTACTGGTTAATTTTTAATTGCAGTCTAAACTCGAGTATCTATAATTTTTAATCCGATAGTAGGAATTCTTCTTTTTTCGTTCCGTCATAAGCTGCCAGCCGGTAGTCATTAGTGTACACAAAATGGCAGAAGTGAGCATTTTTTCTTTTGAGATACATAAGAAGTGTCGAATAATCACGTCATCAATTAGCCACAAGTTGGTAGAAGGTGACGTACAGTCATTGACACTTCTGTGCTGCAACGATTCCAATAGGTTTGTTACAACCAAGACGTGTTCATGACTGTACAATAAACTAGATCAACAAATTTATTTATTAGGAGGAAGTATCTCAAATGCGGTGACAACGAATCTTATAAATATCGAAAAAAGATCCCAAGAAATCGTCAATATATCCCAAAAATAAACGGAGAGAAACCTAACTGAATTTTAACCTTTGTACAAGCTTTGCTAATATTTCAGAGAAATTGGTCTTGCTTTTCAAGCCCATTTCTGGAGATAGATTAACATAGCGTGTTGTGTCTTTGCATTAGCTCAACCAATACATTGGCCCTACTGTTATATATACTGTGATATACTGTTTTATTTACCGTCATATTTCTGTCACTCTTGGCTAACCGAACCGCGACGACTTATATGAGCGATGGTTACATGAAATTCATAAATGGACACTCACACAGAACACTCAGATTGCTGGAATAAACATATTTTTGTTTGATTTGATATGTTATTTATAGTCGCTTTTCTAGCACATTTGCCTAATGAGTGGATGCGTGATGATGAAATTGATTAAGAGACACTCACAAACAACACCTCTACCCAGGCCTGGATTCGAACCCGGGAGCCCTTGCATTATAGACCGTAGTGTTAACCGCAGAAGGTCATCTTCGCTCTACCAGCTAGTCAAAATACTCTCTGTACCAATACCTATCAAGACAGACGAAGGCAGGATGTTACAACCGTGACAAGATACGTCAGCATGATATGCAGCCGAAGAGAATAACAGGCAGAAAAATGCCAGAGCCTCTCCACTGCCTGCAGCGCCGCCAGTTGAGTTGGATGAAAACAAATGCACTCTTGTCGCAAGCCGGAAGAAACTTTATTAATGTTTCATGGTGGAGTTGGCTTCCTGGGGACATTCGTGGCTGTGAAGTACAGCGGCGTGAAGGCGAAGCAGAGGTATTGTACTGGCTGTGGGAAGTGATTGAAGTCGGTTTAAATGGATGCTCATCTGCTGGACATAGACAAGGCTCAAGTCAACAAGGCATATAGATGAGTATTCAGCAACGTAGACAACTCAAATATTGCAGTAGTGCAAGCAAATATATCACTGAAGTACGTAGAAATTGTATAGTGATATTCTTTCCGTAAGATCTTCATTAACAGATTACAGCATCTCGCCCTCTGAGACGCGGGGAAACGAGCAGAAACGCGTTTGCTGTCTGCTTCTATTGAAAACAAATGATGTAACGCCCACTACAGCGGAACTAAAGTCCGGAATTACCGGCCAGAAGTATGCAGGTTTCTAGTGTGCAAATGTCCGTTGGCTGCGCTTCCAAATGCCCTCTCGTGTAATTCCACGTGTCTTCGTTTAGCTCCGGCAAGCGTCATGCTTGACCCCGCTGCAACCAAGCATGGAAAATGTTCCACTGTTCGGCGCGTGGTGGTGCGGTAAATAGGCGGACTACTGTCGGAAAGGTACATGGAAATTTCCACTCGGAGATTCTGGGAGGCGCAGTGAGTGTTAAGTTTAATAGCGAGTCGTAACTCCAGAAGGTGCCAATCAACAAGCGAGTCGATGACGTCGTCTCAACAAGGTACCTATCGCTAACACTCTTCCTGTCGTTGTACGAGGTTGATAGGCTCGCTAGCCATGAGAGAGAGATTATTCATTGGAAGCGAGCCATAATTCCCAAAGGCAGGAAACAACAAGCATCTCAGCCCAACAATGTACACTTCTGTTCAGGTAATGACATATTTTTAACTGGACAACCATATAAAATGTGCAACTTTATGTGAACAGGAGTGTACAAGATTTCTCTTTTACATTTGTTTCAAACTTACAGATAAATATAGAAATCCACTATACTTACCAGCTGACACATGGCAACCAATAACAACTGATATGATTACTGCATCAAAATATGGGGCTTTCCCGATGGCGTAGTGGTAACATCATCGTCTTGTAATAAGGGGTTCGAGGGTTTGATACCCGGTGGAAGGAACATAGTGGTTCGAATCCCACTATATTGTAGGTTAAGGCTTCCCCTATGGCTCAGTGGTAGCGTCGTCGCCTTGTAGTCAAGTGGTCCCAGGTTCAATACCCGGTGAAGGCACATGCACAGTGGTTCAGATCCCACTTTTAAATTCCTACGTTTCTGCAACCTGTAGTGTATTTTTTGACTCGCGACTTCTACGCTCGAATATTGAGATGGGGTACCTCATTGCTCGTAATAGCCCAGTCAATAAAGGACAAAAAACGTCGAATGTCGGGAATAATTCCGTAAAGGCTGAATTTTGGTCAGTTGTTAGAACACTACTAGTAGTGGAAAATCCCAAACGTCCCCACCCCTCCTCACGGTGCTCCCCCCCAGCCCCCCAAACATCAATTTCGCAGCAGTTATTCACCTATATCTCCGTAACCAATCGTCGCAGGCAGATAATCTATCTTTAGTCTCAATCCTCTTTGGATGGGCTAGAAAAAAGATTGTGTTTAATTTTTCTCTTTAAAAAAGTGAATTTTTGTTAGTACTTTCTAAGGTTTTTGACTTGTAACTTTTGAACAAATTAAATGACAAGATGTTGTTTCGAATAAAAGTTGTAGCTTAATTTATAAGCCCAATATAGGTCAATAACGTAGAGTCTACGAAACTGTTGTTTGGGGGGGCGCTGGGGGGGGGAAGCACCGCGAGGAGGGGCGGCGACTTTTGGGATTTTGCACTAAAATTCAGCTTTTACGGAATTTTTCCCGACGAAAAACCTTTATTGACTGGGCTATAATGATCTTGAAAATGTCAGTATGAAGTAGAGATGGAAGACGACAGCGCGTTCGATTGTTTGTAAAGTTACATCGCATCATTATGTGAGAACTTCCTCTAATATTATAAAAAATTAACATTGCCCATTTCTCAGTAATAGACTGGTTATATTACTGTTTCAGAAACGAATCCAATGACGACACTATGTAACACTGACTGAAGCTTATGTAGATGTCATTACTTAACCCTAGCTTACCCGTGCCGTACGAGGAACTTACTTTCCTAAGGGGGGTTCATTAATTATAATAGTTAGAAACATTACCATCATTAATAATAAGTACACACACATATTTCATCATTCACTAAATCTCGAAAAACATATTAATGTCCCATCGACGCTATATTTTGGTATATATAAGTTCAGTTGTGTAGTAATTATAATAATTACAAATATTACCATCATTAGCAACCAATTGTACATTATTTCATAGACGAGTGTTATGTCGCAACGAACATCCCGAGTAGGGGGTGGGGGCTGATTGTCCCACCATGTGAATTTTGACACTACGTTACCTATAGGACTTCTTGAACAAAAGAAATACAGAAATATTTGGAACACACTAGTGAAGAATCTAAATTAATTTTCAATTTACTTATAAAATATTGGAAAAATTTTTTATAAAAAGAAGTGGTGGACCTGAAAGCTCCTCTCGGGTATGCTCGGATTAAAGCACGTTTGGTACCTGAAATATTTGTTTGAATTGTTGACTTAAGCCACCCTCATGCACAGATAGGCTAATCGGGACCCGACGTACAGTTTATAGCGGGATCCGACCAACTGTGCCTCTACCATGTATCACACCCGGACCCTTTACAAAGCAACGACCTTAGTTTAGTAATTGAAGGTGATTCGTCTAAATTGGTTTTGAGAAAGTGTAAGAAATGACGGATTTCGCTGGGAGGAACCTCAAAGCACTATTTTAACCCTGACAACTGTGGAAAATTAGCAACGTTTGAATTTTCTCGGTACTTTGACTGAATTTCATGAACGTCGTAATGACGCATTTTTCCCCCAAGGCTTCAGTCAGTAAGATTGGTGATTTATACATGATGTAAGGAAAAACGTCACTTTGAAGTAGTTGTTACTTTCCGAATAAAATTAACTTCAATCGGCGTTACGATCAATGCGTTACCCCCAAGAACCACATTTCGGCAAAAACATATTTCTGGCAATCTCCCAAAATGGTGAATTTTATACGGATAAGATAATCAATGGCGGTCTTCTATCAAAACACAGATAAAAAATTCTTAGGCTCTTCAAGACCTGGAGACGAGGAGTTTTTATATCCTCCAATATCGTCCCAGGAGCTTCGCTTTTTATCTCCTTAATTTGATGCTTGTTGACACAGAGGCCATTTGTCAGGCTTTGACAAGACGGCAAACATTATACACATTAGAGTTCCCTCGACAACCTCCTTCGAGAAAATGAGATTGTTAGCGCCAATGATAGCTCCTGGGGAAAATAATTATGTGGAACTTTCGAGAAACTCGAAGAAGGCTAATTTTCGTGTCACTCTTCTCAGCTCTCTCTATCTCTCTCTCTGCGCTCTATTCGTCTATCGACTATTTGACCTGTCTATGTATTTTGGTTCCTTTCTAAGTGTTTATTCTACGCAGTCAAGGACGAATGTTTTAACACGATGGAGTCCAAAGAATGTTGTTATATCGTTGCTAAACAGGCTAAAATGCGAACTAAGATTCTCTAAACCTTTCCGAAGTATTTAAAGGTGATTAATTCATTGATTTTGTTTTTTTATCGTCGAATTTCGTACACTTCTGGCTAATCTCAACGATGAGGATGAATGATGATAAGATGAAATGGATGAAGGGACAAACGGAAAAATATATGGATGTGACAACACTTGCACCATTTTGTCATCGTCGTTGGAAACGAGTATAAATTCTTCCATCCGTTCTAGAAATTACACCGAATCATGCTGCGATCTCATATCTAACCTATCTGCTACGTATTTACAAACAACATTATTTTTCTGGTAAACAAAATTTTACTTCCTCTTAAAACAGGGAAAATGTTCTCTCTCATCTAAGTCACAACGATTTGTCTCGCCGAATGGGCAACTGAGTTCTCCCATCACCACCGAAAAGTCAACGCAATCTACCAAATAGTATCCAAGTTATTAGCTCTGTTACAACCAGACCCGCTCTCCCCTACTTGACACGGACATTTGCATTCCCAACCTTCTTTTCTGCTGATGGAGATATTATCTGACAAATTAACCAATCGCAACAAGGAACGAAACCAGAATTTCTTAAGCTTGTCCATTCATTAATTTTATCTTGTTACTCACAATGGTTCCTTCAATATAAACATGTAAAGGGGAAAGGAATACTGATATTGAATGTACAAGGTAGAATCAAAAAGTAAGGTAACAAGTGCCCTGAAAATGTACAACGATATGCTAGTAACCGTTTTTTTTGTGTGTGTTGTAGGTATTGATGGATAGTATCCCTGGTGACCGCTAGAGAGCAGCATGGTGACACAGTTGCAGAGAATCGCAGTTCGAAGATGGCAGGGTTACTGGAAACATGGTCAAATGTGGAAGTGCGAAGTGTGATCAGGTTTTTGCATGCGAAGGGGAAGAAACCAGCCGAGATCCATCGGGAACTTGTGGAGGTGTATGGAAACAACGTGTTATCCAGGAAATAAGTATGGTGTTGGTGTAAGGAGTTTGAAAATGGTAGGACTGACATTAATGATGATCAGCGAAGTTGCAGACCGTCAACTTCCGCTACCGACAAGAACATTTGTCAGGTGGAGGGAATGATTAGGGAGGATAGGCGAATCACACTGTCACACATTTCAGATGCACTGAACATTTCGTATGGTTCTGTGCACAGTATTGTGCACAACACGCTTGACTACCGCAAAGTGTGTGCACATTGGGTACCAAGAAATCTCACTGATTATGACAAAGGCAGACGAATGGGCATGAGTCTGAACCACCTGATCCGTTATCAACAAGAAGGGTCGTCATTTCTGTATCGCATCATTACGGGTGATGAGACACCTGTGCCATTGTGGACACCGGAATCCAAACGTTCCTCCATGATGTGGAAACATCCATCATCGCCCCCATTCAAGAAGTTTAAAACAGTAACATGTGCAAGGAAAACAATGGCCACGATCTTTTGGGACCACCTTGGTGTGATTCACCTGGAATTCCTTCCAGGTCAATGCTGTGACCTACTGCCAGACATTGGACAGATTGAGAGAGGCCATACGTCGGAAACGACCTGGAGCACTCAGGGAGCGTGTATTGTTGTTACACGACAACGCTCGACCTCACACAGCGCAGCTCACCCGTGACCATGTCACACGTTTCCACTGGGGGGATTTGGAACACCCCGAATACAGCCCTGATCTTGCACCCAGCGATTTCCATCTGTTCGGACCAATGAAGAAGCATCTTCGAGGACGACGCTTCAACACAGTGCAAGAGGCACAGGATGCAGTGAAAACCAGTTTGGACAGCCTTGACACGGATTTCTTCACTCGTGGCATTGATGTATTGGTCACCCGCTGGAACACGTGCTTAGACAAATATGGTGACTATGTGGAATGTTAGTGTGCAGTGTCATGTATACCCTGTCACAGTTTAGGCAACCACGACATAAAGGTTTCTGTGGAAAAAACTTGTTACCTTACTTTTTGATTCTAGCTTGTACAATACACTTTTCATGTAATTTATCTTAGATCGCAAATTTTACTTTTGTGTTTGTCTTGTGATTCCGTCGTCGTCTGAAACTTTTAGGTATTCGTAACAATGAAAATGAATGCTGATAGATGAAATTTATTTACTGATTTATTGAACTCTACAGATGCATACCTAATTACAGAATCCACACATATAGTGAATACAGTTGCATATATTTTTCTGAAATACTTGCAACTTTTAGTGTACAATTTCGAAAATGAATTATGTGTTTAAGGCCCGTGTGTAAATAGTAGCTTCCCATAGGTTCACAGAAAATATGTCAATGGTTTTATTCTTGATTAGCAATTTATTGTAGCTTGCACGTATTATCCTTAAGGGAGATTCCTTTAAAATTTCTGATCTAGTCTTCTTTATAAGAAAAACGTCAGTCTTGGGTCTAGTTTTCGACAACGGGATTCGAAAATGTATCTGTGAAAGTAGATGCTCAGCATCTACTTCATGATTTAACAACTTCCAAAGGAATACTATTTTCTGTAACGTTCTTCTATTACACATCTTTGTAAACCGACATTCATATAGCTATTAGATTATCATAGTGTTCAAATGTGGGGTAAATTTTCTGAACTTTGTATTTTGAAAATCTAAGAAATCTTGATTGGACTCTTTCAATTGCTTCACTGTACTTTGCTGTGTCTGTATTCAATATAACAGAGTTTCGATCTTTCAGATGAGTAATACAGAACATTTAGTGTCACAATACTCTTAAAATCCCTCCCCATTCTAAGAATAAACCGAAGGTTCTCGAACGCATCACTAATTATTTGTTCTATGTGTTTATTAAAAGTAAGAATTGAATAAAAAAATAACCCCTAAATTATTGACTGTAAAATTTCATGCAAGAGTATGGCTGTGTATTTGGTAGTTAAATTGAACATCCGTGTCCAGGACTGCACTTTCAGAATCTTGGGAAGAGATATCGTGAATCGACGGTAGCCCAGATGGCAGAACGGAATTGATAATGACATTCAGGTACTTAATGCAAACGAGTGCAACTTTGATTGCTTTGAACTGCACGAAAGTGCATCACAGAGCTTAAAAGAAACATTTGCAGCAGTTTCGCTCGCATGATTTATGAGGCCTTGAGGCGAGAAGCAAATGCAGGCCTATAAATTATTAATATTCTGCAATGTGGTGCTTTGGTGTTGCCGTCAGTGGGGCGAAACCTCAAACAGGCGGTGGCTGTAACTTACGCAACATCTCCGACGGGTTCTTTCGCTCGTTCATCACCGGAGGTAAATCAGGGAGAAGGAATAAGTAGTTCTACTATATAACGACCCTTTCAGACCGCAACAAAGGTTCTCGTCTTGTGCAACTGTTAGCTTTGCAAATGCTGCGAAACCTTCAAGGTAGACTTGTGCGAAATCTTCCTGTCTCTCACTTGAATCCCCTATGGCGTAACAGTAAGGTGGTTCCCTTGTAATCAATGGGTTGCATGATTGATTCCCGGCGTAGACATATAACACAATGGTTTGGGTCCCTGTTAAAATTGGAATAAAAGGGGTGACCCTTTTTGAAGACACCCAAATATCACCCTCACTCTGAACTCCATTTTGCTTTGTTTCAGTTGGGTTTTGAGTCCACTTTAGGCACAGATAGGCTACTGGGGACTGAGCCTACAGTTTAGAGTATAAACGAACCACTGTGAAATGTACCTCAACCAGGTATCGAACCCGGGACGTTACCAGTAGGCCATCGGGTAGGGACGGACTGCATTTTGCAGATTAACGAGGCTAGTATAATCCTCCATGGGATTTTGTTGTGTGTTGTCCATGTGTTTGTGATTGTCCCTTCATCTCATTCGTCTTATCAGCATTCATTAACATCTTCGCCGTTAACCAAAATTAGCATGCAAGCAAAGTAAAAGAAACTAAATGAATCAATCAATCAAATCTATTTAATTGATTGATTGATTTGTTTGTTGTGTCAAGTCCACTTTAGGCACAGAGAGGCTAATTGGGACTGGACCTAGAGTTTAGAGAGGGATTCGAACCATTATATTCCTCCACACGGTAGTGAACACGTGACCCTTTGATTACGAGGCAACGTCGTTACCACTACCAAACATATTTGAACGTCGACTCCACAACTCACGATTAGCCTACCCGAACATAAAGTTGATAATATCTTCGGTATCATTCCGAAAATCATCGACAAATAAGCCAATCTTCGTGGTGGAGTAGTTAGTACAGATCGTTACGATGCCACAGTTTACGAGTTTGGATGTCTACGAAAAATCTTCTCTTATAAAGAAAAGGAAGTCCTTCACCTTGGCCATGAGGTCTAACAAGCAAACTTTAGGCTCCTGCTACGGGACGTCCGAAGGTTCGAGTCTCCTGGGGGTAGCGTAACGACTTTTCTCCTGAGATTTCGGTCAGTATATGAGACCGGTGTCCATCCACCATCGTGAGGAAATTTGAGAGCTACGAATGAGTAGCGTAACCCGGTCATGGACACCTACAGCAACGAATGGGGTTTCGTCGTGCTGACCACATGTCATCTCGTAAGTTGTTGGATTACCTTCAACGTCTGGTGAGAGTGAGGCCGGCAGACTGTAGGTAGTTATCTGTGCCCTGGCCCTCGGGCATTTTTACGCCACGGGTTAGACAAAGAACTCCTATTCTTTATACAACCCAAACAACGACGTTGTAATTCTGGTTGCAGCATAACCAGGAAACATGGAGTGTGTGTGTAGTTACTTGTTTAGTCTCGAGCCTCCCCAACGGCGTAGTGGTAACGTCGTCGCCTTGTAATCAAGGGGTCCAGGGTTTTATACCCGTAGTATGTATATTGCAAAGTTGTTCGGTTCCCACTTTAAACTGTAGGTCCAGTCCGGATTAGCCTTACTGTGCAGTGAACTTAAAAAACACCAAATCAAATCAAATCAAATCAAATCTATTTGGGTTGGCCTGGTAGTTCTAGGTTTCCAGGGTAGAGGTCATCTTTACAATTTAAGTTGTGACGTGAGCAGGCTGTCACGAAAACCTTGATCTGAGTCACTAAAAAAAAAAAAAAAGGATTAAGCGCTAACTGAAATTTTCGCGCTTAATTCGTTTCACGATTTTGCTTTTCGTGCTTATTCCTTCACGGTTTTTCCGTTCAGTATCAATCCGTTTCGCTTTTATTCATTCGCTATAATTCCTTTCGCGCTTAAACCTATTGCTTTTATTCCGTTCGCACTTTATCTGTTTCGCGTTTAATGCTTTTGCGCCTGTTCTGTTTTACTCTTGTTCCTTCCGCGTTTAATCTTGCGTTCCGATTCACGGTTGTGTACTTTTGTGCGTTGTCCATTTCGCGATATTTTCAAATGAAAAAAATATCTCAGGTTTTAACCCTAGTTTATCCTTGCGGTACGAGAAAGTTACTTACCTGAGGGAGAAGGGGTGTGGCCTCAGAGGCCCACACCTTCATAAATCTCTAAGATTCAAAAATCCATTTTGTTATTGAAACAATGCTTACTTTGATGTTCATATAGATTTAATTATTTACTAATTGTAACAATTACAAAAATTACAATAGTTAATAAAAAGTAAGAACCAATTATTGCAAGAGTGTCACAAACATATTTTATCATTCACTAAACCTCAACAAGGCCATATTCGTTTTTATGAATCACTTTTTTGTTTAAATATGTTCAATTATTGTAATTATAATAATTATTGAATGTACCGTCATAACCAACTAATTGTATATTGTCAGTGGCATTAGCGTTACGTCTTAAAATATATAACCAAGGGGGGGGGGGGGGGCTGCCAAGCCCACTCGTGAATTTTGCCTCTTATGTACGTGACGTTTATAATTTTGTGGACATCAATACTAGATATATTTTAAGAACAGCACAGGGAAAAAAATATTCATAATAATTTTAACAGTTGTAATATCGGATAACAAGGGGTGGTGCGCCTCCGCCCCCATCGGCTAAGCTAGGTTTAAAGCGGACCCAGTTGCCACAGCCTCGTTAACCCAAAGCTCTTCGCAGAACATGACAGAGCAGTGATGGAACGTTCTCAGACAGCGACACGGAACATGCAGCGGGGAGAGCCGAAAGCTGCGGTCTTGAAAGCATATTTGGTCCCGGGAAGCCGACCTTTCAGGCTTAGGTATCCTTCAAAACGGGAGGCGGTCGAATTTCATCCTCCCAAAACCGAGGAGACATTTGTTTCAGCACTAACTTCAAAAGAAGGGAAATGGATTCCCCGACCCGCCGTGTCAGAGTGAGACAATAGATTGAAAGTAGTTTCTCTCTGCGATCCCCCTCAGTCAATCTCCACATGTCCTCTCCTCTTTCCGCAAAGAGGGAAAATGCACGCTGGCCTCTTTTTTTGGGCTTATTTCCTCCTTCTCTGTCGGCTTCTTTGCACACGTGAATTCGGTTTATCTTGCCCCCTCTTCTGCCAGAAGGGAAATCTGAATTTCCTTCCGGATGCGAAGAAAGAGGAAAGCAATACCAGGCGTGATTCAAAAAGAGCTATACGGGGATGTGGAACCACAATCTGAAAATAAGAGGCACTCGGACATGAAATACAACGTTTCGTAAAAGAACGCCATATTCTCTCGTAAGTTAGTTACACATACGCTGCTGAAGGGTTAAAATTGTAACTCGCGCGTGTGTCGCCCCAGTTTAATCTGGTCGTGCTTCCATTTGTAAAGTAGCAGCTCAACATCTGCGGGTACCATAAATTATCTGTGCCAGGCACGAAATTCGAACATTCTCGAAATAATTTTCAATCTTTTTAGATATCAAAATTAATTATTTTGTAATCCTTCTCGGCATTGGAGAAATATTTTAAGAAGGTATGTAATTTACAACTTTGAAAATTTTCTGTAAATATTGTAAAAGCCAAAATTACATGATATAATTATGCAGATCCATGGATACGTGTAAATATCAAACTAATTTCCTTGGAATTTTGTCAACAACTGTTCGGTTTATAAAGGTACCAGATTTCTGTATTATTTGGCTTTCTTACCCCGTTGCTGTTAGGCTGGTATCACAGGTCAACCTCGGAGGGAGAACTGCCCGTACCCTAAATGGGCGAATCAGTTTATGCTTGGGCTAGTTTCTCATAAACCTACTGCTTTCGAGCCAGGTTCTTGCGATACTATCGGACCGTGAATAATCTTGGAAGGGTTACGTGTTAAAGATTTGTACGCAGATCTGCATCTTTCAACTAGATTCGGGATTGCCAGTGGATACGTTTTATTGTAACTGTGCATAAAGGACAATAAATAAAACATATATTGGAAAAAAAAATCCATAAACTTTTCATTTCAGAAAGGAAGGTATACCTCCGACACCAGTGACCAGTCTGGGCTGGTCATCTGTTTACCCTGTCAGCCTGGCTGAGAAATCCGATTTGGGTAACCAAGCTGTGACCATTCCAAGGCTGCAGAGGACCAGTGTGGTTGCGTGTCAAGCGGTCTCTACATATTTTTTATCACTAAAATTCAAGAAACCATTATGTTATTGAATCATTGGATCCCTTGTTTTTACAGATGTGCAGTAAAATAGCAATGAAAAAATTACCAAAATTATTGACAAAACATGAACCAATTATTGTATAAGTATCACACACATGTTTTATCATACTATAATCATGTAGTGAACTTAAATAGTAATTATAATAATTACAATAATTTCCATAAGTGCCAACAAATTGTACACTGTTACAGACATAAGGATCATGTCATAGCACACATCGGAACAGAGGAACGGGGGTTATAAGCGCACTACGAGAATGTTTTCTCCTGTGTACGTAACATTTATGAACAGCAGTAATACAGAAACCTTGAGAGCACCCTAGAGAAAAATATATTGTACTCCAATTTTCTATACAAATATTCAGTTTAAAAGATCTATAAACAACAGGTGGTCAGCCTGGCAGCACCCTCCCTCGCTTAAACTATTATTATCATTATTATCTAGCCGCGGTAGCTCAGTCTTTATGACATCTGACTACCATGCGAGAGACCCGGGTTCGATCCGTGAACCGGAGAGAACGTGATTTTTTCCACCTGTTGAAACGGGTTCTGCGCCTACCCAGCATCGTATAAAGTGGGTGCCTGGATGAAACTCTAGGGGGTAAAGGCGGCCAGGCGCGTGGTGCTGATCACATCATTCCCACTTTCGGCCGTAATCAAGAAAGTGTGGGGCCCTAACCCCACACCACCTATACGCCTTCATGGCGTGGTGCATAGCACATGGGAGCACTTTACCTTTTTTAAACTTTTTTATTAGATCAAGTTTCGTTTCCAATTTAATGCATTGTAGAACTCGAATGGATGCTAGCCGACCTCCATGGCTTAATGGTTAGCACAACGCACTAACAGGCCACGGGTCGCTGATCGAATCCCGGCCTGCACATAGGAGTATTTTGTATGTCCCTTCATGTATTTCATAATATAATCACTCACCTTCAGCTTAGCGATTAGCCAAAAGTAACAAAAAAGTGATTCTAAATAACACAAATCAAATGAAATAAAATCAGCGATTTCATCATATCATCATTTATCCTCATGTTCGCGATTAGCGGAAAGTGACAGTAAGGCAAAATAAATAAACCAAATCAATCTCTCAATCAGATGGATTCTACAACTGTTTCCATCTTTAGACATTAGTAATCGAAAACGGTTTCTGTGACAACGGTTGACGAGGCTTTTAATCCTGTTTGTCAAGGATCGGTTTCGTGTTTTGGTACCCGACGAATGACGTCGCCTTCGATCACACTGACAGCCGAATTTGTCAACGTCGCGACGGCAAGGAGATGGTCATATTTCGAGAAGGAGGTGACTGATTTCATTGTCTGCGACAGGTAGTCGCTCCGAGGACAAACCCTTTCTCAACGTTCCCGCGCTTCGTGGGACAATGGGCCGTTGTTATCGCCGCCTGGGGGCAGATTCCGGAAACTGATTCATTGCAGGATCCGTGGCGGTCTCTTTTGTTGAAATCTCGACTGATTGCTGATCCGGATCTCGATCTTGGTCCATTAAAAGAGAAATCAACAACAAGTATACGCTTCGGGGCGGGGTTGTTATCTCAATAAGATGCACGATGCCGTCTCGGTGGTCGAGTGTGCTAAATGGTGGACTCACGACCTCGACATCAAAGTTCCCGGGTTCGAGTTCCGGCAGGGATGTGTATTTGTTGCATGCTCCTAATGGCAAGGACGTATTTAGGGGGCTCTAGGGGGTACGGACTCCCCGAAAGATTTATCAAGAATGAAAAATAAATAATGAAAATACTGTATACTCGTTTAGCTTTTGTTTTATAATTTCCTCTGAGTTTATTGGAAGACAAGAATTATATTGGGATTAAAGGGGTTTGAAGGACACGAAGGAAGTATTTAGAGGGTCCAGGGTTCCGGACCCCCAAAAGACTTACCAAGTACTAAAATTAAGTATTGAAAATATTAGCATTTGTTGCATAATCGATGGTTATTAATTTCCTCTGAAGTTTTTAGAAAGCAAGGATTGTAGGGGGATCATACGGTTTTGAATGACATTACAAAGAAGATTTATGTCGACTATTACTCAAAATAACGTGCATACAATTTTAATCAGAAACTTACTTTTCTCCAACTACATGTAACATCATTTTCGTTATTTGATAAATATTGAATTATTCATCTATTTGACATTAATTTCATTTGCCAGGGCACTTGTTTTTATGTAAATTTTCCGATCTTACCTACAGGTAAGCTACGTAATGATCATGCGCTCTTTATATCTCTATTTTCATAGTCTTTTTTATTATAATAAAGAGGGAACCCCCTAAAGAAGCCCCCCTTCACCCGCATACATTCAGGGGGTATGCTCGTATGTCCTGGTGACTGTAATCAATAAACCAGGACGTCATTTCCTCAGAATTTTGATTCCCCGTTTATTATGTACTAATGTATTTCATTTTTTGTTACATGAAAATAATGAAAAATAAAAGAAACGTTTGCACTGGTATTTTAGATTACACTGATTTTGAGTTACCTTGGTTGTTCTGGTTTCCAAAGTTTGCAAAACAATCAAGGATTACATATTGTAAATTGTTAGAGATAAATGAGTAAGTAATGTTAAAAGGTTAGTAACGAGGTTTACGTAAGAAAAAGTTGGAGATAAAGGGTGAGTAATGTTAGTGGGAATAGGATATAGTAAGATACTATATGTTGTGTGTTATATGTATATAAAGAAGATATGTATGCAATAAGAAGGTAGGAATAGCAGGGACGGGGAGGAGAATGAAGCCCTTGAAGAGAGGCTCTCCGAAGAAAATATGTGAAATTGATGATTGGAGACTGGACGTACAGTTGAAAATGGGGTCGTAATCATTAAGTTCCTCCATCTCGGACCTCTTTATTATAAATCGACGACATTACCATTACGCCATCAAGAGGTTTTTTATGAATGAATGGTCGGAGAAAAATGGGTAAATCAACGCTCGTCGAACTCCAGAAAAATGAACTTTTATTTGTGAAAAGTTACTCAAGTTGTAAATGAAAAAGTACAGAAAGCATATATAATTGATGTGCCTTAATATGTTATTAATATATACTACTTTAGGTACAAGGATGAAGCCAATTGATTTCTGAACAAATTCTTTCAAATGTTTCTACACAATGAAAGTAAAATTTCCTGGAAACAACGGAAAATTAAGTAGGGAATGTGGATGTTACGGAGGGTCCGGTGTCCCCTTCGTGAAGACGATCCCCAGTCTTAGGCTGAACAGCGGTGTTCCTCTCTGATTGTATCTTCACATTCTTCTAATATTCCTTATCGTAGCGAGTACTCCATGGAGGCAGAGAAAGCGTGGAACAATTAAAATAATAATGAGTACATGCAAGTAAATACTAATCGGAACGGTCAACGTTCAAATTCTGAGAAAGGGAAGGGAAAGTGTCATTCGATTAACCATTCATCATCCTTGCGGTCAACAGGGGTTAAAGGATGACCCTTTCTGATGACAACCAAATTTCAACAACTCTTACATGTACTACACCCTGGGCTGCGTCTTGCAGACTAACGAGGCTCTGCCGAATGTACTGATACTGCCTCTCTCCTTCTCTCTCTCTCTCTCTCTCTCTTTCCTCCATGCCCCTCTCTCTTAAAATACGATGATATAGTAATGTTTTTAAAATTCATGACATAAACAGAAATATACATATCAAGAGAGGAACTTCATAAATAAATACATTTGATCTTTTAACAAGGCGTATTTAAATTCTTACACATAAAGCTAGACATCAACAGAGTCCAATATAGTTGCTATGCACAGACTATTACACTTGGCCATAGCTGCCAGTTCACCATGCATAATAATACATTTTATAATTAGGGACCGGATTCTTAGTTGCTAAAAACTGAAGAATATTTATTTTTATGTTCTAAAAACAGTGGATATGTCACTAAAATTAAAATATTTTTTCATTCAAAATTCTGTCAATCAAATAAATAGATATTCGCCAGTGAGAAGTTAGGTACTTCTTACATTCTATTGATATCAATGAACATTTCCAAATTTCACATTAAAAATGCACGCCGATTGTCTCTAAACAATGACTGGTATTGTGAAAACGACCTTTCCACATCACACGTAGACTGAAGTGCTTACTTGAAGTACCGGATGTCATGCACCCTTTCACCTTCAATTTCATCTGTACGTTTACTCTCCAGAACCCGAGCAACAGTACACAATTTTTGGTACCCTATATTTTTTTCTAAGAGACTTCTGAATTTGTCTCCAAGTACCTGTAAGTATATCTCTGATACAAAGTTCTAATTTCTTTTCAACTGCATAAACGTCCTTCCCTGTTTCGCAAAGCAGTTGTTTGGAAGTTACCAGTTTTTTCTATCACGCCACACAAAAAGCTTAGATTTACAGATAGGAACATGACATCGTTTTGCAAACATCCATCTTTCAATAAATCTTGAAGTGTTTCGTCTATTTTTTCACTTAACTCTAAAATATACGTTTACACAAAGACTTCTGAGACTCTGTCTTTTCTGGAATATCTAAAATATGTACATTTTATGCTCTTTCCATTCAGATATGTGTTCTATGTGCTAAAGGTAAAATTATGCAATTTTATGTGAAATAAAACTTTGCGCATTACATTGCAGTCATATGGTTGGCACTCCTACCGAGTTTAGCTGACTTCTGAAGCAAGGAAACAAATATGTTTTTACCTAAATATCCTCTCCTTTGTTATGATTAGGGCTAGGATTTATATGACCTAAAAATCACCAAAATATGCAACATAAAATATGCTCTTATGACCTAAAATTTTACAAAATATGCACTATAATTTGAAAAATATTCCCTTATAACTAGACTGTTTCAAACATCAATATCTAATTTATGCTGAAATATTTTCATATACATACTATTTTTAGTTCACTTTATGGGCCGTGATGAGTTGAAATGCACAATGAATAGTTTCTGTAAATTTTTAATTAAAAATGAAAAAGATTTTGCTGCAGTCCAAAAAAAACCCTCGAGGTAACATGAAAGTAAGAACGAATTCACTTGGAAAGTAACTGTATATTTCTTGAAAAAGTGAAAATATGCTGAATATGACGAAAATACATCAAAATATGCTTTATCACGTAGAAATGGCAAAACATGCCAAAATATGCCCTTAAAAAGTCCCTTAATGCAATTAGTTTCTTCACAATATGAATTTCTATCTCATATTTAGGGAACACATCACCCTTACCACAAAAAATATGTAAGTCATACAAATCCTAATCCTAGTTCTGATATACGAGTATAACACAGCTATTGATTTAATAACAAGCACTGTAGTATATCAGGAATGAACCATTTAGCTATTGAGAATAGTAAACACTTTCTCAGGGAGCAACTTGAAGACCGAACAGAGCGGCTCCTAAATTAGCCTCCTTGGACTCGGACAGTTTCCTTTGGAGGCGGAGAAGTCAACTCGCTCTGTGTTAAGCCTAAACTTCAAGAGTAAACAAGAAGTGACAAGCGTCCTCCGGGTCTCCGGTGGAATTCGGCAAAGTTTGCGAAGTTAGGTGAAAGGAGGGGAATTAGCTTGTGGTGGATTTCTGCTGGAAAATGTCCTCTTGCTCAAAGTGAACGTGCGAGTCTCTCATCTTTTCAATTTGCAAAATTAAAACATGAACTAAACAATATATCATACTGTGCTCATTGTGGTATATACATTTTCCAACCCATTTCCGTTTTTAGGAGTTTCTTAAACATATGCAATCTCGGAACAGACAAACTTCTGTTATTCATTCCGCCGCTTTGCATTTGTGGAGTATAATACTCAACAGTTTCAATCACTGACACGGCGTAACTAGTGCGGTATATGCACAACCAATATACCGAGTGTTTCAGAAATAATGAAGGGGTTACAAAAAATTATTGCAAGTAGAGTATTGGACTTACGTTAATGAAACCAGTCCAGAACGAACGAGATACACAAACAGTTTTTCTAACACCTACAAATGTTCAATGTGTGCTCCGCGGGTAACATGGCACACATCGACACGATAGTCTATTTATTGCTACACTTCCATCAACACGGGCCTCTCGATAGTGTCTATCGCTGCGATGATACGCTCCCTTAGGTTTGCGATATCACGCGGCATCTGTGAGATGAATACCTGCAGACAGAACCCAAAACGTGTCAATTGATACATATATATTTTGATTTCAATAACACGTTAACGTGCATAAACTGCAAATGATGCACCTTTTATTGTGTCAAAATACACATAGAAATGTATAATAGGGTATTTTTATCAGATGAATTTCCGTGTGAAGAACTAAAATGCATCAATTTTGAAGATCGGAGAAGATCATTTTGAAGATAACAAACTTTCACTTTAAATGCATCAATTGACACAGATAGGTGTGCAATTTTGTTATCTTCGAAATGATCTTCTCCGATCTTCTAAATTAATGCATTTTAGTTCTTCACACGGAAATTCATCTGATAAAAATACCCTATTATACATTTCTAATTGTATTTTGACACAATAAAAGTGGCATCATTTGCAGTTTATGCACGCTAACGTGTTATTGAAATCAAAAGATATATATATGTGTCAATTTACACGTTTTGGGTTCTGTGTGTGTCTTTGATAAAACCCCACGGTGTAAGGTCCGGTGATCTTGGGGGGGGGGGGAGAAACACTGAACAAAATACTATGAGTGATGTGAGTGTCGCCTAGTGGCAGGAATGTCAGATTAACAAAAAGTACACGCACACGCTGTTGCCTGTTTTGTTACATTAACGTAATTTCAACAGTATACTTGCAAATAATTTCTTGTAACCCCTAAACCCCAAGTTCCGCATAAACTTGAAAAACCTCGAACCGTATTCTCCTCACAACTTTCATGAGGCTTGAAGAGGCGTGAGACCACCACATATCAGCGTGAGTGTCCTTACTAGAACTGGAACTGGTCCGTACACTTTTTTATGTAATACCTATCTCTCTGGTGTGACATTCAGCGTGTTATTTTTGTTTCTGACATTTTCCTACCCCTGTTGGTTGACGGAAACGACTGATAGATTGAATTGGGTTAATTTACGTAGTTTTCTACTACGTTTCGCTAATCACAACGATGGAGATGAATGACGATACGGTGAAGTGAATAAAGAGACAGACGCGGAAAAGTCGTGGTAAGGAACTATACAAAAAAGGGCGAAAACAAGGTTAAAGGAAAGTTAAGCGTGAATGAAAACTACAAAGAGGAAAGCAATAAATTTAACTATTATACAAAACAGTAAAGGTGTGGTATGAAACTACAAAAAGGAGAAAAAGAAGGTTAAAGAAAATTAAGCATGAATGAGAACTACAAAGGGGAAAGCAATAAATTTAACTACAAAACTGAAAAGGCACGGTAAGAAACCACAAAAAGGAAAAGGTTCTAAAGCAAAGGGTAAATTTTCAGGAAAACCCTGTAAATATGAAGTACAGGGAGACTCCGTACACGTGGGAAAACACACATAACAGTAAGATCACGCACGAAAGGCTTGAGCCTTATAAGACCTAGCTTAAAACTGATCTTTTGCTTGGCAGTCTCCGAATCGATCGCTATCTGAGCGTAGGCAAGATAGCCTCAGGTGAAGGTTATGCCGGGCGACAGGTGGCGGAAGCAGAAGGTGGAGGAGGAGTGGTGCGGCGCGGAAGGATATCCTCCATTAGGCAGACTCACGTGCGACCAGTTAATTC
This sequence comes from Lepisma saccharinum, assembly GCF_977018435.1. Classification (NCBI taxonomy): domain Eukaryota; kingdom Metazoa; phylum Arthropoda; class Insecta; order Zygentoma; family Lepismatidae; genus Lepisma; species Lepisma saccharinum. The sequence continues at coordinate 2,081,116 of NC_139247.1, read as the reverse complement.
CAGGTGCGGTCATTTGAGCGCGCTTTGTTAGCAGGGAGGCAATTGAATAAGCGAAGAGACAGGCCATTCGTCAGCCGTTCGTTGTTTATGCTTTTAGTTGCTCTAGTACGAGCAGGGAAACAACACGGGGATGAGTAATTACGTTAATGTCCGCACCGAGTTACGCCTGTACGGTTGCATTGAACAGATAGAAATAAAGTACAGGGTGGCGGAAAAGTCACGGAACCGAAAATTTGAACGTGCGTAAATTTTGGATAAAAAGCGATATAGACATGAACTTTGCATTGGGAATTATCTCTGCCTATGTGATTATTTTTAAAACATTAAGAAATAAAATAAATCTCTACATGAATCTTTAGTGTGGGGAAAAGTTACTAATGTGTAAAAATTTTAGAAAAAAGGGGTAAAACATGAATTAAAGACAGCTATGGTCGCATATATCTACGGTCTTTGTGGCCGATCTCGGTGAAGGATTGCTTAGCGCGCTACGGTTCCCGGATTCGAATCCTGGCCTGGGTTTGGTGATCTTTGAAAATGTTCTTCATCAAGTGGTCTAGTCGATACGGAGTATGACTGCCACGCGGAAGACCCGGGTTCGAATACCGTCGTGGGTGATCTAAGGTGGGAATTTTTCCGGCCTTTTCGATACATAAATACGGTCTGGGGCTCACCCAGCTTCAAATCATTCGGCACGTGGGGCAACCCTGGCAGTTAAAGGCAGCCAGAGCGTGGTGCTCATAACATCACCTCCAAAAGTACCGGGACGAGAACATTCCCTAAATGTGTCTTCATGGCACGATGCAATATGCACGAGAAACGTCGCCTTTTGACATAAATTTCATCACTCCATCATTCATCCTTAAATTCGCGGTTAGCCAAAAGTGGCAGAAAGGCGAAGTAAAATAAACCAAATCTGTGAGCATTTATAGAACTGATAATTGTGTTAAGCATTTTATGCATTACAGACGATTTGTAGGGTTATTTACGACATATTCACAGAATAATATGTTGAAAAAAAAAAGTGTACAGGCAAAATTTTTCGTGTCAGAGGACAGTGACGGGTGTGCCGAACGTCTATGCTATTCAATGAATGCTCAGGTGAAAAAAACATTGAAATTTGTAGTAACAAAATTACCTGCTGTACGTAAGTTAGTCTCTTTGTGCAAGAGTTAGGTAGTTCAAAGAATTGGCTGCGTGATCTTCAGGAAACACTGTAGAAACCATTTATCATTTATGTTCCGGAAACCAAATCTCGTTACGCCATTACCAAATAATATATATATATATATATATATATATATATATATATATATATATATATATATATATATAAAGATGTATGTATGTGTGTGTGTTTGTTCAGACATAACTCTCGAACGCCTGGAGCGATTTCAACCAAACTATAGTTTTCGGGGTCGCTAAGATTAATAGTGGCACTCGCAATGCCGTTCAACTCCAATCCATCACCTATAAGCATGGGGGGGTGAGAGGGGTTGAAATATAAATTGTTGAAAATGACCTAGATTAGTGTCGAATCCATAGTTTTCGGAGTCGCTAAGCTAATTGGTGACATTTAAAATTAGTTACATTTTACACTATAGTTAGAATTCATTATTTTCCTTGTCTAATACAAGATTGGGATAATAAATACCCGGGCAACGCCGGCTGATCAGCTAGTAACTAATAATTGGGAAATATTACTGACGAAAGCCCTGGGTTCGAATTAAGTCCAAGGAATCGGAAATTCATTATAATTGCCCTTTCGTGTATTTCATGTAATTACCATTAATTGTCTCCCTAGCAATTAACCACATTAGGTACTAACCATGTATTTAGGTAAATGACAATGATGAAGATTAATGACAGAAAGGTGGCAGAGATATTAAAGCCAAGTTAAGTTTTTTTGTTTTGTTTTAATTCATCTTTATGCACAGAAAGGCTGAACGGGACTGGACCTACAGTTTAAAGTGGAATCCAAACCACTATGTGCCTCTATCAGGTATCGGACCCGGGACACCTTGATTAGAAGCCATGTTGGTTGGTTCATTTAGTGGTTCATTATATTGCTGATGGAACACTCACAGATTGATTGATTGATTGATTTGGTGTTTTAAAGTCCACTTTCCGCACAGTAAGGCTAATCGGGACTGGCCCTACAGTATGAAGTGGGATCCGAACCACTAAGTGCCTACACCTGTATCGAACACGGGACCACTTTATTACAAAGCGACGACGCTACCACTGTGCCATCGGGGAGGCCCAGAAGTCATGTTAAATAGATAAATTCAAACAAATACTCTTTTGTGGAAAATAAATTAATTCAGTTTCTTTGGAGGTGATATTATATTGGTTGAGTGTTTTCCGACTTGGTGACCAGGCAAGACACCAAAGTTCCCGAGTTCGAGTCCCGGCCTGTGATGAATGTTCTTTGAGAGCGTCCCTTCATCAATTTCATCTAATCATCGTTCATCTTCACCGTCACGATCAGCGAAAAGTGGCACTGCAATAATAGAGCGAAGCGACAATAATAAAATCCATAGGCAAACTGGTTATGGTGTCGTCGCCTGTGTAATCAAGGGTTCCCGATTTCGATACCCGGTCTATGCCCATAGTGGTTTGGATCCCAAGTTAAACTGTACGTCCAGTCCCAATTAGACTATTTGTATATAAAGTGAACTTCAAACAACAACTCAAACAAACAAACAAACTGGTTGAATTTAGGTGAGTTGTATGCAGGAACATTCCTTCGTAGTACACCTTGGAACTCATTTTGCTGACTAGCGAGGCTCTGGCGTCTGCGGTTCGTGTTGTGTCCTTCGTGTATATTTGTGATTGTCTCTTCATCCATTTAATCTTATCATAACTTATTATCCAAAAGTGGCAGAAATGCGAAATAAGATAACTTAATTCAATCAATCATCTCTCATCCTCATCGTCGCGATTTGGCAGTGACAGAAACACAACGATAAATAAGAAAATTCTGTTGGTATATGTATCCAGACCTTGCAGCCGGAAATACGAAAGCGCCTTTGTCTGACGAACATTTCCTATTTGAACTTCAGCACCTTTGAAGCAAGAGGGATGAAATTGTAAAGCACGAATCACGCACGAGGATCGCATTGAAGAGTTTCAGTAACGCAGCTCTCCTTCTGGGGTACCGAACCCTTTCAGCTAATATTCGAACGGTGGCAGCTAACGACAGGAATGGGCGATAGTACAGTTTTCATTTAAGCATTTGAAAGAAAGAAATGCTCCCCGTGTTACAAAAGTGAATAGCGTTAAAGCTCCACAAATTCTTGATCTCGACCTTGGAAAAAGTGGCGTGATCAGAACCTCGGCCTGGCCCTTCATGTCATCTACAGGTACCCATTGATGAAAATCTCTATGCTCCCAAGAGACCTTTATCCTGGGGTATGGAATACAAATTGCACGAACCCACGATTTCCTTGTAGCAGTCAGACGGCTCGCTAGTTGAGTCATCAGTGATCTTATTACTATCATTTACGCATAAGGGAACAAACAGGGGGGAATATTTAGAAATGCTGCTGTAGAAAAGCAATAGCAAAGAAGCATCTCAAGATTTTCAAAAGTTATCTTCCTTCCAGCCGCCTTACAACGAAGATATTACATATGTAGGAACGTGAAAGTTTCGTTTAAATTTGAGTAGGTTAAGGAAGAAAATTATCGGTGTTTCTGAATCGCGAAATAACGCGAATTGTGCTATGTTTCAGAATAACACCGAAGTTTGTACTTTAACGCGAAGAAGTCAGCAAAATACGCAAGGAGTAAGGTTATATCTAGCTGGTGAACTTTCGATTAAAGAGATTGTCACTATTCATTTATTGCAGTTTGGCGATTTAGTCTTTATTTTATATTTAGTGGCCGATGAGGTTAAATAGTTTTCGAAATGCAAAGCCTTAAATTTATTATCATTTATTGTTAATAAAACTTAACTTTATCTCAATTTTCCATAACTACAGCAATGTGAAAATCCAAGCATTAAAGACACATGTAAAAATAAAACTGATTTTAAATTAATAAAAACGAATTTTGCCGAAACCGCGAAAGAAGCACCGAATTACAATGAAAAATATCACTGAAAGAATAAAACGCACACTTCACGTCCCTATCCACAAGTAATACTGACTGGAGAGGGCTCGACAAATAAAAGCGCGAGAAGAGGAAAATGCAGCTGCAGCTACTAGCCGTTAGCAGTACTGCTTCGCTAGACGCACTCGCTTCCTCCCCATCTATACCGTTACGCGCGGCCATGTTCCACAGATTCCCGCAACAGAGTATGGAGTGCGATTTGAAACACTGAAACGTTCCCCAACCCTCGTAAAGCCGTATAATTGGAGAATGATCGTTTCCATCCGACCGACCAGAACGTAAATTCCTAAGCGGCAGATCCGAAGAGGCGCCCCACGGCGGCAGGGGCGCCACTTGTTTTATCTCCATCCTCCGAACGACGGCTCGCAGCTGGCGGAGAGAGATTGTCGGCCAGGGCGCAGATAAAGCATGGCGCTTGGTTTCCCATCTTTACTGCCTGTCGCAGCATCCGAGGGTCCAGATACCTTAGCGGTCGGCGATAAAATTTCGCATAGCTTCCCTCCGAATGGCAGCCTCTATGCCCGAAATCTCTGTATTATTGAATGCAGCTATCATCAAAGTTTAGCGAAAAGTTGTTTTGATGCCCAACGTACACAACGGGTATAAATTGGCTTTACGGGAAAGCAGTCCTCGCCTGGTGATAAAGGGGTACAACCTCCACACTGAAGGCCAAGGTTCGATTTGCAGTTCCGGTCACTGGCAGGTACATAAATAGTTCAGTTTTACCTCGCTATGCGCGCTGTTTAACGTCTGTACTTTAACCGCGACCATGAGGATGGCATTGACGAATGAAGACAGTAGAACGCTTCTAGACAGGATGAAACTTGAGTACAGATTTGAGCTTAGTTGAGTTTCTTTTTTTTTAATTGTATAAAATACGAGGGTGAATCAATAAGCAGGTCAGAAACGTTTATGAAAAAAGTACTAAGTGAGATACTGACCTGAAAACCGTTTATATTTTTCAACTTTATCCACCAACATTGATACATTTATCCCATCGCTTTATCAGCCCCCCCAAAATCTCCTGCATAAAGTATTTGGACTGCTGTCCCAGCCACAGTCGAACCTTACGTCCAACATCTTCATCATCCGCGAAAAGTTTCACCGTCTCAGTTATGCACCGCTTTTCGCGACAAACACTTCTCACCGTAAATAGAAACCATTTCCTTGTGAATATCCTTTGCAGGAAGTATTTTGACCACATAAAACACACAACAGCACGGAGGTCTTCTAACGTACACTTCTCGAGCACGGACGCCATTTTTAAACTCAGCTGCTCATTCGTGCGTCTGCTATCTAGCGACTGCTAACTTAATATCATGAAGCTGGAATGTGCTGCCACCTATTGACACCTTTAGAAACTACTATTTTACGAGCGGCTAGGGACACCCTTAACAACTTGGAAGATGTGTGGTAATAGAACCAAAGCTGATCTGCCTAACCTATCCACGTATGCATATAATGGCTTAAATAAACAAGATTGAAACTAACTCACATATTTACTTCTGGTATTATATACATACGTGGATATGGTTAGGCCGGCCAGGTTTGGTTCTCTTAGCACATATCTCCCAGAGTGCCAACGCTGCCCCTAGGCGAGCATTATTATTTTCTGCTATTCCACATCAATTTGTGACCTATTTACAGACTTCCCCTCGTATAAAGTGGCTCGAGGTAAGATGCGTGGAAGCGAGCGTGACATGTCCTGTACAGAGGTTCCAATGATAAACGTTCGTGTGACACAAGGATGATAAATAAAAGAAACAGGATGCTAATGGAAAAATCGATATGTTAACCTTGTAAATTGTCGGAACTGAGAAGGAACCTCCCTCACGTGAGTCCTTCCCATAAATCCGTTGAGGTAGGAAGTCCCAGGCGATTGGCCCTGGAGGGATCAGGTGACTGTCACGCGAGGATCTCGTTACTCCTTCTGGCTCACAGCATCAACAGTCGACATGATACGCACGGCTAGAAGTTTTGCATTATTTCAGTTTGCTCGTGAGTATGTTTAAGTGATTTACTCCATACCTTTGCCACTAACTAACTAATTAACTCTCTGGCATTCTTAAACGCCAAGGGTTGCTGACAAAGCAACGTACATTTTCCCGGCATTTTTATTTTGTCAAGAGCCGACTTCCGTGGCGGAGTGGTTATACTTTGTACTTGGATTCTGTCAAGCAAAGCCTTATAGAAGGGGAGAAAACGATGCACGAAACAACGCTGTAGTTGTTAAAGGTTCAGGAATTTTAAATAAATTCAATTTCGGTCCAGGAGAGAAAATCAGCAAACGTAAATGGGTTCTGGACCGTAAAGAACCTTTATATCTGTAAAGTATTTCAATTCGGTCCAGAAACCTTTTCTCCGGCTCAATTAAAATTCGGTCCAGGAACCTTTTCTCTAGATCAATTTAAATTCGGTCCAGGAACCCTTTTTCAATGAAACAATACCCAACTTGGACCGAATTTAAATTGTGCGAGAAAAAAGGTTCCCATCCTGCAGCGGAACGCAACAGAACCCATTAGAATTTATAAGTTTCTGGTCGTTTAATAACCCTGGTTGTATTTTTCACACCAGAACATCCTTTGTATGCGGTAGGTTTTTTTTATGTCGCTCGATTTGTTGTGTTTGCGACAGATTTTGTAACTCTTAAAGGCAGGAGGAGCAGTTTGTGTCCACCCAGATGCGAGTTCCTCCCCGACTGTTTGATTTGATTTATTTTACTTCGGTTTTTGGGCCACTTTGGGTTAATTTGCGAGTTGCGATATGATAAAATTGATGAATGGACACTCACAAACATCCATACTCAGGCAGGGATTTGAACCCGGCACTCCTAGCGTCGTATCGCGATGTGCAAACCTCCTACCCCACTGACCTCACGCCGCGGCTATCTGGGTAAAGATAAGTCTATTCGCTGGATGGGAGAAAACGTAGCATTACGCTTATGGTAGTATTATTTTACTTGTTCGCTTGAACATACCAAACTTACGAAGGAGTAGAAAACACATGAACTGAAAGAGGAGATGTTGCAGATTTTATTTGTTGTAGGAAAATTACGTATTTTTCTCCATAAGGAGCATCTGAAAATTCTTATTTATCATATTTTTCAACATCAGTTTTCAGTTTAATAATGAGCTTGAAAATTCGCTTCCACTTGCACCATGGGGAGAAATTCATACTCTTTTGAACAATTGGGTTCCATTTAGTAGCTGTGCCTATTCCGACGATATTGAAATAAATTCACGCCTGGTCCTAAACTGTCACTCTTCACTTTAACTCCTCACTTAACATAACTACATGTAATATGTACTATCATGTTAACATGTTTGCAGTTTTCTTCATGAAAGCGAGGCGGTGCGATGTGTATGAACTTCTAGAAATGGTGTTAACGCGTTTCTTCATCTACGCATATACGTTATAGTTGTAGATATTGGTGGATTTAACGGGAGGGGCATGGAGGCACGTCCCTCCAAAAATGGACTAAATATTTGATAAATTATTTATAGCATTCTATTGCAACGAATAATGTCCGAGCAATCCTATTTCAAACATTAAAAGAATCCAGTATACTTTAGTCGGGAGTAGATTTGCTACTCACCTGCAAATTCGCGACGTAAATTTGCTGCATGTGAACGCAAGTAATTTACGCCAGATTGCCGAGACATACACTGCGACGTACATTTTCATACATGCATCCTTCCCTTGGAGCTCAGTTCTTCCAAGTACAAGCTCAGGTAGTTCCGTACTAACTGCTTTCTACAAAGGGGGTCCCCAGGGACCGACCTTTCAGCAGTGGTACCTCACGGATTATCGTTGTTCACAGTAGCTGGGTCTTTATCAAGGGAAGAGCAAGGCTATTATCTCTGCTGATTTCTTCCAGTCTCAACCTGCCCTTTCATTCCCAGCCGCCTTTACGCACGCGTATACGTAGAAAAGTAGACCTCCTAAACTTTTGAGCCGTACGAAAATTACTGTGCGTAACATCAACTGCTCCCCAAATACTGCCGGATTTATACGTTGTGTGCAAACTTTAATAACCTCGACGTGTTTTTACGTTAATATCTTACGGTAACACCGTAAATCAAATCCGGAACTTGTTGGTTACAAGGCAAAACATTACAGGATGGACACAAAGCAAGAGGACAATATTTGCCATGTTTATAGCAGTTTCGCCTGAGGAAATTAATTCTCAAGCTTATTCCTTTCTGTAATCTTTGTTAATACAAATCACTTAGAAATACTTTTATGTCGTGAATATCAAGTAACATTAACACCTTATAATTAAAGACTCCTCGATGCATTTCCTAATGGTAGTCCAGATTCCACTTTGAAGGTCAAGTCCCGATTAGTGCAAATTGACTTTAAAGCAAACCTTTCTAATCGTCCTTACGTGAATATTACATACACACACGCACGTATGAAGCTGTGAAAATATGCAGAAAAATTTGTACATTATATACTTCTAGTGTTATGATGTTGCAATCATACGCTTGCAGCAAAATCTGTGCCCCTCCCAGGAAATAATTCTACATTCTCTTATGGTTGTAGGTTTACTGTAAAACACTTACAGTATCTTAGATTGACTTGGTTTATTTTACTTCGCTCCCAGGCTGGGATTCGAACCCGAGAACCTTGGCGTCGTAGCGCGCTGTACTAAACACTCTGCCACGGAGGTCAGCACAGTATCTTAGAAAACCTTTAAACATAAATTAACAAATATATAGACAAAATGTTATTACGGTCTTCCTTCAAAATATATTCTAATATATTCTCTTTTATAAACACATGTGTGATGGGATGTTCGACATTCTGCTAAAACCTTGTAATAAAACAAGATTATGTCTAAAATAAAAGGCTATTCATGTATTGTACGAGAATGTAGGTTTTGTTATATAAAACAAAAGCCATTCTGAGAATGAACATTGTCCTCAGCCAATGAGGCTTCTCTTCTACAAGGTGTATAAATACAGGGCAACGAAAGACAAGAGCGTGACAGCATTTGTTTCGAAGAGGCTTCATTTATTAAAAACATCCAAACAATGCTCCCTGTTGACTCATTACATATTCCATGAATTTTAAATGAGAGGAATAATTTACGAGTAGGAGAGAGAATTATTTCGACGAGAAAGGAAGTATTCTCGCACGAAGAACAAGCAGACTCGGCTTCCTCTTTTCTCCAAAGAACAAAATGCTTCCTGCGTCGAGAAACACTTTCTTTACAAATCCGTCTTATGTTAATTTACTCATGTCGCAGTAACGCTTTAGAATCGAAAGATTGTCGCCAGAGAAGTCGACACAAAGGCTGCCACTCTTGAAAGACTTTGAGAATGTTTGCATTAAAACATATCTCTTGGCCTGGTACACTAGCATTGGTGTACGGTAAGTTGAATGTGTATTAGAATTACAGCAGTGTCCAAATGTTAAGCATGACGAAGATATGAGAAATGTGTTGTTGATGAAGTGTCAGAACTGCACAAAACATAGTGAAAGTTAATCAAAACGTTACATGAATAAACAATTGTTTTTAGTGTGAAGACAAGAACTCCAAAGAAAAAAATGAAGATGGCTTCCTTAACAAGAAAAAGAGGTTTGTATGTGGCCTTGCAACAACGTAAAAGTTAGTTCAATAACTCTGCGGGCAGCTGGTTACATTCCCCACGAAGATCAGTGCGGAGCTCTGGAAATGTCTTTGGTGGAGGCTGGTGGGCTGCAACTCGTCTCCTTAATGCACTACAGTATTTATAAGAAAGTAATCCAACAATTTGGCTCGATGCGCACATGTACGTGCATCCTTGAAGATTAAATCTGGGTCGACGGCCCCTCTGAAAAGTCGCACATGTTGTCGGAGTATCCTCATATCTGTACTTCTGAGCAGTAAGAATACCTCCAACAAAAGGTTCAGCTCCTTTCATTCATTTAACGTGATGTCTGCTCACACTAGTATTCAATCATCACAAAACTGATCCCTTTCCACGATATTCCTGGGATTAAATCGTTCTCAAGGTTCTCTCCAGATGAATGTGCGATCATTTTGCACACTGAATGTGGACTGATCTGTGAAATGCATGTTCTCCCATTCGTTCAGGGTCCAATTTTGATGTTGCTGATTCCACTGTAAATGTAGAGCTCTTGAACCACCTTTTACGTCGTTGCAAGGCAGTGTAGCCATTTTCAATTTTCTTATTTTTGGACTTCTTGTCTTCACACTAAAAAGAATTGTTAATTCATGTAAAGTTTTGATTAACTTTCACTATGTTTTGTGCAGTTCTGACACTTCATCAATAACACATTTTCTAATTTCTTCGTCATGCTTAACATTTGGATACTACTGTATAATAACACTAAGAAAAATGTGCAATTATGTTTCTTAGAGAAACTTTGTTGTCTATGAGTGAAATATATTGCTTCAAAACTACAGTGCGTTTCAAGTGTCTGTGGAGCAACGCCGCGAATAATTGTAGAGAAGAGAAGCGACCTCTACTGCAAGCGGTTTATGGCTGCGGTCGCGTTGTCCTCTCCATGCAATCCATTTCCTCACGTGTACAGTGGTCGAGGCTCGATATACCTAGAGTTCAAATCACCAACCCTAACACCTTCTGTAAACAAAACCACCTGCATGCAGAAAGCATCGCAAACTCATAGAAGTAAAATAATCCACACGAAACCCAGCGTTGTTACAGGATTCATTACGTAAGGTAAAACAACGGCCAATTTGTAGTATGCGACACGCTGCCGCAAATCACGTCTCACTTTAAACCCAATGCTCTTTCTTTTGTATTTATTGCTTCACCTTTATGGTTAACTCTTTTCACCAGTAATCATTTCCCATAAATTTGGCTTCTATCTTGCATGCGAATTGAATATATTTCACTTGCATTTCTTTAGACAAAATGATATAACATGGTAATGTATATTTCTAAGGTTTGATATAGATAGGAGTGTATTTGAAATTTGTTTGTAGATTTTATGTAAATTGCATCTTATGTAAATAAAATATATAATGGGCATAAACAGCCATATGCAATGCTGTAAGTCCCATAAATATATTGATGATGATGATCAAAACAAGACAAAGAAAGTTCGTAAATTTATTGCGGTTGCAAACTTTGACAAGCATCCTAATAACGATTTTGGTTCCGCCAAATATAGTGCACTTCGTAAAATAACTTGGTGTTATGGCAAGGCAAGATAAGTGTGAACATTTTGTAGGAATATGCCTTGTAACTTTCAATGAGCTTAGAGATTTGTGTACATAATGATATTTTATAACATTCATTATTTTCTAAAAATAATCATATGAACAGCAAGGAAGTAGTGCCACTTTCAACATGGCGAGTTCTATGCGTGAGGGAAGGTTTCCGTGTTCAGTGATACATCGAATCGGTGAGACGGTTTGTTTACAGAAGGTCTCAGGGTTGGTGATTTACACTTTAGGAATTGTTTTCGTTCGCCCGCTCTACAGATTCCTCGGTCAGAGTATAAGTCACGATGCTGAAAAATTAAACTTACACTGTTGGAAAATTAGCTAAGTTACACATAGGACTACTCTGCTGAAAAGTAAATCAGTTATATTGGTGAGAAAATAAAGTGAGGTATTACTTTACAGTAAGAACACAATCTATTAATTTTGCTGAGAGTGTAACTTACTTAAAGAAAATTTCTCAAAATTTGGCTTTTTTGTATGAACTGTTTTCTTTTTTTGTTTTACGCCAACTGAATGCACAGTAAGGTTAATCGGGACTGGATTAAGTTGTATCTCAACGAGTGTGCAATATGCCTCCACCGGGTATCGAACCCGGAATTCCTTGATTACAAGGCGACGACATTACGACTACGCCATCTTTACATTTGCAGTTGTTATTACTAAACTTACAAAATGTTATTTCAGTAAGTTTATGAAGACAGAATTCATGAATTTTAGCTAGCGTTCCATGTGACCTTCAGAGCAGGGATGCCAACCACGGAAACTAAATTATTCCCAAGCAACCGAATACTACCGGACAATTTTCAACACGGTCTCAACAGGATATATACAGTACAAGTAGGGGCAGAAAGACTTCTCGAACATACTGTATTGATCTTAATTTATGGAAATTTCAGGTCAATCTTTTCAACTTGAAAAAATCTGCAACCAATTACCTTTTCTAAACTTTGGTACTGAGTCTATCAAATTAGTCCCGTTGCAGACAGTGTTATGGGTTCGCTTTTCTGCCACTCTTGGCTAATCGCGAAGATGAGGATGAGTGATGATACAATGATATCGATAAAGAGACACTCACAAAGAACACCCATCCACTGGGGTCGTAGCACGTTGCGATAACCACTGTGCCTCGGAGGCTGACACAGTTCCCTGTGCATATAGCACCGTGCCACGATGGCACATGTTTTGGGAGATGTGGGGATAGTGCCCCACATGTTCTCCATCTCGGCCATTTTGGAGGTGATGTAATCAGCACAACACTCCGGCCGCTCTTTACGTACCAGGGTTGCCCTCAACGTATCCATTGACTTGAGGATGGGTGAGCCCCAAATCCGCTTTATGAGGGGACAAGGCCGAGTAAATTCCGAACTTAGATCACCCATCCTGGGAATCGAATCCTGGTCTCCCGTGTGGCAGTCAGACACCTTACGGACTAGACCACCGCGATTTCTTTGATGTCGGCAGAGAGAGTGTTATTATTAGGGGCCTGGACTTTATGTCTTATAAAAATGTATGTAATTGAAGTATTCCACCGAATAACGCTGTGTGGCACTTTTGGGAATGTGCTGAGTTACCAGTGAAATCATGCTGCTTCTACAAGCTACAAGCTGCCAGTCATAAGGTCGGATGTTGCCCAAAGATTGCTACTGTGTTTGCATAGGGTTTTATGTTGTTTCTACTGTATTCCAGTAACATACAACAGGTTTTATCCGTTGTTCTCTCATTCACTGAAATGTTCCATACAGCGTTATTCGGTGCAATGCTTCACTTATATCATGAAAATTGAGGAATATTAATTTAAACTATGTCAGAAAAATGCAGAAACATTCCCGGTAAAGTAAAAAATATGCACAACAGCACTTTCGAATTTATCATTATATCGTATCACGCCAAAGGCGTGATTCGAAACCGGGACCTCTGGCGTCAGAGCTCGATAGACGAATCACTTCGCCACGGGGTCCGGCTGAAGCGCAGGAAGTAGCTTCTTACAAGCAACCGGCAACCTTCAGTGGATATTTAAATTCCGCTGACATAGGAATCCACAGGAAATCAGTTGAAATAACTTAACGTCAGCCTTATGCAAAAAGCACGGTTAACGACAGGATGAAACTGGCTCAACGGCTTTAACGATCGGAAATTTGAATCCCCTTTAAATGGGTCGCGATAACAGATCTCGCCCCATTTGTAGTCCGAAAGTTACAGAGTAAACAGTTGATCGGTGCTACGCTAGAGTTAGAAGCGGGGATTTGCTCTCCGTAAAGAAGTAAGGGTGGGGTATTAAATGAAGTCAGAATTCCTTCAACCGAAGAATCACTTGCACTAACGGCGATACGTACACTTATTCTAATCGCGTCGCTAGGAGACCTACAATTTCAATTAAGCGATACCTGCCTGGCTCAAACGACAAGTGATTTTGAGTCCCGTACTCGATTGCCTAGAGAGAAGGGGCTTCAATGTACGAACAATCGAGATTTGTTTATTTCCTGTCCGGTGGTTCTCGTGCCCGCACAACAATGACGGAGAATGTTTCACCTCAATAATGCTCGCACGACTCGATTGATGGCAGATTAAAAAAATGGGGGAATGGATATTATTGTGCTGTACTATTGGTAAGAAAAGACGGCATTTGCTTTTAATTTCTTCGTCTATAATTTCCTTATCCTGCCGTCAATAATATAGAGTAAAACCTCGTTAATCCAAACCCCGATAAGCCGGACTTCGCTTAATTCGGACAGGCAAAAGGCAAAACGCAAAAAAAGAGCAGAGTGCTAGGTTTTAAATGTGTCTAGATGTCAACAAGAGAACTTCTCAAAGAAAATTCAGTCAACCACTGATGAAATTCTGTTTCCCGCAGACTTTGTACTGTACCGTATAGTGCATTTAGGCCTATGTCCTTTAAATACATCATAATAAACGTGTTTTGTTGCTATAAACGGAGTTTTAATGCACTTTCTACTGTTCTTTTAGGTTATTTCAGTTAATCCGGACTATCGTTTAACCGGTCAACTTATCCCCCTCATTAGTCCGGGTTAACGAACTTTTACTGTAAATCATCAGTTGCGCTAAAGGCATGAAGAAAAGGTTGTATAAAGGAACGATCAACGACGAATAAAAAATATGTTTTAACATAAAGTCCCTGGACCTTGTTTTTATTGTAAGAACTGTAAAATTGATTAATAATAATTGTATTGAGTGGATGGAAAAGGTAACATCGTATTACGCCATTGAGCATAAGGAAATTAATACAATTCTGCTACAGCGTATTGAAAGGACACTCTTGGATAACATCCTAAAAAAATTAAAAAGCAATCATACCTAACTGAATACAAAACCTCTCTTCTAAAGATGCCAGTGCTGTTATCTGTACTCCATCTACTTTCCACGTCTTATTGCTGTTTATTGTTAGATGATAGCTGGGTCATAGTGGCCATTAAAGCTGAATCTAAGTATTTATCTCGTTTTAGTATTTTGTGGATCAAAACAGACAGATAAAGATTGAGAGATAGCGAGAGAGAGAGAGAGAGAGAGAGAGAGAGAGGGATGGACAACACGAAGTATCTTTAGAGGCAGTAAAATAAAAAGAGCAATTTCCGTCTCGACAATGAAACAGTAATTTCTCCTTTGTTTGCATTATACTTTCGTAATTGTTGTGGCCTTAAATACCGGCATGCTTTGCATTATTTGACGAAATAAATCTCTCTCATATCCAAGCTGATCTTCAAGTAAAAAAAGTTATGAACGAATCTCGGAAAACGTAATACATACAGTATGTCCGCCACAATTATCTATCCATAAACTCGAGTGAAAGAGAGAGATAAAAATTCATGCAGAAAAACGGAAATGGAAAAAAGCGGGGAGGCCTCAGAATAAGCAATTAAACCGTGGCGTAGCAAGAATTTCTTCCAAAAAAGTTTCTATCTCTGCTTCTTTGTAGCCCGGCTTGAACTTTAATTAACCTGGTTGGTCGGGAGAAGAGGACAAGCTCTGTTTATAGCTGTTGTTTCTCTTTCTGGGAACTAGATGGCGGGCAGGTCGTTCGAGTAAATTCACGATGACGTCAGCGTTTTGGTTGGCATATGACCTCGTGTGGCATAATTTGCGGAGATTTAGTACCTTAAAACAAGAGTTATGAATACTTATTTTTTGTGTTCGTATCTTTATTCTTTTGAGATGCTGTGGTTATATGCATGGCGTCGGACCGGGAAACTAGGGTTCGATTCTTGGGGTGGTGAATTCAGGTTGGAACTTTGCCTACCCCCTAATTGTTGGTTTATGTAAGAACTCTACTGAGATGATCACGTAACCTCCACCATGGACAAGGGAGAGAAGTTATAGCATCACAACCCCTGTGTCTTAACAGGATGGTGCAAAGTGCAAGGGGTAGCTTTAGATGTTATGCCTCTTTAGGTTAATCACTAGGGAAGGGATGTTTAGATAAAAACATTATTTTACTTTCTTTGGTTGCTTCTGAAGTTGGCGATACTCCTACCATACGGCTGCAATGTAATCTGCGAAGTCTGATAATTTTTTGTGCTCTTAGTTCTTGAGAACTCAACAATCCCAATATTTTGACAACAATTCGAAATCATTAAACAGCTGTAGATCAAAACCTATTTGATGTAGAGAGCTCAACTTCGAGTCTTTCTCTTCTGTTTTTGATTATCATAAATTTGAAATGCAACTTGATTGGGATATTCTAATTTTGTACTTTCTCACCTGTGCCAACAGCCCAATTGCTAACGCACCCACGATTTCCATTATAATTAATCAATCATGAAAATTATGATTATTTCAATTGATCCTTACTTTAGTTTTTATACTAATACTTATTGACTACTATCTCTGGAGCAAGGTTGTGCATAGCGGCAGAGAAGAGGAGGAAATCAAGTGGGCAGAGAGAAGCAGTACAGGTGGTAACTGCAGTCGCTTCCCTCCTCCACGCAATCCCATTCCCTCTCACGTGTTCATTGGTGTTGCCGTCTATCGTCACTGCGCAGACTTGTTTCCGTTCGCTTGCCCCAGAGATAATTGCGACAGAGTATAGATTCAAGGTTCCTTTTGAGGGAGATTGTATCTCCAGTATTCGGGACTGTGATGGACGGGGTGTCGTTCGTAGAGCTCGTTGCACTCCCAGGGGTCTCTTATCGCTGTAAAGAAAAATTGTTTTCACCCACTCAAGACTCTGCAAAAGGAAGTCCCCGCCTGTCGTTGATGAAACTCACTCACCCTTATCATCATCGCCTTTGTCGTCGCCTAATACGCCTCTGCTTGGATAATTAATCATTCCCACAAACCCTTCAAGGCGAGCGTCTTCAAGTTATGCGAACATTGTGTAAGCGTGTATGTCAAGAGACGAATTATCATAGTTACAGCGTCGTACGCAAAATTGACAGTCTGCGTGGAAGAATGGTTACCATATGAATTCTCATTTCGCCTATGATCCAATCGCCATTTTAGGCGAAACAGGAATTTCTCTTTTGCCCATACAAAATCTAATATATGATTATCGGGGTTTCAAGTAGTTGGTATATTGCAACAGACGAAGGTGAATGTTTATATCATACATGTACCATATGAACGGCTGTGGAAGATTGCTGCCCTGAGTGCTTATCATTTATTTCCCATCAGTCACAGCAGTGTAGGCGTACTACAAGATAGTGACTTCCGTGGAGAAGTCCTCTTGTGTCACTGAATTTGCAAGGTATGGTTCTGCTGTTTCAGTTCAGCGAGCTTTTAGAAGTCAATTTGAAAGCGATTCTCCATCCGATAACAACATTCGTCGACCGTTTATTAAGTTCCAAACAACTGGACGTCTTTGCAAAGGGAAGACTTCTGGACGTCCAAGTATGTCGAACGAAAGTGCCGAGAAGCTTTAGAGTACCGGATGGATGTGTGCCGTGTCACGAAAGGTGCTCACGTTGAACATATAAAAGGTACACTATGTAAACTTGCTGAGTAGCTCCCATGTAAGCTTCGTCCTTGTAGCATTTGGGACGCTGTATTTCAATTAAGGAACATTTGGAGGAAACTTGTATCTGACGGTCCATATTATATATCAGGGCCTGCCGTACGACTTTTCTAAAGGGGCAGCAGTGCTCAAAGTGGAGGGAACTTTGAGTGATGCTATTCCCAAAGTTAAGAAAATTCTCATAGAACATTCCTAACTAGGATAATTTGCACTGCATTATCTCTATGTTGAACAATACAAGCATCTTCAACTTTCCCCAAACTGAGCAAAGCATCCCCCAACCAACTTTCCCAAACTGGGCAAAGCATTACCCAAGTTTTCCCGAAGTTGTGCAAAGCAGCCTCCAACTTTCCCCAAACTGGCCAAGACTCCCTCAACTTTCCCCAAACTGAGCAAAGCATTACCCAAGTTTTCCAAAAGTTGTGCAAAGCAGCCCCCAACTTTCCCCAAACTGGTCAAAGACTCCCCCAACTTTCCCCAAACTGAGCAAAGCATCCCCCAACTTTCCCCAAACTATGCAAAGCATCCACCAACTTTCCCCAAGTTGGAGAAAGCATCCTCCAACTTTCCCCAAACTGGGCAAAGCATCACCCAAATTCCCCAAAGTCGTGCAAAGTATCACTCAAGTTTCCCCAAACTGGGCAAAGCATCCCCCAAATTTCCTCAAAGTTGTGCAAAGCATTCCACAACTTTCCCCAAACTGGGCAAAGCATCCCCTAGCGACGAATTTTCACTTCGAACAAGTGGGGGCAGAATAAGGATTCATATCTTCACCTTCAGTCATAAAAATTCATGTTACCTTTAATTATTACTGTCCCTTTAAAATTCATAAAATGAAAATATGTATTATAAATACCGTAGCGTTGTTGCCAAATTCATACTTCAGTCCACTATTTAAATAGAAACTGATTCGACAAGATTTCTTTCCATTTGTGACGAACAGTCTGTTCACAACGTATACATATCAGAGACCACTTTATCTGCTGTCTTTCATGGCACCCCACGTCCACGTTTTCTGGCTACAATTTTACGATTCGAATTGCATGAAGTTTTCTCAGATATCTCCAGGGGTCTGAGGGATTCCTTGTATGTGCAACAAACACAGCTCCAATGACTGTATTGTCTTGAATCTTCCTTCAGAGAGAGATGGGATTCGCTCTTTTCTCTAGTTTCTTCAGCTGATGATGCAACAAGTGCAACCACCATGTGCTATTCAAACGTTACTGCCGATTATAACTTCAACTTTTTCCATGTACCAAATAACTTTTAAAATACAGTGTGTTTCAAAAAGAATGACCCGATTCACTACTTGAACCTAGAGTTTTAAATGGGTGCTGCTAGATACCACTAGTAGCGCCCAAATAGACGCTAACCTTAGTCGTTCACAGGTTTGCGCCTATGCAACAGAAGACATGGCCCTTCACTCGTGACCACATGATCTCCAGACTTTACACCCTGTGGCTTTCTCTTGCGGAGATACGTAAAACAATGTGCTTTTGTCCCATCATTACCCGTTGACTTGAATGAGATCAAGGACAGAATCTCCGCTGCAGTAAATCCTGTGGAAGAAGACACTATCAGACGAGTTTGGAAAAAAATCAGCCATCGTCTTGATGTTGTTATCCGTGCAGCATTTATAACACAGTGAACGAAACTTAACTTACTTAATACTTTGTAATCTTTTGGGTACCTGTAACACATTTTCATTTTTTAATATAATTATTTGAAATCTGGTCATTCTTTTCTGAGCACGCTGTATTATTGTAAATACGAACCACGTTAAGGTAACAATACGATCGTTACGAAGCATAGCGGCCACGCCAAGCAGCAATAAATTCACACCCAAAAAAGAAATATCCCAGCTATTTAAGAAGCTCTAAAAGGCTATTAAATTAAGCGGCATCATCCCAGCGCAGGAAAGGCTTAATGGACAGATATAACCGTGAAAAGCGGAGTTATGATCAGCCACCGGATTTATTCGGCAAAAACAAAACGCTCACAAAATGTTCAGTAAAAAATAGCTACGCATTCTAAGACAATTGCTTCAAAGCTCTGACATTTTTCGAGTACTTCTTCACAGATGCAACATGAAAGCGAGTTTCAATGACAGTGTGACCACCCTCATTAAAACACTGAATCCAATAAGTTTTAAAATACACTATCTTCTGAGAATTAATGTTAAACTTTATTTGCACCATTAAATACCATACCATAATCCTGTATGAGTAGTAAATACATAATTGATTTATTTTGTTTATTTTACTTCGCTCTTCTGCCACTTTTGGCTAATTGCGATGATGGGGATGAGTGATGATGTAATGATATTGATGAATACACTTACAAACACCCATGTACAGGCAGGGATTCGAACCTGGGATACCTCGGGTTGTAGTGTGATGTACTAACCACTCTGCCACGGAGGCCAGCTAGATAACTACATGCAATAGTTTCACATATAATTAGTAAGTAAATTATATACATCTCAGATTAATCTACATTTTAAAGTGGTATTGGAATCACTGTGCAATATGCATTCACCCAGGGACGAGAAGAGAGGCTGTGTTGAGTGACAAAAAAAGAAAAGCAAAGACAAAACAAAAGAATCTCGACTTTCGGAGGAGAATTCTGTGATTATATTAGAGTGCATGCTTCCATTTCTCCAATTAGAAACTAAAACAGTTCCGAGCTTCTCTTTCCGTCTATGTAAACCTCGAAACAAAAACTTCAGTAGTTCCAGATATGTGATGTTTTCTTTCCAAATAGTTCTCTTTTTTGGACACCCTATACACACAGAGATTGGAATTTCATATTTATATTGCCATAATGATTTTGCATGCCATTAGTATCATTAAAACCTTAAAATTAAGTTATTGTACTGAATACAGAAAAGAAATCACGGAAATTGTTCCTAATAAGCTGGCGACACTGCCGCAACGAAATTTTGCATTGTTATAGTGCACTGCTACATACCACATTTTATTAATGCACTTCTATTGTGGGGGCCCTAGGGGCGGTCCGTTTGGCATTTTTTTAATCAATTATTTTCATCTTCTTCATTTAACACTAATTATTTAAAGGCAGAATGTTTTAATTTCTCCTCCGCTATAGCCCTGTCATTTCGAAGAAAACCAAAACGCATCTCATCTCTCTATGACAATTAGGTATCCAGCTACGATTGTTTGTGTACTTTGCGCCACATTTGAAAAGGTCTCGTCCGGAGAGGGTTTAGCCTCGTGGGAGGATTCCGTCGGGTGAACGTTAAATGAATAATTAAATAATAATAGTAGTAAATTATGAACAATTAAACAAACTGTGATGTTGAATGTCGTTTCTCTAGTCGAGAATGAATATAGAAATACTGTACCCCATGCACTTGCAAAACCTTTCAAATGAAAGTCAGTGTACCAAGACAGATTTTATTCGATGGTTTAGAGTGACAGAAGAAATTTCGAAAGTGAATGCAGATTTGTGGGCCTGCTCGAACTTTTAAAGTCTGTTTATTTCACTTTTTCGCCCCGACATCTTGAATTGAAACCATTATTACAATAAAGAATGGTAAAATTTCAATATTATTTGCACTCTCCATCATATTCTATCAAGAGATTCACGTTAATTTTTAAAAGTTTGCAATTTAATGGAACTATGTAGGAATGAGCCGATATCACTTTCAACCGATACCCAAAACGATACCGATATCCTTACTAATTCCCACCGATATAGTCGACGCGCTAGCTATGTTAACGACCGACTGGCTTTGAAGTCCACGGAGCACGCCCAGCATCCAACAATCACTCTCAACCCACAGTGTTGCCACATCTACTCTACGCCACCTTGTTCCTCCGCCTTCCCACGGTCTCCACATTGAAGTTGCAAAGTTCGGCAACAGCGTATCCACAGTCATGTGACTGAGACTCCACGTGGAGTACACGAGCAGAATCACAGCTGCGCCCATTGGCTAAAGGTTGAGTGTGATTGGACAAAAAAACTCGGGCGCTGTTTATTCCCACCCACGTTCGTGGCGGCAGCTCTCTTCAGATCTTGGACGTTAACCAAGTAAGCGCGTCATCTATACTAAGACCGATGATTTTAAATTTCCAACAATTGAAGGTTGTTCAAAATATAGATTAGTATTAGTGATTGATTGATTAAAAATTGTTGGGTGCGTCAGCACGTGTGACCATTTTGCACGTTTCAATATATACGGGGAAATATCCCCTTATCTAAAATTCTTACTTAAAAATTTAAAACAAAGGGTGTAAAAAGCCCCTTGGGAAAAATTAGAAGTGTACGGTTGGAAAGGGACCTGCGTAGCACAAACACAACAAATTAAAAAGTCAGAAAATGCTAAAAGCTTCCTCACAGACGTTGGAAGAAAACAGCTCTTCTCAAAAAGCTAAACATATACCCCAATAATAATAGCAAACAGTTTGGAAGATTAAAAGTCTGCCTGAGGGAAACAAAGTTGGCACATTCAACAAGAATATGCCGGACACTTGAAACGACATTTTAAAAACAACTCATCAGAGGGCAGCAAGTGACTATGCGTTAGAGTCTAAAGAGCGTCTCAACCTTAAAACAGTATGGGTTAAATGGAGCGGGGCGTAGCCAGATCAACAAACGGAGGCGCATCGAGTCGCTGTTAATCGCTAATGATTGCGAAAAATTTACTTCCTTAATATCGAATAGAAAATCTTCAAAATCTATGTATTTGATGCATTTTGGAAAAAAAAAGAGACGATAGGTACCTCAAGATTTGCATGTAAATGTTTATATTTCGATGTAACTATTTACTATTTTACATTTGCATTATATGTCTAATACACGCAACTATTGTAACTTCTTTCGTTGCATGTTGTATCCTTTACATAAACAGATTTAAATAAATACAAGAACAAACATTAAGATATATATTTTTTACGGAAAATAAAGCACACTGCACTTCCTACGAACCGGGGCACCAGCCTGCAACTGAATTGTAACCTCGGTGGTGCGCAATGAATTTGATACGCAAGACAGCTTGCGTAAACAAACTACGATTTTACAATAAATAACGGTGCTGTGGAGTAACAATGCATTCTAAAAATATCTTCAAACAATGGTCAACACTTTCTCGCTTGGTATGCACGTGTATCGCGACAAACCTAAAAGTTTCACGATAACCAACTTTTTCCTGTTACGATCTGGTGATTTATACAAAATATTCAATGTAAATATATATAACTCTCCTCGTAAGCAAATTAATACACTCAGGCGAAGAATATCATATCTACAAACACCATAGATCCCATAGAAGAAGAAAAAACTGGCGAAGTTGTTCAAGCGGTTTGATATTTATGGCTTTTGAAGTATTTCTAGAAAAAAAATTAAGCGTTTTGCAAAATTGCATAGTTATGGAAATTTCAGATCACATGAATTTGTGACAGTGTCAGTAAATATAGCATATGAAACTCTACAGGATAATTATTTCACTGTTTGAAATTTATGACTTTTACATTTTGTAAATTTTGGAACATCTGGCAACGCAGCGTTGGTAGAGAAGGACAGAGCTATTGGCAAAACTCATGTATTAGAGAGAGAGGGAAGTACTCCATTTACTTCCATACCGATTTTTGAGGTTGAGACACACTGTAAAGGTTAGAGTGTAACTGTTAGCCGACTGTCTCCAATACGCAGTAGAGTAAGAACATCTTTTACTCGACGGAAGGGGCGGGACGAGGAACGCCATGCACCTTTATTCCACTCTAATTAAAAGCATCAACAGTGTGTCTTAACATTTATTTAATAAGTACAATTTATAAGTATAAATAAAAATTTAATAAGTAAAGCTGAAAATTAAGAAAATATATATTTCTATTCAATGAAAATCCAGTACCACAAGGTCAGTTACGATGAAAAATGAATCTGTATATTTGCTTTAATTATTAATGCATGTAAAAATTAATGCTTCAGACATCATTCAACATGTGGAATGGTCACATTACTTATTAATATTTTTTACAAAACTTTAACAATGTAATTTCTAAGAAACAAAGTGAACAAATGTTATCCACAACTGAATTCAATTTCAGATTACCAAATATTCAATTTTATTGATTGATTTGGCGTTTTAAATCCACTTTATGCACAGGACCTACAGTTTATAGTGGGATCCAAACCACTATGTGCCACCACCGGGTATCGAACCCGGGACCCATATTCAATTTTATTAAATCCCAGTACAGATATATAACAATGAAAGTTCACTATACTGTAAAAAAAAAAATAGCAAGAATTCTTTACCGAAAGCATAATTTCTTGAGGTTTTCTTGACATTCGTGACTGGTATACAACCTGATCAATTTACCAAAGTTTTGCTTTAAAATATTTAAAATATTCAAAACTTAGATCATAGCATAAGAATACCTGATAAGCAATCACAAAATATAGTATTTCGCATAATGTTCGCAGAAAGTCAATGGAAAGTTCGATTTTTGCCAAAAGTCATTTTCACGCATCCCGTGTACGATCAGAACGCGGGAAAAGTATCGGCCAGTATCGGTCAATATAATGTAAACGATACCCTGTATCGGTTCAGCAGTAGTACAGATTACAATATTGATGCACTCTACGTCATATTTCTGTCTAGAGATTCATAATGAAAGTAAACTCAGTGGAGTTAGTACTTAGAATTGGGGGAGGGTTTTAAGCTAAAACCGCTGAAAGCATGGTGCTTGGTAACGTGAACGCACCATTGAAAGTGTTTACAACCTCAAGGAGAGTGAATTGGACAAGGGAAGCAAGTCGCAATGACGATTGTGTGAACATACAAGCGCCATAAAAAAGGCGGTCGTTAAAATAAGACGCCATCCGAATAAAGCAGACTCGCTTCTCCATTCTTTACGCACACGGAATCCCAAAAGCGAAAAACGTACCCGTAAAAATCTCCTCGGACGAATTCAAAAACGTCAGCAGTAAAAAAATGAATCCCAGATAGCTTCGGTCGTCTGCTGCCAGGCGGCGCCACCGAACGACCCCGTCCGCGCGCGAAGATGGTGATGGGATCGCTTGCAGAAACATAAACAAGTCGGTTTAATGCGCGATTGAGGGAGAAGAGACGGGCGGGCGGGGGGAGGGGGTTGTTAATAGGAAATCGCTGTTAAGGGTGGCAACGGTTTTTGCGGCCCGGAAAAAGAGAGAGAACTGCGTATAACTGCCAAATCTAATTCTATAAAAGTCACCACGACATTCATAGCCATATAACTACGGCAATTCGCTCGTCATTAGTGGAAATTCAGAGCCATGATTCTGCAACAGTGGTTGTGGGTACGCTTCTTTTGTTTCTAGGCAGGCTTCACTTTTGACACACAAGCTCTCTTTACACAACTTTAAATTTCGCATTATACAGAGCATTCCCTGACATTCGCAACGAAACTCGGCGGCAAACGGCCTGGCATCAGCGCTTGTCTTTCCCAGTGAACGGGTCCGCGACAGTCGCTTATATTAAACCTCGTAAAAACGTTTAGAGTAACAGGGTCAGTTCTGAATAAAAGTGGAAAGAAAAATGATGAAATAAAGTATACAAAGACAATCCGCACATCATCCATGAGTTAAAAGAGAGTATTGTACGAAAAATTTGGAGAATTACAGTAGACAAACTTGCACGTGTAAATGCCAATTTCCTTCGGAGATGCCAGGTATGTGTTGCAGCAGAGGGACATCATTTTCAACACCTTCTGTAGTCAAGGTTAGTACACAATATGAAAACCGTAATTTTAATAGCCGACTCTAGCGACTGTCGCTGACCCGTTCACCGGGAAAGACAAGCGCTGATGCCGGGCAGCTTGCCGCCGAGTCTCGTAGCGAATGTCAGGGAATGTTCTGTACATACATCATATAAACTCTGTTCCGGTTATCTCTGGGGCAAGGCTGCGCATAGCGTCAGAGAAGCGGAAGAAATCAAGTGAGCTGAACGAAGCAGTACACGCCGCTGCGACGACTGGTAACTGCAGTTGCTTTCCCCCTTCCACGCAATCCCGTTCCCTCTCACGTGTTTATTGGTAAGGCCGTCTTGCGTCACTACTTGCGCAGAGACTTGTTTTCGTTCGCTTGCTCCAGAGAAAGTTGAGACAGAGCATATATATGCAAGTAACTCGATTGTAGGTTACACGCGCTCGTGCGCACACACACACACACCAGACCCCTACGAAATTTTGAGATAATCAAAATTTCAAATTGGTTAATCCCAACTGGTATGCAAACTCCACTTAAAATGACCTCCGATTATCATTTCCGTATTTGCACAACTTTCAAAACAAATGTTAAAATAGAATGCAATTAATTGGACAGTATCCATTGTATAGTGCTTTAATCTAGACTTATTCTAATACTGCCGGTTGGCCAGAATTAAAGTTACCCAGATCAGAGCCCTCTATAGCCTGTTTGAGGCATCGTAGAACTCTGAAATTTGTTGAATCCACTATGCAGACCATGGGGAAGAGGATGGCGATAAACATGGTTTAATTTATCGCCACCAGGTTGAAATGTGGCGCTGTAATTATGTACAAATTTCTTCATCATCTTTCTTAACCCATGCGTCATGGGCGCCTTTCGAAGTCATTTCGCATGACTATAACCTCGCAGTGAAGCTGCACAATTACTACCGTTCTGATAAAACAACTTCACCAGAAATGCACGTTCTTTCTTATTTAATGGCATGGTGATCACTTCCGAACTTTTCTTCAGCACTCACGTTAAGTGATTTAGCTGAGTTATTAATTATAGAAAGACATTTCTTAGTGGCTGGAAGTTGCGAGAAAATAATATCTCGCTTATTGCAAGATTGCAAGGTAAAGGCAAATCCATAACCAATTGAAACAGTTACAACCCATCATGGAAGTACAGCGCCACTTTTCAACCAGCGGGGATGGGACTCGATTCGCTGACCATGCATCATGCAATGAAGAATGAAGAGTGGCTTGGTAGGCCCTGGCCTTTAGAGGCGAGTTTTCTTCTTTTACACACACCATAATACTACACAAATTATCATAATTGACAGTGTTAATGAGATATATTCCTCTTACATCACATCAAAATTTTGATTGATATAGATAAATGTCAGACGAAATATTTTACGAATTTTTGGCAATAACTCACCAAATGATTTGCAATGAACTCCAAAATGATATTTACCTGAAAGAAACAGAAAAGAATATATTAAAATTATGCAAATCACAGATATATTGGCATATGACGCAAATAATTAAATCAAGAAGACTTAAGTGGGCAGGCCATGTGGCACGAATTGGAGAGGAAAGATTAGTTTACAGAATTCTTGTTGGATAACCTGATGGTAAGACACCTGTAGGAAGGCCAAGACGAAGATAGAAGGATAACGTTGAGACGAACGTAAAGGAAATATGTAAGGATGGAAAAGATTGGATTGATCTTGCCCAGGATAGGGACAGATGGATGGCTTATGTTGCTGCAGCTATAAACCTTCGGGTTTGAGAAGGCTAGAGAGTTAGTTTATGATACAATACATATTTCAACTGTATTAAGACTATTGTTTAATGACTAACCAGTACAAGCGAGATTGCAGCTAATAGCAACACCCATGAAAAAATTATTCGTTACACTTTCATGTATGGGGGACCTCCCCGATGGCGCAGTGGTAGCGTCGTCGCCTTGTAATGAAGGGGTATCAGGTTAGATACCTGGTGGAAGCACATAGTGGTTCGGATCCCACTTCAACCTGTAGATCCAGTCCCGATTAGCATTACTGTGCATGAAGTGGACTTAAAATTCCAACTCAACTCAACCTTCATGTATGATTTTACATGGGATGTGAGCAAGACACGCTTGGAAGGGATTCTCTCAGAAATTCTGTTATTTTTTTCTATATGTAAGGTACATCGTTTCATACATACAACGACATTAAGCAAAACAAATTATGAATTTTTATGATATTGGACACACTTTTTGTTTTGTGAGTACCATGTTCCCAAATTAATTCTAACATGGAATACGAATAAAAAAACACCACTTGGCACTTTCATGTTCAAACGACACTCTTGCATATTGATTTACGTCTTGAGTTGTGTGAAGAAAAATAAGTAGGTACTCAGAAAGTGAGCACGTGTTTCATTTTCGTCTGAATCAAGTCTTCCCTAGAATATTTATAGTCTAGCGATGTTTCATGAATATAACATCTTTCATGACCTAGAAATACATATACATGCGCTCACACATATTTGCTTGTATGTGTTTGCATAAGTACCCCTCGATTTTTGAGAACGTGCTCCTTTTCATTTACACTGATGTGTGAACACATGCACACCACAAAAGGGTGTAAACAGATTCTCAAGGGTCTTGTTCCGTATTAAATGGAGTGGACATAAGTGGTATTTTTTATTAATAAAACCCCTCATCTTGAATTTACTTTCACTTTTCTATCAGGTGTGAAAATGAGGGTCTAGTGGATCCAGTTTATTGAGTACACTGCATACTTCAGTGTTCCACGCTTTTCCTATAACTGACCTCTGGGCCACATTCTGTACTGTACAGGGAATTGGAATACAGGATATCGGCAAATAATAGGAATGGAGAACGGGTGAAAAGGAAATGAAAATTGAATGATATCTGGACAATGGCCACCACATTAGCCAACATTGTCCAATAACCCAGATTGAAGCGGAATGCCCCATGGGAAATTGAGGTCATACAGCGCAAGGCTAGACACCTCAACTTCTCCCCCACGCACTTTACACGAGGAAGGTCCTATCATTAAAATAGAATAGAATAGAATCGCCTTTATTGAGCGGAATCGTTTCAGCCTCGCAGGTCGCTCTTAGAGCAAACCATTGTGAAATACATATTGCAATTGACAATTGCCAATTTCTGAAAGTCACTGTTACAGTAAAAAAAAAAAAATAAAGCATATATCTAAGTGATATTTATTTATTTATGCTTTGCACTTCTACAGAGGATTGAACCTCCAATTACAGAAGGCGTACACTGTGTTTGATTAATACAATAGAAATTACATGGAAATATACAAACACATATTCATTCATTCACGTACAATACATATAACATACAACATACGCAACGCATGAGATATACATACATGTATATACACTTATCTACATAAATTTAAGCAAGAGGTTTATACGTAATTCACAAATATTGCATACTGTAAATGGTAACATTTATATTAAACAATCTATATTCTATCAGAATTTCTATAGCACTGATTTTATTATTCTTTTATATCTGTCAAATGGAAGTGAAAAATCTACACATTGGTTGTTTGCAACAAAGATATTGTAACTGTGACACATTCTATTTATTGGTGAGTTTCTATATATTTATATTGTAAAGAATTAATACACTGAAAATACCGAGTTCAATTTGAAACCACAATTTGAATACTATTAATACTAGGGCTGAGCCGATACCACTTTGAACCGATACCCATAGCGATACTATTACCGATTCCCACCGATCGCGATACTTGAAAATTGCACTATTTAAAATTTGTTCAACATTCTCATATTCTATGCATCAGTTTACCAAGAAATTTCCTTTAGGATGGAAAATTCATGAATTACATCAGAATATAAAAATATATATTATATAATCACAAAATACACCATGTTTCAAAAATAATCATCCAGTTTCGAAGTAATTTAACTCAGTAATCGTTCGCTAAAACACATCGAACAACGTACGGTTAGGAAGAGGATATTCGTGAGTTTCACATGATTGCCGGCAGGTAGCAGTAGCATGCTCCCCCACACGCTCGCATCAGATTCAAGCAAGATAGCGACGTCGCAACAAAAAGCTTTCTGTGTACTGTGCTTTGAAGTGTGTGAATCTGTTACAACAGTGCAGCGTGAATTTCGGCGACAGTGTGGTGAGAACTGGCTTTTTCCACAGTTACAGCTTGATTCCAATGACTACTTTGGAATCGGATCACAGCAGCAGTGGCAGCAGTGACTGCAGACATGCTCCATTTGTATGGGACGAATTATTCTACCGTATGGGCATATGAAGAGCGTCCAAAGGGGAGTCACATTGAGCACTAATGAACATTTTTTATGTAAAAATTTATGTATTGTAAAAGCAATTCCAAGTTCCTGGATTGATAATTAAAAAATATATAGCCTTTTGAAATCGGGTGATTCTTTTTGAAAAACCCTCTATAGTTGTTGGTGCAAGATTGGTGCAAAATAAAAATAAAGTTTGAATTTTACACAATTTTCAAGATAATTAAAACTCCACGAAAGTGACGCGCGGCATTTTTGTGGATCCCGTGACAGACCAATATACCGGGAAAGTATCGGCGTGAAAGACCAATATACCGGTAAAGTATCGGCTGGTATCCGCAGATTAATTCCAAATGATACTTTCCGATACCGATAACACTGGTATCGGCCGATATCGGTTCAGCTCTAATTATTACAGAGTTGAAACTAAAACCTCAATACCTCATTCCTGTTAATTACAGAAAATGCAACGCCTCGCGTTATTGTTTGGACAGAGGATGTTTCTTTAAGTTCATTTTGTGTGTTGCAGGGTGGAGCTCCCCTGAGGTCTGTGGTGGGGGAGATCATTCTATTCTTTTATTGTTGTGACTTTGAAAGAATTCCATAGAATGTTGTTTCGTGTACAGGAATCGTGGATTTAATATTCTGACAAAGGTTAATTTGTTTTCCGTTCTTCCTGTACGGGGCAATTTGGTCATGTAAATATTTAGGTTATTTGTTGTTCAGAATCCTGCACAATGACGATAACGGCAAAAGACATCTCCTATTTTTCATGTTTAACCAATTAAGTTCCTTCAAATACTGGAAAATATGTTCTCGTATTTTCATATTTTATTTTCACTTGTTTGCGCCTTTAGACATAATTCCTTCTTTCTTTCTTAATTGGTATGTTCTTTTTTGGTTGGTAATTAATTGTTGCCTTCTCTACATTCGGAGATCCAAATTCTATTAATTTCAATATCGTATTTCTTAAGTTCCATTTAAATTTTCTCATGTCATACATACATTTAAAGAAAAATTACGAACTTTGTATGTAAGTAAATGCCATTTTATCTGTCTTGACCGGGGAGTGTGTTCAGTCCAGTTCCTAGACATCCTAAATCCAGCAGATATCTGAAGTCACCTGCCTCCTCTTCTTGTTACAGATTCTTGAATCCTCTCCTCAATTTTAATCCCTCCTTTCTCTTTTGTCTGCCCTCCTAGCTGCGTACATTCTAATATTTATTGCAATATATTTATTTTCTCTAACGCTCTGACACCAGTTCCGCCATTTATCTTTCCTGCACAGACAAACAGGCGATGAATCTCTCGTTTCCAACATTTTCAGTGATAATTTACGTTATCACGTTACCTATAAGTATGAAGTATTTCAATTGAAAAATTTAATAAATCGACGTATGTGCTTGAGTTGATGGGGTACCTAAATCCAATTTTACCGGCAAGCGGCGTGCTTCAAGTAGGTACACGGGCCGCGTTCAAGCGGCACAATAAGCAAACGAATACACTGCCAGAGGCGCAACCACAAAGTTTTCTCTGCGGGGCAAATACCAGGATAAACGTGCCAACAATAATAATAAACAACAACAACAACATTATTATTAGTAGCAGTAGTAGTAGTTTCAAAATACAATATTATCCTCGTAAATCACGTAAAAACGGGGTAGAAGTTGGTGCTAAAGCATTTGTGTTGGAGCAAACGATTTGAAAAACAGAAAATGCATGACAAATATAATTATATTTGTACATATGACATGTATAACATTCATGTACAACAAATGTCTTTCACATATGCAGCATGGATCAACAAAAAATACGAAAATATATATGCAACGTGTTGAAACATTGTGTAATTATTCAAAGTTCTTTAATACATATACATACAAACAAACATACATACACACACACACACACACACACACACACACACACACACATATATATATATATATATATATATATATATATAATATATTTAAATCCATTACGTAATCAATTCATCCGCCTCATAACAAACCAACAGCAAAAATTATATAAATTTTCTTTCAAATGAATGCGCTTCTTTTCCTCCAAACAATTATCTATGCATTTAAGACAAAACTGTTTAGCAGCAACAGTCTGAAGTACATAGCTAGTCTTACTTCTCTCTCTGGTAATGTACAATGCATTACAGAAAATGATCATATTGGTAGCGAAGCGATAAAGCAACTTTTTATATCCAAATCTTTACAACCTGAAAACAATATTGGTTTAATACGACGCAAATAATTTCACGGGGTGCCATGACATTATATTTTACAATTAATAAGAACTTTAAAGAACAAAGAATATTATAGGAAAAGGAAGAACTTATCATATTATAACAACATTATGTTTATAGAGACACGTAGGAATTTAAAGAGTATGATAAGTAAAGCATACAAGTCTTATTTGAGAAATGTTGAAGAAAATATCACTGATAACTCAAAGATGTTTTGGAATTTCATTAAAAACAAAAAGAGAAATTTAAGTAAACAGAAACAAATGACTTATGAAGCCCAAAATCTTGAGTCGAGCAAGGAAATTGCCGATTCCTGCGCTAAGTATTTTAACAGTGTGTATTCCTCTTCTCCCTCATCATATTCAATTCCTGAACCTTCCTATGTTGAAGTAACTCATTGTCTTAACATTCACTCAGTAACTAATGATGATTATAACGAATCTGTAAAAAAATTAAAATCGAGTAAATCTAGTGGTGCGGATCAAATTCCTACTTATATATTTAAAGCTTGCGCTGACGTATTACGCACTTTGTCATATATTTAATCAGATATTAAAAACCCAAATATTTCCCGATATTTGGAAAATTAGTAAAGTAGTCCCCATTTTTAAATCTGGTAATGCTTGTGATGTAAAAACCTATCGACCTATATCTCTTATATCCGCTCCGTCTAAGATATTTGAACAAATTATTTATAAAAAAAATATTTAACCATGTCAAACCATTTATAACTACAGAGCAATATGGGTTTTACCCGAACAGAAGTACTACAACTAACTTGATCACATTAACCCAATTTGTTTTTGACTCATTTAATGAGGGATCCGCAGTAGATGTAATATATATTGATTTTGCCAAAGCTTTTGACAAATTAGACCACTCAATTTTGCTTCAGAAATTATCAAACTTTGGCTTTTCCATAAGTTTATTAAAACTAGTAGCTTCCTATTTAAGTAATCGAACCCAATTTGTAACTTATAATCAGGTAACCTCTTTTCCGTTTATTGTGCACTCTGGCGTACCACAGGGTTCAAATTTGGGCCCTTTATTTTTTCTATTATATATTAATGACTTACCACGAACAATTAAATACTTCAAGTGCTTATTGTTTGCCGATGATGTAAAAATATACAAGAGAGTAAATCATGAGACTGACTGTCTAGCTCTCCAATCCGATTTAAATAAATGTTGCGTTTGGTCACAAACAAATAAGCTTTCTTTTAATGTCAATAAATGCTTTGTACTTTCTTTTGCTCGACGACATATGAGATACACTCACAAATATATAATTAACAGTAATTCTTTAAGTAGAAAAAGCATTACCAAGAATTTAGGAATATGGTTAAACAACAAACTCACCTTTGATACTCATATTGAAAAAGTAGTTAACGACTCTTATAAAATGTTTGGCTTTGTTTTAAGAAACTCCAAAGATTTATTTAATATCAACTCTTTAGTATATTTATTTAATAATCTTGTACGAGCAAAATTAGAATAAGGGAGTACGGTATGGAACCCATATATCTCATGCCATATCAATAAAATTGAAAAGATTCAGAATAAATTTTTACGACATATTTACTACAAAAAATACAAGAGATCTTTATATGCAGATCGCATCTCCTATCTTAAATTACTAAATGAATTCTCATGTGATACACTTCATCGAAGACGCGAAACGGCTGACCATATATTCCTATACAAACTTGTCAATGGTATACTTGAGTGTGAAAATCTTATACAGTTGATAAACTTTAATGTCAATTATAAGGTATTAAGAGTAAGACAACCATTTTACTGCAATAAATCAAACACAAAATTCTATCAAAATTCTCCAATTATTAAGTAAACATAATAATATTGTCCCGAATGGAACTGATATGGATTTTGCTTTTAATATTAAAAACTATCTATATAGTTTAAACAACATATTAGATATAATATACAAATAAAACAGATCTAATTCTAGAGTGATATATTTATAGTCTCCAATACAATTTATAGTGTTTTAAATTTTGTATACATATAAACGAATTCAAATTTGAACTTTTGCTTTGTATTGATTATTCCTGTCTTTTATTTAAATAGTGGTATTTGTATAATTTCTTTATTATTCCCAAGCTTTTTTAGTTTGTTACTTGTTTATGTTTTGTTTCTTCTGTCCTTTAGTTTCCTCCTCTGTTCAAAATTTGTAATATGTATATGTATGTAATTTTTTGTATTTGTGTAACTTTTGTATTTGTATAACTTTTTGTATTCATATTTATCTAATGTTTTGTTTAATAATTACTATGTGTTTGTATCATGTATTATATATTTATGTAAATTATATTGTATATAGCAAATTGTAATGCCTATTGTAATTGGAGCATTCGCTCTGTTATAGGCGATTGGTTAATAAATAAATTGGTTAATAAATGTTTGTCATTTAGATCATTTGGCTCCCAGAGCCGACTACCGGCGCTCCAAAGCTACGGCTCTGAACTTGACGAGACTGTGAGAAAAGCAGATATTGCGAGCCAAACAAGCAAGAAAATTTTGCAAAATGGATTTTTTTAATTTCCGTAACATTTTAAATCTAGGGAGCAATTGCCGCTCTGTGCCCTCCCTGCAGGTGCCCTTGTCCGTCTGGAAGGAAAATGCAAGAAACACTTGAAAACTAATTCCATCTTGAATATCCTTTTGTTCTGCTACTCTTAGATTATACTAGTCTTGCTTTTCTTTTACTTCAATGTTTACCCCTTTCCCCCCCTAGAATTGATTTCCGTCTAAGATTCGGGGGGGATGCTTCTTTGCCTCTTGTGGTTATGCCACTGTGTACTGCAGTTTGCATCCCGTTATCAGAGTATGTTACGAAACAGTGACTATGAGAGTCAAGAAGTAAGAAGTTTAGGCTTTGTCTCGCTATTAATTCAGCATCTAGAACTTATAAGTTATAATTGTGAGAACATCCGTGAAATCTGATGGCTTCATACCGTAACCACCAAACAGTGAAAATTGCTTAAGGGTTGGTAACACAATCTTTGCTAATTTAAGAGTAGTCACGACTACTTTGAACCAAGCATCCAACTAAGGTAACAGCGATCTACCACGTCGAAAGCTTTGCTGAGATCAAAGCACATTACATTCGGTTGGTAACTTTAAGGTTTCGCAAAGCACCACAAATCCATGGTGTTTGGAAAGATCCTTGTCGTGTTTAGTGGAGTTTCAGTTATTTTCATCGCCTCGGGCGACTGGTCAGCGTTCAAAGTTAGCTCCAATTATTTGTGCCTTTGTGCCTGCGGTCATACGAGGAGGATTGTCTGGTCGCTCTCATTAGCCGAGACAATTTGCAGGTCCCTCGGCAGTCGTTGTGGCCTCGTTGAGAAAAGAGCAAATTGTTCTGTCGCTGCCCGAGTGGTTTGTGGCCTCTTGCATTATGAAGACATGGCTCGCGACTTGTTCATGCAGTTATTACTTTGTGTACACCGCAATAATTATCTGCCGTTGTGCAAATCTCCTCAAAGTCGAAAACGGAATACTTTTATAGATCTGTTGGTTAGGACTTCAAGAGGTGGATTATGTAGGAGAACGGCGGAATAAAATTCTTACCCTATTGTTACACGTTACAGTTACAAGCTTCAAGAAGTAGTAACCTTGCAACATCAGTGATAATGGTTCTTTATTAGCCTCTAATGTTAATTGGAAATTATCCATTGTATACACAAATAAGAGGTTTATTTTTTAATAACCAAAATATAGTTTGTGCCAACCAAACATTTGTTTAAGTGGGCGACGAACAAATGTTTGTTCGCCAGAACAAAATCATTTTACTAATAGTGCACATTAGTGTTACGAAAAGAAATTGGTTATATTTATCAAATTTATTAAAGGCTACTTAATTTCATCTTTATAGTTATCAAAAATCTTAAGCAATCATGCTTTGTTAATAAAACGTGATCAGCATCCAGTGAATGCACTACATTTTTCAGAATAGCAAGCCCCTGGCTTCTAGACTAATAACAAGTTTAATCCTTCGTGGAGACTGTTGTGTCGTCTATGCATGTTTGTGATTGTCAATTCATCTATCATCAATCATCCCCATCTTCGCGAGTTATCAAAAGTTGACAGAAAAGCCATGTAAAGTAATTCTTCAATCAATCAGTCCATGCAATATGATGTTTTTTTTCCATTGTAACTACTATGTGCAGCAGACTATGTCTAAATACACGCTTTTTACACGTACCCTATGCGTACATTACATTGGCCAATAGGCTATACTAGCTGCACTAAATATCAATATACAAAGCTCTTTTGAAGGAAAAGTGAGGCATTTCAGTCATTAAGCGTTAATCTTTCAAGCATAGGCTTCTGGAAAAAGGGTAACTGCAACATTGAGACAACGGTGTTGCAATCACAAGAATATTTCATAAATATATTATTTGATAGCAGAAAATTTTTCGTAATTTTCAGTACAACGGCGGCTGATGGCTTTGAATTAGGTGAAGGGTTAGTAGGGGAAAAGGGGTAATGGAGAAAATTAGATCAATAGTTACATATTACCTATAGATAGAAAATTGTTTTAGTATGTTTTTGTTAAAAACCCCATTTTCTAATAGGTATTTGTAACTATTGATGTAATTTTCTCAAATTTTCCTCTCTAGCCCTTAACCTAATTGAGAATCACGATCCGTCGCTGCCTCAATAAAAATGTTCATTAATAATACTTAGCACATTTCTACAAGAACAAAAACACAGAAGAAGTCCAATTCACTTCTACAAGGCCCGTCGTTAGTCCCAAGCTGCACTGCAAAAAGTTGTTTGAAGAAATGACGATCTAAGACCATCTAACAACCACAGAAAGTGCCATGACCGTTTTCAAAGTACTAACGGTTATTTCATAGTTACTCTAATGTAATTTTAATGATTCCGTTTTTACAAATATGTTTATGGTGCATATATATGCAATTTACTATCATTACTATCTGTATTCATGGTAAAATATTCATATTGAATTTTTTAAAAAACGGCGGCCTCCGTTTTTGTAAATTACCAGGCAGAATTTTCAGTTTTAACGGTAGAATACTCTAAATTTAACAGTGTGGTCACCACGTTGTTTACACAGATTATATTATTTTGCGCAGATTGTGTACATGGTTGTTCACTCGTAAAGGCAACTGGCTATTTTAGTCCTCAGTCATGAAAATCTGAACTCCTACGATTCTTCTGTGGACGAGGCGACCTTCGATACTATTTTGTATATCCAAAACATCAGCTGAAACTTTTGATTGCTTGTAATGCCTTCTAATAATACACATACGTTGTAATTTGTTAACGATTGAAATGGAATTTCATTGTTATGTATCTCGTTACGACTTCAAAATTGGATGCGTTCAGGAAAGAAATGGACTCCATTCGAGCGACAGCCAAAGCTGGATGTAGAAATCGGCTCCTTTTGTCGCCTCGAGTCTTCAGCATTAGGAGACCAAAGGGGCTTAATGACCGACAGGAATTCGAAACAAGAAAGGCGATCGTATCACTGACTTTTTCCTTTGCGGACGAAATCCGAGGTCAAATAAGAAGCCTCAGATTGAAGAGGGCATCGATCGCAAGGAAGGGGGGGGGGGAGCGGGGAAGTTAAGCAGTGTCCAAGTGGCGTCTGTTCCAAAGGAACCCTTGACTAATGACACACTCGATCCACGATGGAAGAGGTTCTTTGCGGGGCCTCTGAGAGAAATCTCCTGTGGTAAGGATGCTGCTTTTCTCTGCAGATGGTCTACCCTTGTGTGAGGGCCCGGTTCTTTCTTCTGCAAAGGCAGAACCTCTCAAAAAAACCTTAAGGTTCTTGCTCCCTCGCCGAAACTTGGATTTGTCGTGAAAGTTAAATTTTTGCCATTGTTTAGTTTTCGTCTTGCTTCGATGTTTGCCTCAGCTCAGTGGCGACACGGCACGTACGCTGCCTGTTTCCTACATATAGTCACAACATCTGTACAATCTGGGTTAGGACGGCTTTAAACGGAAGCTTTTATTGATTGATTTTTTGTTTTAAGTTCACTTTACGCACAGTAAGGGTAATCGGGATTGGACCTACAGTTTAAAGTGGGATCCGATCCACTATGTGCCTCCAGCGGGTATCGAACCCGAAACCTCTTGCTTACAAGGCAACGACGCTACCACTGCGATTTAAACGAAGCCATTTCCATTAACATTTTTGTTACTATTAATGCTATGTAAATGCTTCCAAAAATATTATAGCAGACAATACTTTACACGGAAGCATTTCATTAACTTTTCGGTTAGCTTTTGCGATTACAATGTATAATACTTACAGCACGAAAGGCACAATAAAGTTACAACATATACGGTGAGTGCACGGTGTTTACAATTGAAAGAACTAAAACACTCTTCCAAATGTGAACAGTAAACGCTCTAAAGTATGTATTTAAGCAGCGCCATTCTTTTGTACCTAAAACCATTTAATACGAAGCGTTATTCCTCTCGGTTGAATAGCTATAGTCTTTTAAAAATATTAAGTGATGCATTGTTTACATTACACGCGGCCGCCATTACATCTACACTCGTGACCTAGGGGTCGCTTCTCTTTGGTTATGGTATGAACACTGCAACGGAAATTGGACCGATTCTATCTTTGAGTAATGCCATGAAATATGCCATGGCATCTGAAATGCTATAATATTTTTCGCATTACACAGTAGCATTTTGGTAATGTTATAAATGTAAAGAAAGGGAAATTGCTTTCGTCTAAAGCGGGCCCTAAAGCAATCAAGCCTTCTAATGTTACAGATATTTCCTTAATTCAATGGTTTATCCTAAAAGAGATGTCTTTCATTCGTTCTGTGACTTGGAATTGTAATGAAGTTAATATGATTACAAACTCTGTGTACAAGGGGTCCTCGAAGTGGAAATTCCTACCATAAATGTACCATCTCTAATGCACAACCTCGGTAGCTCAGTCGTTCAGTCTCGCGCGTAACTCGGAACCGGCAGGTCGTATCGTGAGAGCTCTGTGCCGCGAGGAAAAACGGAAGCATCAGCGAGATAAGGTACGTACGAGTGGGTGATAGTGTGCTGCATTGAAACTGTGTTACTAGTGATAATTGGAAATTAGCGAAAACACCAAGTATGGATTGTGAAAATATGATACA
This sequence comes from Lepisma saccharinum, assembly GCF_977018435.1. Taxonomy (NCBI): domain Eukaryota; kingdom Metazoa; phylum Arthropoda; class Insecta; order Zygentoma; family Lepismatidae; genus Lepisma; species Lepisma saccharinum. The sequence continues at coordinate 2,042,412 of NC_139247.1, read as the reverse complement.
AATAAGCTTTATAGTGGGAGCAGCGAAACAAAGCCCCATGGAAATACATGAATTTATACATGAGCAATTTAAACTGAGTGTAGACGAAATAGCAGCAAAACAAATTTCAACGACCATAAAGGGTGTGTACTTCAAATTAGTGCGCCCGGGAAAGATGAGTAAAATATTTGAACAAAATCCAAGTGAAGTGAATTTCTATTACGAAAATGGGACTGTGACCAAAGTCGAATTGAGTGATGCGAACAGAATAGTGAGACCGGTACAAGTTTTCAACCTTCCGATTGAAGTGCAATACGTGAAAAACTGAGTGAATACGGTACAATAGACGATGTGAGAGCAGAAACTTGGAGAAATAAATTTAGATACAAAGTGTACAATGGCGTGCGTCTGGTTACAATGGCCACAAAGAAACCGATCCCTTCCTTTGAGTCAATAGGAAAATATACAGCACACGTAATCTATACTGGCCAAGCCCCCACGTGGGAATGGTGTGATAGCAATGAACGTATGCGATTTAACTGCAATGAAAGAAAACCAATGGAAGGACAATTCGGACTTGTAGTGAAGCAATATCACTGTCAGCACATGAACGTGTAAATGTGGATACACCAAGCAAATCGCAACAACGAGAAACAGCAGTACAGATAGAGACAGACATGATGACACAAGAAGAAACTCATGAAAACAAAGAGAAAAATGGTATCGAACAAGTGACAATGACAAAAGACGAAAATGACGAAAATATGCAATATCAGGAACAAATAATTGTAACGAATGATAGATAACATCTCTGCGATCAAGCGAAGAAAATCCCCCAGACAACCCCGACCAGGAGAAACGTGGACACCAAAAAAGGAAAGAAGAAACAATAGTTGTACAAGTGGAGCCGAGTGATAAAATGCAACAAAACAAGGAGCCGAAGCAGAACACAACAAAGCAAGTGATTCAAAACAGGAAGTTGGAAGGGAACAAGACTCGGAAACGGACAGTAAAAATGGAAGTGCTATAAGTGTTAAATGTCGTACCTCGTCTGGATCGCAAAGAGACCAAAGACTGTAACGAAGGAGACTCGTCCCAACCAGACAAAATGAAGATCAATGAGGAATGTCAAGACAAATATACATGAAATGGATATACAAAATAGTATGAAAAGAACAAGGTAGGAAAACTAGCAGTTGATCAAGAAAAATGAGCCGGAAAAAGGTTTCTTCTTATAATTCTATATACAGATCATTCCCTGACATTCGCTACGAGACTCGGCGGCAAGCGGCCCGGCATCAGGGCTTGTCTTTCCCGGTGAATGGAGTCCGCGACAGTCGGTAGAGTCGGCTTTTAAAATTACAGTTTTCATATTGTGTACTAACCTTGACTACAGAAGGTGTTGAAAATGATGCCCCTCTGCTGCAACACATTCTTGCATCTCCGAAGGAAACTGGCATTTACACGTGCAAGTTCGTCTACTGTAATTCTCCCGAATTCTCGTACAATACTCTCTTTTAACTCACGGTTGGTGTGCGGATTGTCTTTGTATACTTTATTTTTTTAAAAAAAGTTGAAGTGGTTCCGCTGTGTTCTGTTCTGAAGAAGGTTGAAACGTTACGTTTAGTTCGTTTTATAACAAAATAAATTTCTGCCTTGGTCAGCATATTGAGTTTTTCATATCATGGAAACAAGGCTTAATGGTGTTATAATTTATTTTTTTAGATTTCCCCATTTTTCTTTCCACTTTTATTCAGAACTGACCCTGTTACTCTAAACTTTTTTACGAGGTTTAATATAGTGGTCCTATGGGGAACGGAAACACCAGGATATTTCGTTGCAAAACGTCGTCGCACTTCTCCACAATTCCTTTTTCCGAAATAACACTCGACAAGATAAATCTTTTGTTGTAATGTACACTTTTGTGGTGCCATATTAAGCAACAATCTTCAACGCATGGACACGACACAACACAACTTCCGAGGGAGGATTATACTGGCGTCAGTCTGCAACGTCAACAGAAAGGGAAAGAGAGCAAAGGCAGGGAGAGCAAAAAAAAAAACTGTAGCGTGCGACTGTCGCTGACCCGTTCAGCAGCAAAGACAAGCGCTGACGCCGGGCCGCTTGCCGCCGAGTCTCGTAGCAAATGTCAGGGAATGCTCTGTATATTTACATGTAATCCTTTGTTCTGCATTATACATTCATAACATGTTTACCTATGCAGTAGCAACTATTTATTATAAAAAGGCACATAGTAATATTAAGCAGGAAGCGTTACTATACTTCCTTAAAAAAGCATATGTGGATATAGCCTTTTGCAAGAAATTGGAACTCCATGTTTAGAAGGCGGTAACATGTATGATGTGTATAATAATTTTACTCCAGAAAATCAAGGTACAGGTCTTTATATTCGTAAAGAATACCGATGCAACATGTACAATGTTACTATTCAGAACGAATAATAACAATAGTGTTAAACAGAGTAAAACTTTGTAATGTTTATGCGCCTTCTGATTCTCAAAACAGAATTCAGCGGAACCACTTCTTTCTAGAAGAAGTGGCAGCGGAACTTAGTGGTAACATGAACAACATCTGTCATACAGTAGGAGGTAACTTTAATTCAGTATTCAGAACCATTGATCAGAAACCAGGTTATAACTACTCACCGACCTTAAGAGCATTAATAGATAGATTACAACTAGTCTATACATGGAAATATGTTAAAGGTAATGAAGAGGGTTATATGTATATTAAACCAAATCATGTCAATCACTTGTATCGCCAGAAACTTGACCCCAATACGCAGCTAACTAAAGTAGAGCAACAGATGCCCAATAAGGAATGGGTTAATGTTTGGGCAAAACATTTAACTAATATGGTTCAATCTTTATAGTACATATTAGTACATTATAAATATGATACTAAAATAAAATATATTGTCTTCAGCTCAGTAACACGTATTTATGTAATGTGTGTGTAATGAGGAAGGCACAATAGAACACAGAATAACTAAATGCCCTCACGCAAGTGCCATGTGGCAACAATTACGGAACATGTTAAGTACACTCATGCTCATAAATTAAGGATAATAGAGGTTTTGGTGCCCCACGATACAGCACTGAAAGAAACTAGTTGTGGTAGCACAGACACATATTGAACACACAAGAAAGACATCCACATACCCTGTTTAACACTGTTTATTGCAGAAAACTTGAGAAAAACCAAAGAACGCACATATGATACAAAGCAAGGGAGATTGTAAATTGTTGTTCCACTGTTCTTTGAGCATCTGCACAGGTTTCAGTATGGAATGTGATGCCCCTGCACATTGACACATGCAGTACAACGGCTTGGCATACTCTGGAGGAGGTTGTCGAACAGCTGTTGGGGAAGGGCCTCCCATTCTTGCACCAGTGCCTGTCGGAGCTCCTGAAGAGTCCGAGGAGGTGAAGACGTGCGGCGACACGTCGGCCTAGAGCATCCCAAGCATTGTCGATTGGGTTAAGGTCGGGGTAATAGCCAGTCCACTCCATTCGTATGATGTCTTCTGTTTGAAGATACTCCTCCACAATAGCAGCTCGGTGTGGTCTGGCATTGTCATCCATCTGGAGGAACGTAGGACCGACTGCACCTCTGAAAAGACGAACGTAGTCTTGCAGAATAACATCCCGGTACACCTGACCTGTTACAGTACCTCTGTCGAAGATATGCAAGAGTGCACGTGAACCCAGGATAATGCCACCCCACACAATGACACCACCACCTCCATAATGGTCCCTTTCGACGATGTTACCGGATAGGTATCTGGTTCCTGGTTCACCCCAGATGGTTACACGACGAGAATCATTGTTGATACTATACCTGGACTCGTCAGTTAACAGTACCTGAGACCATTCTTCCATTGTCCATGTCCTGTGTTCTCTACACCAGTTGTTACGAGCTACTCTGTTACCATTGGGCAGTGGAATGCAAATTGCAGGCCTGGACGAATAAACCGTGCCTGTTGAGTCGTCTGTACACAGTGTGTCTGGAAACAAGTGTTCCAGAGGCAGCTGCAAGGCCCCCAGCAGTACTCCGTCTGTGTCTCCGGGCACTTATGGTGAGATACCTGTCTTCTCGTGGTGTTGTACACTGTGGACATCCACTGCTGTAGCGCCGAGACACGTTTCCAGTCTGTTGGAATCGTTGCCATAATCGTGAGATGACATTTTGTGGCACATGGAGCACCTATGACATGACCTGCTATCTTTGGCCCGCCTCTAGCCGCCCAAGTATCCTTCCCCTCATTACATCATCAATATGTGTTCGTTGAGCCATTTCACACACATTCACCATTCGCACAACCGAACACAACTGCACACTTTCTATAGGCACTGTACTCTGGTCAGCAGTTTCGATCCTGTAAGTAATTTGTCTGCTTACAGCGCCACCACACACTGGATCAACGTCATAGCCAACACAGGTTCTTTGGTACAGTAACCAGACATCATTTCAAGCTGCAACGTGCACATCAAATATTTCTTTGTACAAGATTCAGCATTATCCTTAATTTATGAGCATGAGTGTAGAATATATCGTACATCAACAGCTAGTTATGCGATACAGACTGCAATAATTTCAGACTTTAAATATTATCCTAAAACCAAATGGAAAGCAGTGCAATGGCTCATTAGCATTTCTATTTATTATATGTTAAACTACAAGTATTAAATGTGCATGTAATTTTAAAGACTTCTTATATCATGACTTATTGCAAAACACTATTGTTCAAACTTGAATGTTGTATATGAAAAAGGCAGGTATATTATATATAACCATGTTCATATAAAATATAGCTTGTAATTCTCGAAAATAAAAAAAGAAAGTCGTTATGGTGCATGACTACTATGCGAGAGACCCGGGTTCGATCCCCGGCGGTGGAGAACTGGATTATTCCCACCTGTACACTCAAAATCGAATGAAACGCTCCCCCTTACGGTTATGCAACCCGGAATTTTATATCATCTAGTTTCGCCAGGAATATCAGCTCGCGAGAAGCGTAGTGTTTCCAACTCTTGAATCTAGCCACAGATTCACGCGACCGGGTGGAGACCTTGCTTTCCTCTTGATTTGATTTTAACGGACAAGAAGTTTATTTTGAGAATGTCTCTGGTAATAATAACAAGTGTTATTAACATTTATGCTTGAGTTTTTTATTATTCTTTTACCACTTCCGAACGAATATGTGAAGATTTTTTTTTTCAGTTTGCAATAACGCTTTCGGCATTTTTCCTTCAGAGTTATTCTTTTTGTTTTTAAATTTTTGGCGACATCTGATTTGGAAAAAGTTCCACGAAGTTGTTTTAAGTGTAAATGCATCTGGACATACAGTGTAGAGTGGGATTCGAACAACAAATATGAGCTGCCGTCGCGAATCGAACCAGTTCTCCTTTCATTATGTTTTCTTTCCACGTTTATTAAAATTTGCTTCCTTCAGCCTACTTCCGATTGTCGTATATTTCAATTCGTATTCCCGTTTTTTTTTTCATTTGCATTGTTCGAGCAGTGATAACTTTCTCTCTTAATCTGTTTATTCGAATACTTTTAAACTTAATTTTTTTTTCCTTTTCTCGATTTTCCCTTCGCACTCATTACAGATTTTGGTATTGCGCTTTTCCATATTTTCAGTAATTTAATTCTTTGACTATTTTTAATTTGCCCTTAGTCCGAATCAAGAAAATATGTTGGGAAATGTTTCCCGTGTAAATCTTATTGTATAGTGGTGTAAAATTGATGCCAGCTTTTTCTTGCGATAAGGGTTTTGAAAGTGCAAGGGTCTCATTTATTAACCATGGTGGGAAGGGGAGGGGGCGGAGGGGTGCCAGAAACCTTCCAGTCGGAATATGCCTGAAACGAAAAGTATAGATCGACCAAAACAAAAAAAATCCTTGGGACGAAAAGTACCCGCGCAGATCTCCCTTCTTCCCTTCAGTTCGGGCCATAAGGAAGCATGGTTCACTCTCCCCCGCCCCTCCTCGCGGGAGTACGGTGCACAGGAGTCGTGGGTCTGCGCAGGTTGTTTTGCTTGTGGTTCCACTCTTCCATCAGCAGGTGCGTGCTGAGAAGGCTATGCTATCTGCGAGTGAGGGGGAGGGGGTGACGAGCAACACTGCCACAGCGAGTCGCTGTAAATGATTTCATTGTCTGTGCTGGGTGAAACCGGTTCTTGGTGCTCCTACACTTTTCCGATACATTTCTGCCAGCCTTTCTAGCGAAGCGAGGTCATATGTTCCAGATTCGAACTCTGGTCAGGCACGAATGTATCACTGAGTTTGTCCTGCCACAATTTTATAAATTGATAATTCATCCGTATTATCGCGATTAACTCAAGAGGCAGAAGAGTGATGTAAAATAACCGAAATAGAAATTGATGCATTTGTGCCTGGTGCTAGTGTAACGACGAAGTTAACTCTTTATAAATGATGCAATAGGTAGCCCTTGCGCTCAAATACACTTATACCTTGCCACAAAAAAATCTAACTTATCGCTGATCTCTTACTACATTTGGAATACAGCCAAGAGCGATGTAAAGCAATGCAATTACTTTGTGAATGTTTCACATCCTATAGTCTTTCTTTTTCTCGTAGCGGGGGCGGGGGTTCATTCATTACAAATATCTAGGAATGGATTTAGCAGCAATCCGTGATATATTTAAATATCATAACATGCTGCGTAGCCAGGGTTCTTGGGTCCTAGCCTCTGATAATGAGTTTTTCTTTTTCGTTGTTTCTTCAATCATCATCAATTTCCCTGAAGCATCATTCAACCTCTGTCGCCATTGGCTATATGTAAAAATTGACATAAAATTAGTAAATTTTGAAAAGAAAACACAAGCTCATAGCTCGCCAAACATGCACATTTCTGTATTTTATGCTTTCAGCGCTATCATTATTCTTGGCAGGCAATGGAATTGAAGCAACTATCACAACTAACGTAAACTACATATCACTCAGGCATGACAATTCTCGCGGGCAAAGTGGATTTCTTTGGCACATGGTAGCGCAATAACTATCTTCTGGCCTAGATTTAAATCCGTACTTTTTATTCCAGTTGAGTGATTGACTCACAATTTTGCCAATGAAGGTTTGGGTTGTATTTGGGTTATACGTATTGTGTTTTTGGTGCGCTAGGAAAAAGCAATCCCAAAGGTTCGCACTGAACAGAAAATTGTGTGCTTTTCCTCTCTCTCTCTCTCTCTCTCTCTCTCTCTCTCTCTCTCTCTCTTCCAACTCCGTCCCTCTCTCTCACCCCAAGTCCCCACTATTTAGGTAAACTATTGTTAGAAACATATTTTCCGAAGAATATCCACATTGAAAATAATATTCCCCAATTGTTTTGATAGGGCATTTCTATTGCTCCGAACGAATTATCTCCGTAAGAGGACTAGGGCCTCCCCTATGGCGCAATCGTAGAGTCGTCACCTTTAATCAGGGGGTCCCGGGTTCGATACCCGGTGGAGGAACATAGTGGTTCGGAACCCACTATAAACTGTAGGTCCAGCCCCAATTAGCCTTTCTGTGCATAAAGTGGACTTAAAAAAACAACAATTCAATTCAATTCAATTGAATTATCTTATCAATATTTTTAAATCTGCATGCACCTGCTAAATTTAATAGATTATACATTTATATTCATTGCGGGCAGAAATGTGCGAGAAAACAATGCATTTTTTTCAGGGAATGCATGAGTCAATAATAATGTATATTTTACGGTATATACTTTTTTATATTGCATTGATTCAATAGTATCCTTATTTCCTAAAGCAAGCGTGAGTTTCTTTGCACACACCACGCAGGCCCTGCTTGACGTAAATCTCAGATGCAGTAACTTCACGGTTGCCTTTTGCCACCACGCTTTGGCTTTAATTCGAGCCCCGGTGGGTGCTTCGTTCGAGATCCTGCAGCAGTTTTACTCGTATCTATGCCTTGAGCATGCCACTTGCAACGGAACCAATAAAATGAAACTTTCTGCACCGGAATGGGCGTGAAACTCTACATGCACCAATGATAAGGTGTTTTCAAGAGGTATGTGCCACGTGCAGCATGTCCCTTCGGTCCGAATGTTCCTTTACGATATCATTTCATCATGCCTTACTTTCGGAATTTACAAGAGAGAAGATAGTCCGCATGTTCTTGTGCGGCGGATCTGCTGCACTACAGATTGCTACGACCCTTGGTGTGGACGATTCATGCGTCAGGCGTTGGATTCGGTGTTACGAGGAAGAAGGTAACCAAGGAATGAAGTGAAGACCCAACAAAGGCCGGCCGTGGAAGGCAACCAGGGAAGAAGATGCAGGCATCATTGAGATGAGCGAGGGCAATCCCTTCATGGCTACAACGAAGATTCTCCAAGAGTTGAAACTGGAGTGCGATGCTGCAACGGTTCGGCACCGTCGAGCGGCAAAGAATGAAGCAATGACGCATTTCCATCACGAAGCACGGATCAGTTTTCTTTACAATATTTACCAGCTCCTCAAGAATTTTGGCAGAACGTAATTTTGAGCGACAAAAAAGTATTTTCGTCTGACGAAAATGGTGAGGTTTATGTTTGGAGGCGCAACAACACTCGCTACGGGCCCGAGAACATTTCTACCCATGCTAGGAGCGGCAGGATATCCGTGGCGGTGTGGGGATGGATCAGTTCGTCTGGAGTAGGTGGATTGGTGGAAGTGTCCTCGAGAATGAATTCGCAGGAATACATCGCAGTGCTGGAAAACCACACGCTTCCCAGCGTGCGAGAGAGACACCTTGAAGATGAGATTTCGCACGTGACTTTCGATCAAGACAACAGCAGCGTCCATACATCGAAAGCGAACACCACCTGGTTTAATCAGCACCCAGGAATTTCAAGAGTAGATTGGCCAGCGAAGTCTCCCAATCGAAAACATTTTCACGTGTTTGATGTTTGGAAGAGTTTAAGGAGAAGGCCAAACATCTGCTCGTGGAATCCTTGCCTCGTCGACTAGATGCAGTGCTTGAATCCAACGGCGGGTGGACACAGTATTGAAACCCCGCACGGTTTAACCGATGTTCTTTGCTACATCCCAGAACAAAACTAATTACACACATCTCCATATGCAACTTATGTTTCCAATTCTTTTTTATTGATACCTTGGTGCTCATGGTTACTTTTTCACACACCTCCACCATTATATTATATTCTATAATATTAATATTCACATTATTGACAGATATGATTCACATAAAATTCCAATGCGCAGCACACATGCACCCATCCCTAACACTTAACTATTAGTTACATTACACCTATCACGTTGTCACAGTTCTAAATCAGTGGTGCCCAGGGGGAGGGGCATTATGGCGCAGACTGTGATGGAAATTTGACTGAGTAAACAGGGAACAAGTTTAATTACGTTATCAATTAGCCATTGCTGTTATACAAATAGTAATTTGTAGATTGTCAGGGGAATTGTTACGGGTAATAAGTAATATTGGTGGGGGGCGATATCCAACTCTTACATATTAGGCCTTGGATTGATAGGGAAATTATGGTGGGCGATTAATGAAGTTAGTGGGATTTTCAGGTAGCTGGATTGATAATTATTTTGGGGGCAGGGAATCCCAACTCCTGTGTATTACTATTACGTCTTAGATTGCTTTTTTGGAGGAAGCAATATCAACAGGAAGTCTAAAATTGGCTTGAAATTTGGTTGGGAAGATTGAGTATTAAATTTGAGGTGGAGGAGAGGTGAATAAAGTTTTGATAAAGTGTTATGTCTTAGATTGTGAAGGGACTCGAACCCGGAACATTCGGTGTCTGGATCGTTAGTCCATCACTAACTGCGCTTGGCCGCAGAGAAGGTTCTCTTTGGTGGCCAAGCGCGTTAAATGGTCCACTTCCGATACCACGAAATTTCCGGGTTCGAGTCACGGCTTCAGTATTCAGGATGGTGTCAATCTAATCTAATCGTCACTCATTCTCATTAGCCGAAAGTGGCAGAAGAGCGACTTAAAATAACAAAGAGGTACAAAAACAACTTTAACCCTCTAGTAATTTCTGATCAATAGATGCGTATTAGCTTTGATTGTTGACTCTTTAATGATAAGCTTACGATTATTATTGTTAATATGGATTGCCATCCATCAACAGAAGGACGGACCAATCGATCATTTAATTCATGACGTTTTTTTGGTATTTGTTGTCCCTTCGGATCAGCTTCGAAACCTAAGGAAATGATTAGATGTCTGTCTGAAGTTAGTGACAATGGTTCTTTAATTTTCCGTCGCTCTTTCAGCCGGCGCGGGAACCACCTTTATGGCAGTGATCGTCTGTTGCCGCGTTTACCTACGAAGGAACTCGTGGCCAAACAACGAATTAGGTCTACCGCTTGGGCAAGAAGCGGCAACTTCACAAAGCCCTCTTCTCCGAAGCAGCAAGCCGGGAAACAGAATTTTGTCAAAATAACCCTTCTGCTCTGTGAATGAACACCGGTTCTAACAGCGTTTCTATACTTAATTGGACATTATCCATTGTTTTTCTTTTTGATTGACTATATATTCTATCTATATATTTCGAGACGTATCAAGAGATCACCTCTTCTCTCATCTTCAGGCGATCAATTTTTGCTATGTCTGTAGTGTGATTGGAACTATGACAGTCCGTGATTTTTTCAAAATCCGGTCCGCTAAGAAACCAGTCTTAGATGCCCATTCGAAATCGACAGCTATAGAGCAAAATATGTTTGAAGTGAAGAGGCTTATTGAATGAAACATAGCTCGACTCACCCTCACATTTGAATTTTTTTAGATAACTTGCTTGCACTTCGTATAGAAAGCACCACGGGACTGAAAATTCACACTATTTGTCATGGCAAATAGACCTTATTCCAGCTTCGCTGAAAGTTCGATGTAGTTGTCAGTCATTAAGTTCAACGCTCTCTGCGCGTGTGTTGTGATGGGTTATCGTGTTCCAATTTTTTTTAATTCCATTTCATGCTCAAAAAGGCTACCCGAAGTGGGACCTACAGTTGAAAGTGGGATCCGAACCACTAGGCAGTTGTGTCTCCACCAGAAATCGAACCTGGGACTCCGTGATTATAGGGGGTTAACGCGTTCATGGCTTTACAGTTTCGTGAATTCAAGGAAGCCAAGGTGAGAAAAATGTGAAGAAATATCTTCTACACGGAGCTAACTGTGTGTATGTATGTAAAACTTTCTAGCACATCCATTTTCCTACCTTCATTTTATCATCATTACGTTGAATTTTGCACCAGTGATTTTTCACTACGTTCTAGGTCACGTCATTTTGAGTGGTAAAGTATTGTCTGTAATTCAGTTTTAGTATAGTTTGTAGCCTCTCACCAAAAAAAATTTAAGGTGGGAGAAGGGAGGGGGGAAAATAGTGCGAGTTCAATTGAGAATACGAAAATAGAGCGGAATGATTATATTGCTACAATATCTTCAGGAAAGTAAAGCGTAAAATTGAATTCTGCCTCTGAGTGAGTCCATGATATTGTTTATGTTTGAAGGTAATATATTAAACATGACTATCAGCATAACCGAACGCATATAACGAGATGATTTATTAGTGTTACCAGACTAAAGGTGTGGAGTGCGGCCTGTTGCCTCGTTCATTACGGAATTCCACGTGTAAAAATTGATCAGCTCTTATTGCTAGTAACCATTATAGGCTTAGACCAAATTCTGGCGTTTATATTTCAATTCACTTCCTCAACAAATCCTTTCTCGATTGACTAGATTTTAAGCGGAGCGTCATTCAGTTGTTTGTGAGTGTTCTTTTTGCAGAAGCAACAGCAGCTCGCTCGCACCCACAGTGCCCCGCCCACTCGACGAGACGCGTGGTCTGTGCAGTGCAGAACAATGACAGTGTTGCCTCTCTATTCGATCTTTGTATTCTCTTTTGCCTGCCACTACAGACAATTCTTCCCATACAACAAATGGAAAAGCAATCAGGCAACTGTTAAATGGCTCTTTTCTAGATTTTCTATTAACACTTTCCACGGCCAAGATATGATATTCTGTTTCGTATTCCCACAATTTAGCTTCGTGCAGTAGGGCTTTATATTGCAAGCTAAAAAAAAACAACGTAGGCAGGTCTTTTAACATTTTAATTTTCATCCGTTTCATGATTGTGTGAAAGAATATGGTGGAAAAATACACTACTTGAGACAATATCACTAATAATAATTGGCCGCCGCTGTGCCCGAGAGTGGTAAGCCGTCGGCTTTTGATCTCACTGCCGAAATTCCCGGGTTCGAGTCCCGGCCTGGGTATGATTGCTTATGAGTGTTCCTTCATGAATTTTATCATACACTAATCCTCATCGTTGCGACTAGCCAAAAGTAAAGTAAAAAAAGAGAAATATATTAGTAATAATAAAAATATGAATCTAGCTCCCCATGGTTCCTTTATGACTGTCCTTTTATCAATTTCATCGAGTCATCATTCATCCTCATTGTTGCGATTAGCCAATAAATGGTAGAGAAGCTGCGAAAAATAAGATGTAAAATAATAACAGAATTTTATCCACAGAAGGAAAAATAAATGCTCCAGAAAACATGCAATACAGGAAAAGAGTGTCCTGTAATGTGAGTCTGTAAACCAAATGTAAATCACGAATGAAGAAGTTTACGTGAAGGTTTCGTCTTCTACGAAGCAATACAGGCTTGGATGGCGTAGTGGTAGCGTCGTCGCCTTGTAATCAAGGGGTCCCGGTGGAGGCACAAAGTGGTTCGGATCCCACTTTAAACTGTAGGTCCAGTCCCGATTAGTCATACTGTTCATTGTGGACTTAAAACACCAAATCAACAGCCAACCAACCAATACGGGGTTGGAAACACTACGGTTATAGGTTTGGAAACACTGCTCCTCTCGGGAACTACTCTACCAGGCGAAACTAGACGATATAAAATTCCGGGTTGCATAACCGTAAGGGAGGCGTTTCTTTCGAATTCCTCTGTACGAGCGGCTCCGGCGCCCACCCAGCGTCGTGGGTACCTGGAGGAAACTCTGGGTGGTAAAGGCTACCAGGGGCGTGGTGCTGATCACATCACCTCCACCTTCGGTCGTGAGTAGTTGTATTTGCTATAATACCAGTGCCGGAAAGTATGAGCCCCCCTCTGGCAGATTTGTCTACACTTAAAACAGGCTCAACATGCCCATATGAGCTTTTTGCTCAAGTGTGGAACCCCGTCTAATCCAAGATTTTTGTAAAAAATGCCCCTCGGAAAGTATGACCCCCCTCAGATTGATTTGCCTATACTTATAAAAGGCACTTCTGTGAGATTGTTGTCCATAAATTTGTTAAAAATATGCCCCTCTTGATATTTTTTTTGGCCACACTTAAAACTAGGCCACCCACACCCATACATACCCACCTATACACACCTACACCCACCCACACCCACCCACACATATTCACTTCCGGTCCACTTCCGGTCCACTTCCGGTCCACTTCCGGTTTGCCTACTTCCGGTCCACTTGTGGCCAAGTTGTGCCCTATTTCTGCTTTTTTTTATCCAGCATAGAGTTTTGATTTGAACCCCAAGAAATTGTATATAAATACCAATGCCAAAAATATCAACACACATACACACACACACACACACACACACACACACACATACATACACACATACACACAGCACAGTGCTGAACCCAACTGATATTTTTTATCCAGCATAGAGTTTTGATTTGAACCCCAAGAAATTGTATATAAATACCAAAGCCAAAAATATTAAGTGTATACACACATACACACATACACACATACACACATACACACATCACAGTGCTGAACCCAACTGATATTTTTTATCCAGCATAGAGTTTTGATTTGAACCCCAAGAAATTGTATATAAATACCAAAGCCAAAAATATTAAGTGTATACACACATACACACATACACACATACACACAGCACAGTGCTGAACCCAACTGATATTTTTTATCCAGCATAGAGTTTTGATTTGAACCCCAAGAAATTGTATATAATAAACAACAACAAAAATGCCGAATCAAAAACATTGTAATCAATGCAATAAGAATATATCCAGCCCCAATTGGGCTAAGCACCAAAAGATTTGTAACCCAGACAAATACAGAACTCCCACAAAAATATGCCCCAAATGCCATAAAAAATATAGCATGCAATACTTTACATATACACATAAAGATACTTGCTCTGCACAGTCATCAATATTGCCCTCACAACCATCTACATCTGGTCTGAAAAGAAAGCATGAAGCACCTGTTAATGCTGGACCTGCAAAGCAGCCACGCCATGCACCCATCCATAGCAGTTTTAACGGCCAATTAAGGGATTACCGGTTTGTATCAGAGCCAAGATGTGACATTAAGAATTTTTTGAACAGTATAAATTCTGATCTGCAGGCAATTCTAAATGCACAAAATGGCTCTTATAAACTGTCCCTTAAATTGTTTGCACAATATAAGAAACCAAATGGCACAAAATTTACACAGCCCCACATAACAGAAACTGTACCGGTATATTCAAACGCAAATTCAGACACAATAATAAGCAGCTTGATAAATCAATTGAATATTAAACACTCTGAATTTGCAGCAAAAGAGTCTGGATGGAGCCTATGCGGCTCTCCACATAAGTTATATATTAATATTTCTGAATTCAGCCCATTACAAGGTTCTACATATCTGCCATTACCTGCCAATATTAAAAACAAACAAGCCGTGGTTAATATAAAAAATAATGATGAGAAATGCTTTTCGTGGTGTATATTAGCTGCTTTGTTTCCAGCTTCAAGAAATCCTGAGAGAATAACTTATTACAAACAACATGAACACAAATTTGATGATGCAATGGAGGGTTTAGAATATCCAATGTCTGTTCAGAATATTGATAAATTTGAAAAAAAGGCCAGGCATATCAATGGCAAACAATTATCTATTAAAGTATTTATTTGTTCCACTGGCAATTGCTCGATAGAACCTCTCAGAATCAGTATATTTGATGATGATTCTGCTGTTCCGATTGATCTGCTCTTCATTGAAGGGGATGGCACATATCATTACACTCTGATACATAATCTTGAAGCTTTAGTCAGAAAACAACTAGACAAATCTAAGACAATATTCAAGTTGTGCAGAAGATGTTTAACTGTATTTGATGGCAGGAAAATGGTAAATAGGGTTCCTGAATGTAACACAGAAATTGCTAAAAACAAGTTAATTGAGCATCTGAAATACTGTGGCAACCATAAACCTGTTCATATGGTGATGCCCAATCCAAGTGAAAATTGCAAATTCAAAAAGTTTGAAGCCTTGTTGGAACACCCAGCATATATTGTCTGTGATTTTGAATCAAATCTCAAACCTCTTGCATTCTGCAATCCAGATCCTGAAGAATCTTCCATTACACCATACCAGCTACATGAACCTTCCAGTTTTTGTTATATAGTTATACGGGATGGTGTAGCTAGTGAACCACACTTATACATGGGACCAGATGCCATCAAAATATTTGCACATAGAATAGAAAATGAGTGCCATGACATAGCATCTAACATCTTATTAAAATCAAAACCTATGTTGCCTTTAACAGATAACAGAGAAACAGATTGAGGATTTCAACAATGCAGAAAAATGCCCGGTATGTGATTCTGAATTTTCAGATACAAATATCAAGGTGAAACACCATTCTCATACAGATGGTAAATTCAAAATGGCCCTGTGTAATAGCTGCAATATTAAGATCAAGAGACCAAGATTTGTCCCCATATTTTGCCATGGAGCATCCAATTATGATTTTCATCATCTGATCAGATACGAGGGGTTTGACAAGCAGAATTTAAACATTTTAGCTGAAAATGATGAAAAATATATATCTATTAGCAAGATAATTAAAGTTAATGGTGTTCCTATTCACATAAGATTTCTTGATTCTTACAGAATTTTATCGGCTAGCCTGGCTACACTGGCAAATCAATTATCTGATGATCAATTCAAAATCACACGTGCATTGTTTCCAAATCAGGACCTGAAATTAATTAGGCGGAAGGGTGTATATCCATATGACTATGTTACAGATTTTTCTAAATTTGATGAGTGTTCTCTGCCACCACAAGAAGAGTTTTACAGCAAAATCAGAGGATCTGGAATCACTGATGAAGATTATCACCATGCCCAATTGATGTGGAACAATTTAAAATGCAAGACATTTCGTGATTATCACATGGCATATTTGAAACTTGATGTCACCCTTTTAGTTGATATATTGCAGGCATTCAGAAAATCTTCCATGCAAAATTATAGACTGGATCCAATATATTTTTTCAGTGCCCCGAGCCTAGCATGGTCTGCAACGTTTTTGAACACTAACATGCATTTGGATCTGATCCACGATCAAGATAAGTATCTGTTTATGGAGAAATGTATAAGAGGGGGGATGGTGCAATGTTCCCAGAGATATGCCAGAGGAAATAACAAATATATGCCTGATTATGATCCAGCACGGCCATCAAATTATATAGTGTATGTAGATGCCAACAGCCTCTATGGTCATGCCATGATGCAAAAATTGCCATATGCAGGGCTTGAGTGGGTTGAAGATTTCAATATTGAAGATCTTAAGGATTTTGATGACAGTGACTATGGCCTATTCTTAGGGGTTGATCTGACAATTCCTGATGATTTGCACAATAAATTTTCTGATCTGCCCCCAATTCCCGAGGTTCAGTGCTCACCTGGCTCTAAACAGAAGAAGCTCATGATGACTCTGGAGCCAAAACAGGGTTATATCATATATTACAAAAACCTCCAGTTCCTGATGAAACATGGTGTTCAAGTGACCAAAGTTGGCAAAGTTTTGAGGTTCAGGCACTCAGAATGGTTGAAACCATACATTGATACAAACACAGAGCTTCGAACATCTGCAAAGAGCCAATTTGATAAGAGCTTGTTTAAATTGATGGTGAATTCTGTGTATGGCAAAAAAATTGAAAATGTCAGAAAACATACCGATGTTAAAATAATTACTGACCCCAGCCTGAGAAAAAAATTGGTTGCAAAGCCTAATTTCAATTACAGAAGAATTTATGATGAGCACATGGCACTTTTCAACATGAAGAAAACAAAAATTAAGTTTGATAAACCTATTTATGTAGGGGCTGCGATATTGGAATTGGCCAAATTACATATGTTAACATTGTATTATGATGTGTTGAAACCTTTTTATGGTAATAATATAAAATTGATGTACATGGACACGGATAGTTTTATTCTTGATACTAAAACAGAAGATGTTTATCAAGATATGTCACAGCCTCAATTGTTTCAATACTTTGATACCAGTGAACATACAATAATTCAACCCCACAACAAAAAGGTGCCTGGCAAGTTAAAAGATGAGACACTTGGTGATGTTATTGTGAAATTTGCTGGGTTAAGTGCCAAGATGTATACTTTTGAAACATGTAGTGGCGCTGTTGCCAAAAAGGCCATGGGTATTGGCAAAGTAACTGTTGAAAAAGAGCTTGTATTTGAAGATTATAAAAATTGCCTCAAATCCCAGAATTTAATCAAAACATCAGAATCCAGAATTCAGAGTGTGGATCACTTATTGACTAGCAATATTGTAAGAAAAGTGGCCCTGGACCCACATGATGATAAGAGATGCATTTTATCATGTGGCATACATACTTTACCTTGGGGGCATTGTGATTTGAAAAATGGAAATCAATGCCCAATTACAGAGCATGATTTGAAATAAATAAACATGCCTATGAACTTATTTGGGTTCAAAAAACAGGCTATTATGGACCTGCCAACACCACAACCCTCTTCTGATATGCTGTCTAAACTGAGTGGCTTGTTAATTATTCATCTGAACAGCATACTTACAGATAATGATGATGAAACAGGTAAAATATTGTAAATATTTAACAATAATTTAAATCATTACCAATTACCTGTAGGTGGGCAATTGCAATTTATTACAACCCCTGAGGGTGATGTTAAAATTTCAATAGGGAGAAATATTTATAGAATTAAGCACTCAAACATGATTTCTGGCACTGTATATACTGTTTCTGCTGGTGACTGCTTATATATTGAGGTCCCGGGATCATATGACAAGCTTATACCCTTTTTTATAGAATTAAGAATCAGATACTCTATAATAAATAACCACTAAAACAAAAATGCCTAATGATATATTTGGCCATACAAGACATGAAGATCACAGTGATGAGATTCTTATGCTTGATGTCAGAGTCAAGAAATTAAGAAGTGATTTACAAGCTTTACAGACCACACTCAATGCCAGTCTTCAATTAGAAATTACAAATTTACAATCACAATGCATGGACCCTCTTCTTAAAATTGATTCTGAACTCAAATTGTTGCTTCAAAAATATACTGATCTGGCAACATTAGATAATTTTCAAAGTTTGGAAGAAGCTGTAGCAGCTCTTCAAGCCAAATTTAAGACCCAGGCTAACAACTCTGAGCAATTGAAACAGCAATTGGAAGAGCAAATAAATAATGTCCAGACACAGCTCCAAACAATTGTCAAAAGCATAAAATCACAAGAAGATTTTGATCTAGTGATTTCCACTCTAAAAGAACAGATTCAGTCACTCCAGATACCTAATCTGGACCCTCTGCACAATGCCATAGCCGAGGTTAAAGAAAAAATTGAGACACTTGAAAATTTTATGAACAACTTGCCATCTTCTGATGCTTTGAATGCAATAACTCGGAGTGTTGCAAATATTAAGCTGCAACTTGAAACATATGAAGATTTTGGAAAAATTCAAAGTACCATAACCCATCTTGAAGGTACAATAGCAGCAGTGCAAAATGATTTGGCAAATGTACTAGAATCCCGATTGCCTGGAATTGTAGATACCCTTGTCAGTGTCCAGCAACAAATCACAAAGCTTGAAAACCTCAACACTGAATCTGAACTATCTCATTTTCATCACTTGATAGATGATATCCAAACAAAACTTGAAATTTTACAACAATCCACACCCACTCAGGCAGATATAGCCCTGCTCCAAAATGCTATGCAAAATGTGGCTGATGCATCTGAATTAAACAATGTAAAATTGGCACTTGAATCTTTGCAAAATACAGTATCAAATCTTCCCACATCACAGGAACTTAAAAATATTAAGAGAGCAGTGAATCACATATTGAAATCAGAAGATATCAAGAATATCCAAGCAGAGATCAAACAACTCACTCAGACAGTGGCCACTCTACCAACCAATCAACATATTAATGAACTGCATGCCCTGTTTGAGGATATCAGAAGACAGGTCCATGATCTCACTGCTCAAAATTCAAAATTGGCAGTTGTTGAAAATTTGCAACAAATTGTAGCTAATATCAAGCAACAGCTAGGAACCATGGAATCCAATCAAGCAAATGCTCTGTCTGTTTTTGCCACACAGCTACAAGAAATTGTGCAACAATACAAGAAACTTGTTGTGGACATAAAAATCAAGCCAGGCCATGATGATGTTGTTAGGACCATCAATGAGCACCTTGAATCTGTAACAAGCAGATTGCTTACAGCAGAAAAAGAAATAACCGGCATAATCGAGAATCCAAAACATACAGTAATTCTTGAATTGTACAGCATCCCCAACAAAGAATATGATTCACCATTTACACCAGGTGGCAAAATATATATGCTGTCCCCTGCACAATTTTATTACCAATTTTTTGTTGGGGGCACATTGAGACCAATCAAGATCAAATATTGGCTTCAACCACAGGCACACCACTACCCCACCTTATCAATAACAAATGCTGACAACAAACCAAAAATCACCAGTGTAGAGTTAGAGGATTTTACAGATCCCAATACATTAGAAACAGCCTATACTGAAGATGATGGCACTCTGGAATTTAAAATACATATTGGAGACAAATTATATTTAGAAAATCCTGCAGTCTCAGCTGCTGAACACCCCATAGTTGCAATATTCTTGTTTTCATATTTTGTCTAGAGAAATTATTGTTGATGAATTACACAAACAAGCCAGACATAATTTTAAGAGACTCCCAGTAGTCACAAAGGGCATAGATGATTTATGGCAGAGCGACTTGATTGAAATGGCAAGTGGGCAGTTGAAAAACTTAGACAAAATCAACAAGGGCTACAAGTATCTACTCACTGTAATAGACACATTTTCAAAATTTGCCTGGGCTGTGCCACTCAAATCCAAGACTGGAAAATGTGTTACAGAAGCCTTCAGGACAATCATCAATCAGAGTGGAAGATCACCGCGCTATTTGCAAACAGATAATGGCAAAGAATTTTATAATTCTGTGTTCCAACAATTTATTAAAAGCCAGGCAATAAAACATTACTCGAGTTACAGTGACCTCAAAGCCTCAATTGTAGAGAGATTCAACAAAACCCTAAAAAATCTTATGTATAAACAATTTACACTTCAAGGTAATTATAAATGGATTAATATTCTTCCAGAACTTCTACATAAATATAACAACTCGGTCCATTCTACAATCAACATGAAACCCTCTGAAGTAACTTCATCTGATGAGCAAAAATTGATCAGGACTGTTTATTATCCTAGATACCAGCCAACAACAAGAAAGGCCAAATACAGGGTGGGTGATCAAGTAAGAATCAGCAAATATAAGCACTTATTCAAAAGAGGCTTTACAAGAAACTGGAGCACTGAATTATTTACAGAGGTTCAAGTTAAACCTGGGACCCTTAACACATATATAATAAAAGACCACCGAGGAGAAATTCTCAAAGGCAGGTTCTATGAACAAGAGCTCAGCAAAACTAAACAGCCTGACACATATCTCATAGAAAAAATTATCCGCAGAAAAGGCAACAAGTTACTTGTCAAATGGCTAGGACTTCCAGAACACAGCTGGATCGATGCAAACAAAATAATAATATGAGCACCTGGGATGTTATAAAAAGGCTGCCAGAACCTGAACAGCAGAATAAGAGAAATGGCAACTTGCTGCCTGAAAATATTAGGTGTCTTATTGTTGGGCCATCTGCTTGTGGTAAAACTACACTAATGGTTGATAATTTTTTATTGGCACCCAACTGGTTAGACTGGAAAAACAGGCACTTGTATATCTTCTCTAAGAGCTTGGAACAATTAAAATATCAGCAGCTGATGAAGCTATATGATGGATTGGATATTGCCACTTCTGAACCAGATGTTAAGCCACTTCATGAATGTCTCGATAATTCTGTTGTTGTGTTTGATGACATTATACTGGATAATCAAAACAAGGTTAGAAATTTCTTTACACAGGGCCGGCACAAAAACATTGATTGCTTCTACCTGGCACAGACTTTTTCAAAAATACCGAAGCAACTGATCCGAGACAACAGCAATTTTATATGTGTGTTTCATCAAGACCATACCAACCTCAAACATATACATGATGAATATGTAGGTGGGGACTTGAGCTACAATGATTTTTCCAAGTTTTGCAGCAGGTGCTGGAACCAGGACAGTTATGGGTTTGTCACAATTGATATGACAAGAAAAATCAATAGTGGCAAATACAGAAATAAAATCAACAATTTTCTAGACATTGAAATATAAATAAATAAACATGAAAAGGCCAATCATTGATGATCTTAAATTAAGAGATTATCTTGTAAAAAGATTTAAGGGATGGAAATCAGAGAACCGAGGAATTTATGAACAACACAAACAAACAGAACAGCCTATCATTGATGCTATTAGTGAATTAGGTAAGAATATCAAAACTGTTACAGAGCAAAATCAAAATTTGATCACAGAGCTTGTACCTGTAGCTGCAAGGAACATATTAGATTATCCAATCACCCCACTTTCCAGTATTCATACACCTAGTCCTATTGCTCCTAGAAGAATTGAAGCTACTCAGGATCCTATTGAATTGGGTCTTCTTGCTCAAAAATATTTAACCACACCTAAAGACAACAAAGATGAGGTGTTTGGCTTATATGCTGACACAGAGCTTGATGGCAGCATCATACATAGAATTGGCAATTTCAGAGTAACATTTTTGGGGGATGATCTGATTGTTTATTCAGAATCTCGTCTCGGAGAAAAAGGTGCTTTTGTTAAGTACCCCGGAACACCTGGATTGTGGGAATTGATGACTCGGAAAAGGCCTGGCAGCTATACAGATCAAGATTATGAATATTACAAAGAAATATTAATAAAATCAGATGCTCTGTACCAGAACAATGATCCCACACAAAAAAGAGTCAAGTCTAGCAGTGGGGCAAAATACAACAATTTAATCAAGCCCATATGGTCACAGATCAAGACTGGCAGTGGAATCAAACAATACAACACCCTGCCTAAAGAATTTGTGTGGGTTGATGATGTCAGGAAACTTGTAGATAGGTTATTGGTGATAGCTGGGGAGGAAAATGCTGGCAACCACAATTTTTACAATGAAAAAGTTGGAATTATGGACATGATAAGCACTAAATTGTCTAATTTTATAGTGAATGACACTAAGGGGATTGGATATCTTATAAAAATTATTAATACTCTACCACCTAAATTTTGGAATATTTCTGAGGGTCGGGGCCTGGTTAATGACATTATAAACAAGCTGCCATTTGAACTACATATTCCAGGCTATCAGTATTGTGGTCCAGGCACAAAACTAGATCATACATTAAACAGAGGGGACCCTGGTGTTAATCCCCTAGATGCTGCTTGTAGAGACCATGACATAGCATACAACACACATTCTGATCTTGACAAGAGACATGTTGCAGACAAGAAATTAGAAGAGGCTGCATTTGGTAGATTTGTAAGCAAAGATGCTTCTTTAAGTGAAAAAATAGCAGCATTGGGAACCACCATAGCTATGAACACCAAACAAAAACTGGGGTGGGGGCTGTGAATATGTATATAATAAACCTAGAATGAAGGCCAAGGGTGTTATGTATCAAATACCTTATGCAGGTCTCAAATCTCTTGGGCCTATTGACAGTCTTTTAACCAAAAAGCAGCGCAAGAAAAAAAGCTCTTGTCTTGCAAAGGGCCATGGTATGAAATTGTTGCTTAGTACTCCCCAATTAAAAAAATTACAGCAATCCAGAAAAAAATCACATGTGGGGGGTTTCATATTTACTATCCCGGCCATCTTAGCTGCTCTCGGGGCTGTTGGGAGCTTGGCTGGGGGATCAGCTGCCATAGCAAAAACAGTAATAGATGCCAAGAAAAATAGGGCAGAATTAGATGAACAGAGGAGCCATAACCTGGCCATGGAGAAAAAAGGCAAAGGTGTTAAGAGAGCCATGAATAAGTTTAAAAAAAACAAGAGCCGCTTACAAACCAAGATATTGAAGCTTTAATCAAGCCACTGGGCATCAAAAATTTTAGGGGTGTGTACATGTCTGATTCTTTGCCAGAGCAACCACTCAACAAAGAGTGTGGCATTGTTAATTTGGATAAGTACAAAAATCAGGGCACTCACTGGATCTGTTATCTTAAATATTTAAAAAATGAGGCATTTGTGTTTGATTCATTTGGAGGTGTTCCACCTGAAAATTTAGTAAAATATCTAAAATCAGCTAATCTTTATTACAATAATGCCCGTGTTCAAAACTTCAAAGATGTTAATTGTGGACATTTGTGTTTATCTGTTCTCAGATATATGTCTCAAATAAATAAACCATCAATTGAAGATTTTCAAAAGGCCTTGTGGTATTTAAAACATCATGGGGGTATTCCATCTCACCAGCCAAAATTCAATATTGAAACTCAAATTACATGATGACATAGTGTATCCCAAAACAATAGCTCTCAGAGCATTTTACGGCATGTACTTGATCCCTAATATTACTCACCACAACAACAAAATTGCAGTTGGGGATCAAAAAATTGTCATCACTCCAGGGCAATATAATCTGTCCACTCTAAATGCTCAATTACCCAGAGGTGTAGTGTTAAGTCAAAATTCTGTCACTCACAGAGTAGAGATTGTATCTGCTACAGAAACAGTGCATCTGGGTACTATAGGAGAGCTGTTAGGCTTTGAGAACAACACAAAACTTGAACCAGCCATCAAACACACTGCTATGAATATACCTAAATTCCTAGCCATAGAGACTCTGAATATTCACTGTAATGTGGCTGAGGGTATGATCACCAAATCAAATGGCATAGGCACTCACAAACAAACCGGCATCATTGCAACATTCAAACCTAATTCTGAATTTATGGAGCCAATCATCTACAATCCATCCCCAACATTATATTTTCCTGTGTGCCATAATAGAATAGATTATATTGAATTGATGGTCACTAATGAAAAAGAAGAATTAGTTGATTTTGCTGGAGCCACAACAACTGCAATCATAGAGATTAACATTTAAATAAAAATACATACAATGGAAAATATTGAGAGTTATGAGCTACAATCATTCTCCCCAAACAGGAGGACATTTGCAAATTTAAATCAACCCAACACAGAAATTGAAGTTGATCTTGATGTTGGGGATGGATTTATACACCCCCACAGAGCAGATCTATACATCAAATTTGATGTTGTAAAGCTCGATGGAACAGATTATCCGGCAAATTCAAATATAAGATTGGTGGATAATTTTGTGCCGCATCTGTTCTCTGAAATTGAGATCAGAAAGCATGGCGTTGTTATAAACAGAGTGGATTATCCCGGCATTACCTCCACAGCTTTGGCCACATTAAAATTATCCAAAACCGAGGCTTCTTACTACAAAATAGGTGGATTTGAGGCTGGTGATAAAATATTATCCAAAAGCCACACAGTGCTGTTCCCCATGCGCCTGTTGCCAGGATTCTTCTCAGATTACAAAGATATTATGTGGAAGGGTGGTTTAAGAATTACATTTAGAAGAGCTGCCAATGATAATAATGCTTTGATGAGGTACAGCACATTAAACCCTACAGGAGAAGCTCTGCCTAATACCCTACCTGATGCAGGCAAATGCATTATTCAGACTATGGAGCTAAGAATCCCTGTTGTTGAATATGAGGCCAGTTATGCTCTTAAATACAAAGCAGATATAATAAAAAATCCACAGGTTCCTTTACAATTTTATACATATCAATGTGTACAGAAGCCCGCATCTGGTTCTTATTATGAGTTTGATGCTACAAATTCATTCTCCAGTATTCAATATGACATGCCGGATTTTGTGGTGGTTCTGTTTCAGACTGGGAGACACAATAATCAGGAAAAAAATTCAAGTAGATTTGATAACTGCAACATCAAGAACATATATCTTAAAAATGGCAGAAATGAGGTATTTCCTAGAGAAAATTACAATTTAGACATGTCCAAGAATGATTTCCTCAATTTATATGAGGCATTTACGGCATTCAAAAGGGTCACTACTGGCAATACTGACATGTATTACACACCAGATGAATTCAAAGCACAGAGACCCATGTTTGTAATCAACACTTCAAAAAGAAAACAAGTTGTGGTGAATGACAGGACAAACATTAAAATTATCTGTGAATTCCATGAGGCATTACCTGATGACACCATATGTAGTGTTATTCTCATAGGTGAAAAATCATATGTTTATGATGTAAGAAATGAGAGGGTCACGGAGCAATTCTAGAGGGTCTCTGTATATTGCATTGTCTTAGTACTAGATATGCAAGATGAGCCTGGTGTCCAATTGAACTTAAACCGGAAGTGGACCGGAAGTGGACCGGAAGTGGACCGGAAGTGGACCGGAAGTGGACCGGAAGTGAATATGTGTGGGTGGGTATGGGTGGGTGTAGGTGTGTATAGGTGGGTATGTATGGGTGTGGGTAGCCTAGTTTTAAGTGTGGCCAAAAAAAAATATCAAGAGGGGCATATTTTTAACAAATTTATGGACAACAATCTCACAGAAGTGCCTTTTATAAGTATAGGCAAATCAATCTGAGGGGGGTCATACTTTCCGAGGGGCATTTTTTACAAAAATCTTGGATTAGACGGGGTTCCACACTTGAGCAGAAAGCTCATATGGGCATGTTGAGCCTGTTTTAAGTGTAGACAAATCTGTCAGAGGGGGGCTCATACTTTCCGGCACTGGTATTATAGCAAATACAACTACTGTCGTGATCAAGAAAGCGTGTGGCCCTAACTCCATAGTCCCAATACGCCTCCATCGCGTGGTGCAAAACACAGGGGCATTTTACTATCCCTCAGCACTCCTTCCACTTTTTGTTTTAATTTAAACTCTTATGGGCGGAGAAAAGATTGTAAGTCAGGAGAAGGAAAAAAGGCATGAGGTTAGGTCAGGCAAGTAACCAGGGGGAGGGCTCGGGGGGATGAAGCTTCCCTCATGAAATCCTACAAATATTTAATTTTGATAATGTATTGTGGTAATTAATTTTACTTCCTTTACAGTATTCAACATCTTGTATAATTTGTTGTAATATACTGAGAAATTCATCTTCAGGGCTTCTACCCTCACGTTTTTCTCTTTAGATGACGGCTCCAGATAAAGGATGATCCTCTTCAGGAACAAAATTCTGTTACGGGCTGGGTTTTATTTCGTTTCGTTAGGTTAGAGATGATTGACTGAGTTGGTGGTTTAAGTCCACTATATACACAAAAAAGGGTAATCGGGACTGGGCCTACAGTTTAAATTGGAATACGAACCAACACGTACCTCCACCAGAAATCGAACCCGGGATCCTTGATCACCACTGCGCCATCGGGGAGGCGCGTAGGTTAGACATGAGATTTAAAATATAACGTAATTGACCAGTTATGCGAGCCACTTCAATAACCGAGAAAAATAGACAAAAACTAATTTTGGGAAAAATTGACCACATAACCATCCCTCAAGGAAAGATATATATGCATGTCATGTGACGTTCCGTTGAAAGCGTGTTGCCACCTGATATCGAACGCCGAACTCCTTGAACAAAAGGCGACAACATTAAACACTAGTATAGTCAGAAGCAGGCCTGTCCCATCTAGTTCTTAAATTTCCGAGAAATCTCCAAGGCGTCCTTCTCCTCCCCTAAGCCGTAATGAGACGTGTTTCCCCAGTTGTCTCTTTCTAATGGCCCAAAAATTAAGGCCTGGCTTATTTCCCCTTTTGCTTCTGACAGGAGCAGAAGTAGCTGTCCCCCAACCCCACCACTCCGTTCCCCAGAGCTGCATCCGATTCCCACAGCCTCCTCCGCAGCTAGGTGATCTGAATTGCATCCTCGAGAAGGAAAGAGAGAGAGAGAGAGAGAGAGAGAGAGAGACAGATAAAGCAGTCCGCTTCGACTCTCCATCATCGCAGAGGAGATCTCCCAGGCTCCTGTCAAGTTACAAAAATTTATCTCGGAGTCTGGTCGCGAAATTGCAGACGCTGTATCCCCAAATTCTCGCAAGCAATTTCAGCTCTGCCGGCGATTCGATTCACAATATAAGATGCTGTATGAAGCGTGGGACGATTTCGCAAGCATCTCTTTATTTCCGTGAATAACGGGAGGACTGAATGTAGCCACCATGTAAAGGGAATGGAGAAGTTTTAAGTTCGCAACATAAATCACTGTTGTTACCAGTTTTTAAAGGAATCCTTCAGATCTCCACCGACACGCAGGGTGCTTCCAAAGTTACTCTCTTTGTGAAGCTTGTAAACAAAACGGAAAAAGAAATAGTAGGAGAATTGCCCATCACAATATTCACCACGAAATGATTCTTGAAGTTTTCCTGTCGGCAAATGATGAAGAGGTTTTCTCTGGATATTAACCAGGTGATTACGAGAACTAACTTCACTCTCATCTTCAGGGATTGAAGTGTTCTTCACCCACTGCCATTCCTTCAGACGAAGTGTTTAATGTGAGCCTTGCCAATGTAGGACAATCCCTGAAGATGAGAGTGACGTTAGATATCGAAAGCTCGGAAGCCTATCCGGATATCACCTGATTGATATCTCGAGAAATATTCTTCATCAATTTTATTCGGCATGTTTTCCACAATGATCAACTGATTGGTTCATTGATTTTTATATTATGGATATATCAGCACATGGGCAACTTTTGCCCGTCACACAATACAGGAATAAAGCCTTGAACTAAAACAAAATTGATGACAGTTTCCTAACAAGGAAATTAAAGATCATTTCCGAGGCTAAAATCTCCTTACCTAATAAAAGCTGAGGCTGTAAAGGGGCACCAAGGACATATATGGACAAACACAGAAAATCACAACCACACAAAGGATTATCCTGACCCTGGGTCCAGGCGCCAGAGCTTCGTTGGCCTGCAAGGAGCAGTTTTCGGGTGTACTACGGGGAAGCGAGGTTGACGTTTAGGTGCCTTGCCAGAAGGTCACCCCTTACAACATGTTTTTCACAATTTCATGATCATGAATTCAATTTTTTTAAAAAAAACAAACACCAATAGGCAGATGACATCTACTTCATATCACCAGAACTCCCTTAAACCAACCCAGGATGTAGAAGAAAGGAATGCGATGAACAATTCTTACTATTATCTTTATCTTCAGAAAGAAAAACCAAATACAGTAAAACCTCGTTAATCTGAACCCCGATAAGCCGAACTTCGCTTAATCCGGACAGGCAAAAGGAAAGAAGCAGAATGCAAGGTTATAAATGTGGCTAGAAGTCAACAAGAGAACTTCCCAAACAAAAGGCAGTCAACCACTGATGGAATTCTGTTTCCCGCAGACTTTGTACTGTACTGTATAGTGTATTTAGCAGCTTTAAACACACCATAATAAACGTGTTTTTTTGTTATAAGCGGAGTTTTAATTCACTTTCTACTGTTTTTTTTTTAGGATATTTCAGTTAATCCGACTTTCGTTAAACCGGTCAACTTATCCCCCATTAGTCCGGATTAACGAGGTTTTACTGTACGTACAAATCTGATTTCGAATTGATGTTGGGTCGAACAGAGTTTAACGGGCTACAGTCTTCACAACATTACTTTGACTGAGACTATATTAGGTCTGGAATGAAAAGTATTATCAGAACTAATAAGACGAATCTTGTGGCTTTCACATATTTTCCTATATTTTCGCAATATAATTACTAAAATGCAGTTTAGGCCAATAAAGGAAAGCAATCTTTAACTAGGAATAAATGTAATTTCTGCAGTTGTGAAAGAAGTACGAATGTTACTTTTTATTTTCGTAATGTTTCCAAGAATGTTATTTCAGCGCCACATTTCCACCTGCTGGTGAAAATTTGAACTATTTTTGTCGCCAGCATTCGCTTCCTCGTTGTCTCCATAGCCTCTATACATGTTTCACAGCGATGCTTCGAATGGGCTCTGAGTCGGCCACCCGGTATATACTATAGTAGTGGGGTTTGTGGTGGGGACAGCACCACTTACAAGTGTAGAAAGTATGAACCCCCCCTTAAGCAGTTTTGCTATACTTAAAACAGGCTCAACATGCCCAAATGAGCTTTTTGCTCAAGTGTGGAATCTTGTCTAATCCAAGATTTTTGTAAAAAAGCCCTCGGGAATCTCTCAGAAAGTATGACCCCCTCAGATTGATGAGGCTATACTTATAAAAGGCACTTCTGAGAGATTGTTGTCCATAAACCTGTCAAAAATATGCCCCTCTTGATATTGTATGATATTTTAAGTATAGTAACTGTTATAGTGCCCTGGCATGTATAGATTTCAAAATTTTGTTAATATTGTATTTTTCAGAAAATTCTATTTATAAAAATTACAGACACATAAAATATAGAGAATCTCTAGTAGAATATGTATACAAAATTTCAAGTTACCCCTGTTGAGAACTGCCTGCCTGCCGGGGAAATTAATATCTTCCGACCTAAGTTCTCAACAGCTCCCAGTTTTATTGCCGGATTAATACTTGAGCAAGTTCCTCAGATCCCCGCAGCGCGGTGCTGGTAGCACCGAGGTGGGATTAATACTTGAGCAAGTTCCTCAGATCCCCGCAGCGCGGTGCTGGTAGCGGCAACAGTAGGATCAATATTTGGAGCGGTAGTTCTATTGCCTCCTGAGTTTTATTAGCAGAGCTCCGGCAGTTCTATCAGCAGTCTTATTGACATCGATTAGTTCCAGAGAGTGCCGCGCTGGGGCATGGCGCTGCAGTATGGGTGGGATCAATATTTCGAGCAGAGCATTTCCAACATCGATTAGTTCCAGACAATTCCGCCGCCGCGCCGGGAGGCATGGCGCTGCGGTCTGGATTGCATGTACGCTCAGCAGAAAAACAGGATGTGCGCTCAGAAGAAAGTACTTCATCAAAATATTAGAGAAGAGCTTATGTTTCTGATTACACCCCAAACCTACCCCTACCCACCCCCATCTTACCCACACCCACACCTACCCACTACCCACCCCCACCCACCCACACCCATACCTACCCACCCCTAACCCACCCGTACCCGCACCTACCCACATCTATACATATTTACTCCCCGGTCACTTCTATTGCATCATGTTGTAACTATTTAATCAATTAATATTGTACGACATAATGCGATGTGTGGTGTTTTCTGATTGGTCCGACAAAACTATAAAAGCCAGGGCACAGTGCAGATTCTTCACCATTGCTGGCTCGGCAGTGGAACCCACAAGTGGGGGATAGAACCTGAACAGGCTCCACCAAAGTATAGGAGACTTGAAGCATATAATTTGGCGGAATAACCTAAGTAAGGTCATAGAGACAATATACACTGATGCAATAAAAGCCAATTTTTGGCAGGGGGGCCAAAGTGGTTCCTAAATACAAAACTCAAGAACTAATTGACATAGAGCTATGCAGTTTTTTTTGTCTGCACTGGAATAGCCCAAGTAAGGTCATAGAGACAATATACACTGATGCAATAAAAGCCAATTTTTGGCAGGGGGGCCAAGGTGGTTCCTAAATACAATATCTCAAGAACTAATTGACATAGAGCTATGCGGTTTTTTTGTCTGCACTGAACTCAACTGATCCAGTACAGAATTTTGATTTGAACCCCAGGAAATTGTATATAAATACCAAAGCCAAAAATATTAATACACATACACACATATATACATACACACACACAAAGCACAGTACTGAACCCAACTGATATTTTTATCCAGCATAGAATTTTGAATTGAAACCCAGGAAATTGTATATAATAAACAACAGCAAAAATGCCAAATCAAAAATATTGTAATCAGTGCAATAAAAATATATCCAGCCCCAATTGGGCCAAGCATCAAAAAATTTGTAATCCAGACAAATACAAAACTCCCACAAAAATTTGCCCCAAATGCAATAGAAAATACAGCATGCAATACTTCACATATACACATAAAGATACTTGCTCTGTACAGTCATCAACACAACCATCCACATCTGGTCTGAAAAGAAAGCACGAAGCACCTCTTAATGCCAGAGCAGCAAAGCAGCCACGCTATGAACCTATCCGTAGCAGTTTTAACGGCCAACTCAGGGATCACCGGTTTGTATCAGAGCCAAGATGCGGCATTAAGAATTTTTTGAACAGTATAAATCCTGATGTGCAGGCAATTCTAAATACACAAAATGGGTCTTATAAGCTGTTCCTCAAATTGTTTGCACAATATAAGAAACCAAACGGCACAAAATTTATACATCCCCACTTAACAGAAACTGTACCGGTATATTCAAATACAAATTTAGACAGAATAATAAGCAGATTGATGGATCAATTGAATATGAAACACTCTGAATTTGCAGCAAAAGAGTCCGGATGGAGCCTATGCGGCTCTCCGCACAGGCTCTATGTTAATATTTCTGAATTCAACCCGTTACAAGGATCTACATATCTGCCATTACCTGCTAATATCAAAAACAAAAGAGCCGTGGTCAATATAAAAAACACCGACCAGAAATGCTTTTTGTGGTGTATATTAGCTGCTCTGTTTCCAGCTTCAAGAAATCCTCAGAGAATAAATTATTACAAACAACATGAACATCTTTTTGACGATGCATTGGAGGGTTTAGAATATCCAATGTCAGTTCAGAATATTGATAAATTTGAAAAAAGGGCCAGGCACATCGATGGCAAGCAATTATCTATTAATGTATTTACTTGTTCCACTGGCAATTGCCCGATAGCACCTCTCAGAATCAGTACACTTGATGATCAATCTGCTATTCCGATTGATTTGCTCTTAATTGAAGGGGATGGCACATATCATTACACTCTGATACATAATCTTGAAGCTTTGGTGAGAACACAACTAGACAAATATAAAAAAATATTCAAGTTGTGCAGAAGATGTTTAACTGAATTTGATGGTAGAAAAATGGTGAATGGTGTTTGTGAAGAGAGTGCAGAAATTGCAAAAAACAAGTTAATTGAGCATCTGAAATACTGTGGCAATCATAAACCTGTTCATATGGTGATGCCCAATCCAAGTGAAAATTGCAAATTCAAAAAGAATGAAGCCTTGTTGGAACACCCTGTATATATTGTCTGGGATTCCGAATCAAATCTCAAATCTCTTGCATTCTGCAATCCAGATCCCGAAGAATCTTCAGCTACACCATACCAGCAACATGAACCTTCCAGCTTTTGTTATATGGTTATACGGGATGGTGTTGTTATTAAAGAATATTCATACAAGGGACCAGATGCCATCAAAATATTTGCACATAGAATAGAAAATGAGTGCCGTGACATAGCATCTAACATCTTATTAATATCAAAGCCCATGTTGCCTTTAACAGAGGAACAGATTGAGGATTTCAACAAAGCAGAAAAATGCCCGGTATGTGATTGTGAATTTTCAGATACAAATATCAAGGTTCATCACCATTCTCATACAGATGGTAAATTCTTAATGGCCCTGTGTAATAGCTGCAATATTCAGATCAAGAGACCAAGATTTATCCCCATATTTTGCCACGGAGCATCCAATTATGATTTCCATCATCTGATCAGATACGAGGGGTTTGACAAGCAGAATTTAAATATTTTAGCTGAAAATGATGAAAAATATATATCTATTAGCAAGATAATTAAAGTTGATGGTGTTCCTATTCACATAAGATTTCTTGATTCTTACAGATTTTTATCAGCTAGCCTGGATACACTGGCCACTCAATTATCTGATGGTCAATTCAAAATCACACGTGCATTGTTTCCAAATCAGGACCTGAAATTAATTAGGCGGAAGGGTGTATATCCATATGACTATGTTACAGGTTTTTCTAAATTTGATGAGTGTTCCCTGCCACCACAACAAGAGTTTTACAGCAAAATCAGAGGATCTGGAATCACTGATGATGATTATCACCATGCTCAGTTGATGTGGAACAATTTAAATTGCCAGACATTTGGTGATTATCACATGGCATATTTAAAACTTGACGTGACCCTCTTAGCTGATATATTGCAGGCATTCAGAAAATCTTCCATGCAAAATTATGGACTGGACCCAGTGTATTTTTACAGTGCCCCGGGCCTAGCATGGTCTGCAATGTTTTTCAACACCAAAAAGCAATTGGATCTGATCCACGATCAAGATACGTATCTGTTTATGGAGCAATGTATAAGAGGGGGGATGGTGCAATGTTCCCAGAGATATGCCAGAGCAAATAACAAGCATATGCCTGATTATGATCCAGCACGGCCATCAAATTTTATACTGTATGTGGATGCAAACAACCTCTATGGTCATGCTATGATGGATAAATTGCCATATGCAGGGCTTGAATGGGTCGAAGATTTCAATATTGAGGATCTTCAGGATTTTGATGACAGTGACTATGGCCTCTTCTTAGAGGTTGATCTGACAATTCCTGATGATTTGCACAAGAAATTTTCTGATTTGCCCCCAATTCCCGAGGTTAAGTGCTCACCTGGCTCTAAACAGAAGAAGCTCATGATGACTCTGGAGCCAAAACAAGGCTATGTCATATATTACAAAAACCTCCAGTTCCTGATGCATCATGGTGTTCAAGTGCCCAAAGTTGGAAACGTTTTGAGGTTCAAGCACTCAGAATGGTTGAAACCATATATTGATACAAATACGGAGCTTCGAACATCTGCAATGAGCCAATTTGATAAGGGCTTGTTTAAATTGATGGTGAATTCAGTGTATGGCAAAACAATAGAAAATGTCAGAAAACATACCGATGTTAAAATAATTACTGACCCCAGCCGGAGCAAAAAATTGGTTGCAAAGCCCAACTTCAATTACAGAAGAATTTATGATGAGCACATGGCTCTTTTCAACATGATGAAAACAAAGATTAAGTTTGATAAACCTATTTATGTAGGGGCTGTGATATTGGAATTGTCCAAATTACATATGTTAATATTATATTATGATGTGTTGAAACCTTTTTATGGTGATCGTGTAAAATTATTGTACATGGACACGGATAGTTTTATTCTTGATATTCAAACAGAAGATGTTTATCAAGATATGGCACAGCCTGAATTGTTTCAATACTTTGATACCAGTGAACATACAAGAATTCAACCCCACAACAAAAAGGTGCCTGGCAAGTTAAAAGATGAGACATGTGGTGATGTTATTGTGGAATTTGCTGGGTTAAGTGCCAAGGTGTACAGTTTTAAAACATGTAGTGCTGTTGTCAAAAAGGCCAAGGGTATTGGCAGAGTTACTGTGGAAAAAGATCTTGTGTTTGAAGATTATAAAAATTGCCTCAAATCACAGAGTTCAATCAGAACATCAGAAAATAGAATTCAGAGTGAGGATCACTTGCTGACTTCAAATATTGTAAGAAAAGTGGCCCTGGACCCACATGATGATAAGAGATGCATTTTATCATGTGACATACATACTCTACCTTGGGGGCATTGTGATTTGAAAAATGGGAAACAATGCCCAATTACAGAGCATGATTTGAAATAAATAAACATGCCTATGAACTTATTTGGGTTCAAGAAACAAGGTATTATGGAGCTACCAACACCGCAACCCTCTCCCGATATGCTGTCTAAACTGAGTGGCTTGTTAATTATTCATCTGAACAGCATACTTACAGATAATGATGATGAAACAGGCAAAACATTGTACATATTTAACAATAATTTAAATCATTACCAATTACCTGTAGGTGGTCAATTGCAATTTATTACAACCCCTGAGGGTGATGTCAAGATTTCAGTAGGGAGAAATATTTATAGAATCAAGCACTCAAACATGATTTCTGGCACTGTATATACTGTTTCTGCTGGTGACTGCTTATATATTGAGGTCCCTGGATCCTATGACAAGCTTATACCCCTTTTTATAGAATTAAGAATCAGATATTCAATAATAAATAACCATTAAAACAAAATGCCTAATGATATATTTGGCCATACAAGACATGAAGATCACAGTGATGAGATTCTGATGCTTGATGTCAGAGTCAAGAAATTAAGAAGTGATTTACAAGCTTTACAGACCACACTCAATGCCAGTCTTCAATTAGAAATTACAAATTTACAATCACAATGCATGGACCCTCTTCTTAAAATTGATTCTGAACTCAAAGTGCTGCTTCAGAAATATACTGATCTGGCCACATTGGATAATTTTCAAAGTTTAGAAGAAGCTGTAGCAGCTCTTCAAGCCAAATTTAAGACCCAGGCCACCAACTCTGAGCAATTGAAGCAACAATTAGAGGAACAGATTAATAATGTCCAGACACAGCTCCAAACAATTGTCAAAAGCATAAAATCACAGGAAGATTTTGATCTAGTGATTTCCACTCTAAAAGAACAGATTCAGTCACTCCAGATACCTAATCTGGATCCTCTGCACAATGCCATAGCCGAGGTTAAAGAAAAAATTGAGACACTTGAAAATTTTATGAACAATTTGCCATCTTCTGATGCTTTGAATGCAATAACTCGGAGTGTTGCAAATATCAAGCTGCAACTTGAAACATATGAAGATTTTGGAAAAATTCAAAGTTCCATAACCCATCTTGAGGGTACAATAGCAGCAGTGCAAAATGATTTGGCAAATGTATTAGAATCCCGATTGCCCGGAATTGTAGACACACTTGTCAGTGTCCAGCAACAGATCACAAAGCTTGAAAACCTCAACACTGAATCTGAACTATCTCATTTTCATCACTTGATAGATGATATCCAAACAAAGCTTGAAATTTTACAACAATCAACACCCTCTCAGGCAGATATAGCCCTGCTCCAAAATGCTATGCAAAATGTGGCTGATGCATCTGAATTAAACAATGTAAAATTGGCACTTGAATTTTTGCAGAATACTGTGTCAAATCTCCCCACATCACAGGAACTTAAAAATATAAAGAATGCAGTGAATCGCATATTGAAATCAGAAGATATCAAGAATATCCAGGCAGAGATCAAACAACTCACTCAGACAGTGGCCACTCTTCCAACCAATCAACATATTAATGAACTGCATGCCCTGTTTGAGGATATCAGAAGACAGGTCCATGATCTTACTGCTCAAAATTCAAAATTGGCAGTTGTTGAAAATTTGCAACAAATTGTAGCTAATATCAAGCAACAGCTAGGGACCATGGAATCCAATCAAGCAAATGCTCTGTCTGTTTTTGCCACCCAGCTACAAGAAATTGTGCAACAATACAAGAAACTTATTGTGGACATAAAAATTAAGCCAGGCCATGACGATGTTGTTAGGACCATCAATGAGCACCTTGAATCTGTAACAAGCAGATTGCTTACAGCAGAAAAGGAAATAACGGGCATAATCGAGAATCCTAAACATACAGTAATTCTTGAATTGTACAGCATCCCCAACAAAGAATATGATTCTCCATTTACACCAGGTGGCAAAATATATATGCTGTCCCCTGCACAATTTTATTACCAGTTTTTTGTTGGAGGCACACTGAGACCAATCAAGATCAAATATTGGCTTCAACCACAGGCACACCACTACCCTACCTTATCAATAACAAATGCTGACAACAAACCAAAAATCACCAGTGTAGAGTTAGAGGATTTTACAGACCCCAATACATTAGAAACATCTTATGCTGAAGATGATGGCTCTCTGGAATTTAAAATACAAATAGGGGACAAATTATATTTAGAAAATCCTGCAGTATCAGCTGCTGAACACCCCATAGTTGCAATATTCTTGTTTACATATTATGTCTAGACAAATTATTGTTGATGAATTACACAGACAAGCCAGACATAATTTTAAGAGACTCCCGGTAGTCACAAAGGGCATAGATGATTTATGGCAAAGCGACTTGATTGAGTTGTCAAGTGGACAGTTGAAAAACTTAGACAAAATCAACAAGGGCTACAAGTATCTACTCACTGTGATAGACACATTTTCAAAATTTGCCTGGGCTGTGCCACTCAAATCCAAGACTGGAAAATGTGTTACAGAAGCCTTCAGGACAATCATCAATCATTCAGGAAGATCACCGCGCTATTTGCAAACAGATAATGGCAAAGAATTTTATAATTCAGTGTTCCAACAATTTATTAAAAGCCAGTCAATACAACATTACTCGAGTTACAGTGATCTCAAAGCCTCAATTGTAGAGAGATTCAACAGAACCTTAAAAAATCTTATGTATAAACAATTTACACTTCAAGGTAATTATAAATGGATTAATATTCTTCCAGAACTTCTACATAAATATAACAACTCTGTTCATTCCACAATCAACATAAAACCCTCTGAAGTAACTTCATCTGATGAGCAAAAATTGATCAGGACTGTTTATTATCCTAGATACCAGCCAACAACAAGAAGGGCCAAATACAGGGTGGGCGATCAAGTAAGAATCAGCAAATATAAGCACTTATTCAAAAGAGGCTTTACCAGAAACTGGAGCACCGAATTATTTACAGTGGTTCAAGTTAAACCCCGGGACCCTTAACACATATATAATAAAAGATCACCGAGGAGAAATTCTCAAAGGCAGATTCTATGAACAAGAACTCAGCAAAACTAAACAGCCTGACACATATCTCATAGAAAAAATCATCCGCAGAAAAGGCAACAAGTTACTTGTCAAATGGCTGGGTCATCCGGAAAACAGCTGGATCGATGCAGACAAAGTGATAATATGAGCACCTGGGATGTTATAAAGAGGCTGCCAGAACCTGAACAGCAGAATAAGATAAATGGAGTGCTGCTGCCTGATAATATTAGATGTCTCATTGTTGGGCCATCAGCTTGTGGTAAAACTACACTAATGGTTGATAATTTTTTATTGGCACCCAACTGGTTAGACTGGAAAAACAGGCACTTGTATGTCTTCTCTAAGAGCTTGGAACAATTAAAATATCAGCAGCTGATGAAGCTATATGATGGATTGGATATTGCCACTTTTGAACCAGATGTTA
Organism: Lepisma saccharinum; assembly: GCF_977018435.1. Classification (NCBI taxonomy): domain Eukaryota; kingdom Metazoa; phylum Arthropoda; class Insecta; order Zygentoma; family Lepismatidae; genus Lepisma; species Lepisma saccharinum. The sequence goes on along the minus strand of NC_139247.1, from coordinate 2,004,119 downwards.
AGCCACTTCATGAATGTCTCGATAATTCTGTTGTTGTGTTTGATGACGTTATACTGGATAATCAAAACAAGGTTAGAAATTTCTTTACACAGGGCCGGCACAAAAACATTGATTGCTTCTACCTGGCACAGACTTTTTCTAAAATACCCAAGCAGCTGATCCGAGACAACAGCAATTTTATATGTGTGTTTCATCAAGATCATACCAACCTCAAACACATACATGATGAATATGTAGGTGGGGACTTGAGCTACAATGATTTTTCCAAGTTTTGCAGCAGGTGCTGGAGCCAGGACAGTTATGGGTTTGTCACAATTGATATGACAAGAACACCTAATACTGGCAAATACAGAAATAAAATCAACGATTTTCTAGACGTTGAGACGTATATAAATAACCATGAAACGACCAGTCATTGATGATCTTAAGTTAAGAGATTATCTTGTAAAAAGATTTAAGGGATGGAAATCAGAGAACCGGGGAATTTATGAAAAACACAAACAAACAGAACAGCCTGTAATTGATGCTATTAATAATTTAGGTAAGAATATCAAAACTGTTACAGAGCAAAATCAAGATTTGATCACAGAGCTTGTACCTGTAGCTGCAAGAAACATATTAGATTATCCATTCACCCCACTTTCCAGTATTCATACACCTAGTCCTGTTGCTCCTAGAAGAATTGAAGCTACTCTGGATCCTATTGAATTGGGTCTTCTTGCACAAAAATATTTAACCACACCTAAAGACAACAAAGATGAGGTGTTTGGCTTATATGCTGACACAGAGCTTGATGGCAGCATCATACATAGAATTGGTAATTTCAGAGTAACTTTTATGGGGGATGATATCATTGTTTATTCAGAATCTCGTCTCGGAGAAAAAGGTGCTTTTGTTAAGTACCCCGGCACACCTGGGTTGTGGGAACTGATGACTAGGAAGAGGCCTGGCAGCTATACAGATCAAGATTATGAACATTACAAAGAAATATTAATAAAATCAGATGCTCTATACCAGAACAATGATCCCACACAAAAAAGAGTCAAGTCTAGCAGTGGAGCAAAATACAATAATTTAATCAAGCCCATATGGTCACAGATCAAGACTGGCAGTGGAATCAAACAATACAACACCCTGCCTAAAGAATTTGTGTGGGTTGATGATGTCAGGAAACTTGTAGATAGGTTGCTGGTGATAGCTGGGGAAGAAAATGCTGGCAACCACAATTTTTACAATGAAAAGGTTGGAATTATGGACATGATAAGCACAAAATTGTCTAATTTTATAGTGAATGACCCTAAGGGGATTGGATATCTTATAAAAATTATTAATACTCTACCACCTAAATTTTGGAATATTTCTGAGGGTCGGGGCCTTGTTAATGACATTATAAACAAGCTGCCATTTGAACTACATATTCCAGGCTATCAGTATTGTGGTCCCGGCACAAAATTGGACCATAGATTAAACAGAGGTGATCCTGGTGTAAATCCCCTAGATGCTGCTTGTAGAGACCATGACATAGCATACAACACACATTCTGATCTTGACAAGAGACATGTTGCAGACAAGAAATTAGAAGAGGCTGCATTTGGTAGATTTGTAAGCAAAGATGCTTCTTTAAGTGAAAAAATAGCAGCATTGGGAACCACCATAGCTATGAGCACCAAACAAAAACTGGGGTGGGGGCTGTGAATATGTATATAATAAACCTACGATGAAGGCCAAGGGTGTCATGTATCAAATACCTTATGCAGGTCTTAAATCTCTTAAAACTATTGACAGTCTTTTAACCAAAAAGCAGCGCAAGAAAAAAAATTCTTGTCTTGCAAAGGGGCATGGTATGAAATTGTTGCTTAGTACCCCCCAATTAAAAAAATTACAGCAATCAAGAAAAAAATCACATGTGGGGGGGTTCATATTTACCATCCCTGCCATCTTAGCTGCTCTCGGGGCTGTTGGGAGCTTGGCTGGGGGATCAGCTGCCATAGCAAAAACAGTAATAGATGCCAAGAAAAATAGGGCAGAATTAGATGAGCAGAAGCGCCATAACCTGGCCATGGAGAAAAAAGGCAAAGGTGTTAAGAGAGCCATGAATAAGTTTAAAAAAAACAAGAGCCGCTTACAAACCAAGATATTGAAGCTTTAATCAAGCCACTGGGCATCAAACATTTTAGAGGTGTGTACATGTCTGATTCTTTACCAGAACAACCACTCAACAAAGAGTGTGGCATTGTTAATTTGGATAAGTACAAAAATCAGGGCACTCACTGGATCTGTTATCTTAAATATTTAAACAATGAGGCATTTGTGTTTGACTCATTTGGAGGTGTTCCACCTGAAAATTTAGTAAAATATCTAAAATCAGCTAATCTTTATTACAATAATGCCCGTGTTCAAAACTTCAAAGATGTTAATTGCGGACATTTGTGTTTATCTGTTCTCAGATATATGTCTCAAATAAATAAACCATCAATTGAAAATTTTCAAAAGGCCTTGTGGTATTTGAAACATCATGGGGGTATTCCATCTCACCAGCCAAAATTCAATATTGAAACTCAAATTGCATGATGACATAGTGTATCCCAAAACAATAGCTCTCAGAGCATTTTATGGCATGTACTTGATCCCTAATATTACACACCACAACAACAAAATTGCAGTAGGGGATCAAAAAATTGTCATCACTCCAGGGCAATATAATCTATCCACTCTAAATGCTCAATTACCCAGAGGTATAGTGTTAAGTCAAAATTCTGTCAATCACAGAGTAGAGATTGTATCTGCTACAGAAACAGTGGATCTGGGTACTATTGGAGAGCTGTTGGGATTTGAGAACAACACAAAACTTGAAGCAGGCATCAAACACACTGCTATGAATATACCTAAATTCTTGGCCATAGAGACTCTGAATATTCACTGTAATGTGGCCGAGGGTATGATCACCAAATCAAATAGCATAGGCACTCACAAACAAACCGGCATCATTGCAACATTCAAACCTAATTCCGAATTCATGGAGCCCATCATCTACAATCCATCCCCAACATTATATTTTCCTGTGTGCCATAATAGAATAGATTATATTGAATTGATGGTCACTAATGAAAAAGAAGAATTAGTTGATTTTGCTGGAGCCACAACAACTGCAATCGTAGAGATTAATATTTAAATAAAAATACATACAATGGAAAATATTGAGAGTTATGAGCTACAATCATTCCCCCCAAACAGGAGGACATTTGCAAATTTAAATCAACCCAACACAGAGATAGAGGTGGATCTTGATGTAGGGGATGGCTTTATACACCCCCACAGAGCAGATCTATACATCAAATTTGATGTCGTAAAGCTCGATGGAACAGATTATCCGGCAAATACAAATATAAGACTTGTAGACAATTTTGTGCCGCATCTGTTCTCTGAAATTGAGATCAGAAAGCATGGTGTTGTTATAAACAGAATAGATTATCCCGGTATTACCTCCACAGCTTTGGCCACATTAAAATTATCCAAAACCGAGGCTTCATACTACCAAATAGGTGGATTTGAGGCTGGTGATAAGATATTATCCAAGAACCACACAGTGCTGTTCCCCATGCGCCTGTTGCCAGGATTCTTCTCGGATTACAAAGAAATTATGTGGAAGGGTGGTTTAAGAATTACATTTAGAAGAGCTGCCAATGATAACAATGCTTTGATGAGGTACAGCACATTAAACCCTACAGGAGAAGCTCTGCCCAATACCTTACCTGATGAGGGCAAGTGCATTATTCAGACTATGGAGCTAAGAATCCCGGTTGTTGAATATGAGGCCAGTTATGCTCTTAAATACAAAGCTGATATAATAAAAAATCCACAGATTCCTCTGCAATTTTACACATATCAATGCGTACAGAAGGTTGCCACTGGTACCTATTATGAATTTGATGCAACAAATTCATTCTCCAGTATTCAATTTGACATGCCTGATTTTGTGGTGGTACTGTTTCAGACTGGGAGACACAATAATCAGGAAAAAAATTCAAGCAAATTTGATAACTGCAACATCAAGAACATATATCTTAAAAATGGGAGAAATGAGGTCTTTCCTAGAGAAAATTACAATTTAGACATGTCCAAGGATGATTTCCTCAAATTATATGAGGCTTTTTCGGCTTTCAAGCGTGTCACTACTGGCAGTACTGACATGTATTACACACCAGATGAATTCAAGACACGGAGACCCATGTTTGTAATCAACACTTCAAAAAGAAAACAAGTTGTGGTTAATGACAGGACAAACATTAAAATTATCTGTGAATTCCATGAGGCTTTACCTGAAGACACCATATGTAGCGTTATTCTCATAGGTGAAAAATCATATATTTATGATGTAAGAAATGAGAGAGTCACGGAGCAATTCTAGAAGATTTACATTGTTTTAATATTAGTGAACCTGGTATCCAATTGAACTTAAACCAGAAATAAATATGTATGTGTGTGTGTGTGTGTGTGTGTGTGTATGTGGCTTAGTTTTAGGTGTGGGCATCAAGAGGGGCATATTTTTGACAGGTTTATGGACAACAATCTCTCAGAAGTGCCTTTTATAAGTATAGCCTCATCAATCTGAGGGGGTCATACTTTCTGAGAGATTCCCGAGGGCTTTTTTACAAAAATCTTGGATTAGACAAGATTCCACACTTGAGCAAAAAGCTCATTTGGGCATGTTGAGCCTGTTTTAAGTATAGCAAAACTGCTTAAGGGGGGGTTCATACTTTCTACACTTGTAAGTGGTGCTGTCCCCACCACAAACCCCACTACTTACTATGAAATATAATATAGGGGTACAGGGACTTCTGGGGCACCCTGTACATCGATGGAGAGAGTGGATGTCAGAAACACGGATAAAAACTCGACGGAAAGTCTACAAAGCTGAAAGATGAATAAGGCAATCTCACGGCCGTGCGTTCGCGTAGAATCCTGGAATTGAACGCGAAAAGATCATCCGAAGTGGAAGGAAAGTCCATTGAAGTCCGGGGACCGAGGCACCCCCCGGTTCGCCACTTTACCTGGGGATCCGGTCCATTTCCCTTTGCGAAGCGGCTGACCGCCAGGTGGGCTGCGAAGAGGAAGATTCGATCGGCTTTGCCTTTTGAGGGAGCGAAGCGGGCGGACGCCCCCGGCTTCACAGCGCATTACGCTCTCGCAGGCAGAGAGCATTGGAGTCTATGACACGCGAAATCTGCAAAGAGAGAATCATCAAATGCCCCCCTTCGGAGGCAAACGATGCACGGGATGAAAGACAAGCCTCTCTCTTTTACTTCGGACGGAAATTCCACAAACGTTACAAACCATTGACATTGCACCTAACCTCGCAACTCACTTGCCATTTACCGGCAACAACGATTCGCCCGTGGATGTTTTGGTCCGTTCCTCACTCAAATTGAAAGGAAAATTTTGCTTTTATCCTTGAAACGGGCTGCGCGCTATATTCATCGCAGTTAAGCTTTAAAAATATTGGCATCATCCACGCAGAGGCCCTTGATTGCCATAGCTCGTGCAATCGTGTACATCTCCCCCTGAAAAATATTCATCACTGTTGGGTCTGTGTTCACTGATAAACTACAAATGAAAAACATAGCTACGTATAGCAAGGGATCAAAGCCAGTCTTCGTAGTGCAAATATGCACTATTTTTAATTAAGCTATAGTTGGACGTTCCTCAGACAGAATTATTCCAACCTATATTAAAGATAGTTCTTGAAATATAGCCGAAAACTATTAGGCGCATAAACGCTGTAGTGAATTTTGAGCAAAAATGAAACATCAGTGTTGTCGACTTGAATATTGGTAAAATTATGAAAAAGGTGAAGCCTACATTCTTGGCACAGCGCGCTACGACGACACGGGAGCCTGGGTTCGAATTCCGGCCTGGAACATTGGTTTTTATTGTGGGTGTCCCTTAGTTTATTTAATCTTTTATCACTCATCCTCATCGCTGCGATTAACCAAAACTGGCATAAAAGCGACGTTAATAACAAAAATCAAATTAAATGAACACGATCAGCAGATTAAGAACGAAAAGCTATTGTAGTGTATTTTCGGGTTAGAGTTGTGGCAGAAAATGGTTGGATATATATATGACGATAGAATTATTTATAAACCGGTTTCCCTGTCATCGTAACTCTTTATGAAGCCAGAAGTTCCAAGTTCAAACCTCCTTCACCATTTCACGACTAACCTAATAAATAGAAAAGCGACCTGCATTAAACAAATTAGGAATAGATAATATATACGAACGTCTTTCTTCTGTGGGACAAAAATCGTCTCATCACTTACATTCATTCACAACGAACAATTCAAATGGAATATCCGTGATATTAGAATCGGCACAGTCCAGAAGAATGTGGCGAACAATTAACACATTATTGATTCTGTCCTATAAGAGGGGCGAGTGGCATAGACTTGTATTGTGAATGAACGACGGGTTATAATCGCACCTCGTCTCTCGTGCTCGTGTGTTGTAACAGAACCTGCTACCAAAGTCCGCTACGATCCATCCAACCTCGACACTCTACTAGTATGCATATACATTGTAATAGCTTAAATGAACAAAATATAACTTGCCAAACCTATTTACATGCTTATTTATGCAATTGTATGCCTATTTACATGCTTAATTATGTAATTATATACCTATTTACATGCATATTTATGCAATTGTATGCCTATTTACATGCTTATTTATGTAATTATATGCCTATTTACATGCTTATTTATGCAATTGTATGCCTATTTACATGTTTATTTATGCAATTGTATGCCTATTTACATGCTTATTTATGCAATTGTATGCCTATTTACATGCTTATTTATGCAATTGTATGCCTATTTACATGCTTATTTATGCAACTGTATGCCTATTTACATGCTTATTTATGCAATTATATGCCTATTTACATGCTTATTTATGCAATTATATGCCTATTTACATGCTTATTTATGCAATTATATGCCTATTTACATGCTTATTTATGCAATTATATGCCTATTTACATGCTTATTTATGCAATTATATGCCTATTTACATGCTTATTTATACAATTATATGCCTATTTACATGCTTATTTATGCAATTATATGCCTACGTGGATAGGTTAGGCAGACCAGGTTTGGTTCTGTTAGCATGTATTTCCCAAGGTGCTAATGCTCTCCTAACCCGTTATGTTATCGCATGAATTTACAGTTTCTGCCGTTACTTAACCAATGGCGCTGACGCTAGACCGTTTGTTTCTACCAAAACGCTTCTAAATCAGGTGAACTTCATGACTGTGAAACTTGTGATTTAAGTATTCATGTCTTTCAAAATTTTCTGTCGTTGAAGAAGCAATGCATTTCAACACAATTGGAATGGATAATCTGTAAATAAGTTCACTTATGTCTTCAAAATGTTCATTGAAGAGAACAACACATTGGACTGTTTAAAGCCGGTAGTAGGCTCCGTACGCTCTTGCAAGTTTCGCTTTGACACACTCTGGGTAAGAGAGATACAGCATTTTCGATGAATTTTCTCATTAGTGTTTGAAACACCAATAAAACTGGGCGATGGACAGGGTATCGATTTTTGTCAATTTTATAAATTATCTGCATAAGTGCCGAACTTCATGATGATTAATGAGTTGCATTTGGAGCAAGGCATGATTTATATAATTTTCTTCGTTACAAATCTAGCAAATAATAATAATAACGTAACAGAGTGATTGACTTATGCTCTGCAAAACGTAAATATCCTATGTATGGCAAAAATTGTATGACAAATTGGCGTATCCAGTGGAAGGCATGTAGGGGCATTCCGCTTGGAATACAAGCCGTGAAAAATGTAATTTGCTACAATGTGGTTTTTACGTGAAAAGTAAAATAAACATCGAAGTATATTCATAGCGCTCAGTGGGCAAGTATCGCATGCCCCCCCACCCACCACCACTCAACGGAAAAGTGTTATTTGTCCTGCTGGAAAATAATTGTTTGTCCCCTCCGCCTGAATAAAAATGTTTCGTATGCGTGAAATTATCTTTGAATTTCAGAATTTGAATTTGAAATTTTTGGGTGCGTCAGCACTTAAAGACGACCTAGCACCAGTCATGTTATACGGTGTCCAGCCCCTTACCTTACCTAAATTAATTGTTATTGTCGTGTACTAAAATATTAAAACATTCTGACTTCGGTTAAAAGCTGAGGTTGTAAAGGGGCACTCAGCACACATAAGGTCAAAACATAATCGGCAGAACCTCGTTAGTCTGCAAAATACAGTCTATTATGTACTACGTGCAAGTGAGGTTCCTACGTGGAAGGATGACTCTTTACACCCCGAAATTACCTTCGGGTTTGCAGTTATGTTTCACACATTCTCGATCCCGGACATAGAGGAAGTGATGTGATCAGCACCATGACCCAACCGAATTTACTAATCCAAAGATGTGAACCTGGGTGAGACCTCGACCCTCTTGTGCAGGAACACCGATGGAACATTTGTCACGAGATGACCACTCGAACCGGGTACCCCACGTTGTAGACTGGAGCCCTAACGACTAGACCACTGAAGTCCCTTCTTCCTTAATTAATGTATTCGAAATTCACAGCAAAGTGAAGGAATTCTCTCACTTTTGAAAGAATGCACCGTAGTACAAGAATGCGAACGTTCTTCTTCGGTATGCTATGAAAACACAAGCATTTTTGCCTAGCCAACTTCCAGCGGCAAAGTTGGACATAAATATTCTAAGTTTTTTTTGGAACAAATCCCAGGTTAACAGGGCTATTCATGCATTCTAATACCAGGCACTTTGCAGCGTTTCACTACTGTTTCCAATAGCTTACATTTTACAGCTGTTCGTGTTTTAACTTGTATTAAAAGACTTTGACTTTATCACTTTGTAGCAATAGTAAGCACAACGTTGAACATACACAAAATAACAATTGAGCAGCTGCTTAATATCAGCGTAAATTCACACAGGTGGACATGCAAAGTCGGCTTTGCACGGTTAGGTGTGAGCGCCTCTAGCGGAGACAAGTGGAGTTTCACCTAGCACACAAAATCGCATTTGCGACGGCGAAGCTTCGACACTGAAAGTATAGTATCGTAGCGGGCCATAGTTGTAACCACATTCTTCAAATTTCAACCGCTAGATGTCGCGTTTTCTTTATTGCTGCATTTTACTTGTACTCGTATCAAATTAAGTTGTGCTCTTGTTTATATTCCTGAGAACAGCATTGAACAATTTATATGCACATTGTAGAAATTCTTTACGAGGATTCTGCTTTGGATTCCGTAGTTAGTGATGATTTTCATCCCAAGAAGTTGTTTGGTTATTTTTCATTAAATAATTATATATTATATATTGTAAATATCTATTCAGTAACTTTGGTTAAAATGTTTAATATTTCTTTCAATAATTGTTGCAGAAAAAATCATAAATATGAGAAAATGTACATAAAACGTAACACGTTATATATCACTGGTAAATAATAACACTCTTAGCAACATATTTTCAATTATTTTCTAAAAATAAAATAAAAACAAACACTCTTCTAGGAAAAAGGTGGTATTTTCATGCCAGTCCGCAAACAAATTAAGGGTAAAGCCCGACCCTGTGGCCTAGTCGCGCTGCGACGCCAAGGGTCCCGGGTTCGAATCCCGCTCGAGCTGGGTTGTTGTGAATATCCATTCATCAAATTCATCATTTCATCACTCATTCCCATCTTCGCAAATTAGCCAAGAGGCACAAAACGCGAAGTAAAATAAACTAAATCAATCAATCAACATTAAGGGTAAAGACATTGCACCGAAGAAACGGAAATACTAGCTGTAGAACTTATGAAGGTCTTTCACATTATCAAACACAATAGGAATTCCCGTGCCCCTACTTGTACCTATCCTGTTGCGGCCGAGTTTAAAATTGTTTGGTTGCTTGGAAACGATTTCGTTTTTGTGATTGTCATCCCTGCTCTGAAGGTCACATGGAACGCTCACTCAGTTGTTGCGCCATAGGTGATGTCACTGTACGGACGCGATAAGAAGCGGCGTGCAATCAGAACGCAGAACGGCAGAACGTGACCAAATTCTGTCTCCTCGTTGGCTGCCATGTGGCTGGGGGATTTCTACGTTGCCACGTTCGCACAAACAGACGGACAGGCTAATCAGCTGTTGGCAAGCTCGGGCATTCTGGCAAGCATGAAACATTTCATATTCCTGCTCTACACAGCAACCGAAAACCTTCACTGAAAGAACCTTTGTTGTGTTTTTATTATGGTACATTGCAAGCATCAGCTACCGGCATCTTTTTACTTATGTTGTATCGTATCACAATTACCAACAAAAGAAAATGCGCCTTGTGTTATGAACAACACTGTGTCAAATCGTTATCCTTTGATTTCATGCCGCCTCTCTTTGCCTTCTTTATCACGCCGCGATTGTTGAAGCTTCAGAACGTACAAATGAAATGTATTTCTTGAAAATTAGGGCAAATTACGTATAAACAAATTACTTACAACTTCGTTTCGTTAACACGTTTTTAAATTATATTTTGAGGAACCTACAAAAATTCACCTCCAAAACAGAATTTTACAGAACTGAGTTACTGTATTACGGAGAAGAATTTATCAAGAACAAATCAATTGTGTGTGAATTGATTGATTGAGTTGGTGTTTTAAAGTCCACTTTATGCACACTACGGCTAATCTGGAATGGACCTACAGTTGGAAGTTGGATCCGAACCACTATGTGCCTCGACAGGGTATCAAACCCAGGACTACTTGATTACAAGGCGCCCGACCCTGTGGCCGAGTGGTTAGCACATCGCGCTGCGACGCCAAGGGTCCCGGGTTCGAATTCCGGTCAGGCTTGGTTGTTTGTGAATGTCCATTCATCAAATTCATCATTTCATCACTCATCTCCATCTTCGCAAATTAGCCTAGAGGCATAAAACGCGAAGTAAAATAAACTAAATCAATCAAAAATCAATCAATTGATTACAAGGCGACAACACTTACCCTACCACTGTGCCACATGTGGGTGTGTGAAGTGAGATAATTTGGGAGCTATATGAGAATACAGGCTCTGGCAATGCAGAGTTCAATAAAATACAACGAAACGCTTGGCAATTGCTCGATTTCCTTAACATTAATGATACATTTGGTACATGTGTTATAATGCTTTGAGCTACCTGTATGTAAAAACATAAAAAAATGAATGAAAGAACAGAAGTAGTAGTTAAAGAATCACTTGTTTTTGCTTACCGGCTACCATTGCAGTGGCGCTATCCCAAGATCATCTTCATTGTTGGTTGGTAAAGGAACATCTTCATCTGAGCTACTACTGTCACTGTTGTCTTCCCGCCCAAGTGAAATTTCAAAATCCTCCTTTTGCTGCTCTTCAACTCCCTCCTTTTCCCATGCTTCGGAAATAATCTTCCTTGCGTGTTATATAGCCGAACGCCACCTATCTGCTGTCACATCCCCGATAGCCCGTTCTGTCAATTGCAAAATTTTATCCGGTGTAAAAGGTGGCAAAGTGTTCCTCTGTGCTACCAGCCCTTTGACCTGTGCCCAAATAAGTTCGATTGCATTGTACATACAATGATAAGGCGGGAGACGGACCACCGTATGTCCCGCTTCTTCTGCAAGCTTGTCTATTCGATATATGGGGAACTGGGGTTTGTGTAACATAAGGAGCTGCAGTAGTTCAGCCTTCCTCATGTTTCTGTGGGCTCGCGAGAATCCTGAAGTAGGTAAATCCGGCAACAGCGCGTCGCTACCAGAGTGGGTGGTCCCACGCCGCTTGCTAGCGGAACGGCTAGTGACGTGTGTGCGGGTACACGAACGACAACGCACGGGACACAAGATGTACTGCAACGTGAAATTCGCAAATGTAAGTAGATACACATGTCATAAGAAAAAGATCGGACCGTGGCCGTTCGGTCTAATGAGTCATGCTTTGGGTTCGGGCTGCCGGACGCGCGTAGGTACGAGTCTTCTGGGGAAACGTCACAACTTATCTCCTGAGATTCGATAATTGTATGGAAAGGGTGGACAATCCCTACTGAGTCTGCATGCATTTATACGCTCCACAAAATTATTGATAACCCTCTCGCAGATGTCTGTCCCGATGCCTCCAATCAACCGCATGATTTCCGCCTTCAGTTCCAAAAGGGTTCGTGGATTGTTGGCGTACACCTGTGATTTCACAAACCCCCATAAGAAGAAATCACAGGGTGTAAGATCACACTCCACCTGCCAACCTCGAAACAAAACAATAGCACTCGATTCAAATTCGGCGTCCTATACGGAACACCCTTTATAATGTACGGGTAAGTAGAAGCCGTTTTTAGCAGTGTCTATTTTACTTCGCTTTTCTGTCACTTTTGGCTAATCGCGAAATTGAGGATGAGTGATGAAATGCTGAAACTGATGAAGGGGCTCACAAAGGACACCCATTCCAAGGTCGGAATTCGAACCAGGGAGAACTCTGGCGTCGTAAATCGCTGTGCTAATCACGTGGCGGTCGGCAATGTGTATCTTGCATTGCAACGGAAAAACATGGCAACACACGGATTGTCACCACAACTTCCGATATGACGACGTAGCATCGGTGGAAGGAATAGTTTGATACGCGCCGCTGCGAGGCAATGTCCTGCTGTTTGCCAGCACCCAATAATCATCCTCAACAATTAGAAAGCACGAGGACGGAACAGCCGTGTTGATTTGGTGCGTCGATTGTTGCAGTGGGTCATGAGGTTGCTGACGGCGCGGATCCGACAAACAGCGCCTCCTAATATTGACATTCGGTCCGCAGTCGATGGCAAACACCAGGGGCTGCGGCGACGACCGACTCGCATCCGTGCCACATGGGAGCCGCCGGCACGTACGAGGTCCGACCGGAGGCCTATTGGCACCGCCATGTTCGTGGCCCAGGAGAAAGCTTATGTGGTGCCAACTATTTGCTGGTCCCTCTCGTTAGGGAAGGTTGCTAGGGTGCGCAGTTTGTGCAGTCCGAACCGTTTAGAAAATGTATGACAAAATCATCCCTAAACACGGCTGCAATTTACAATGTGTCTCGTTTTAACTACTCAGAAGTAAATAACGTTATCTCCTTCAAGGTGCAGTCAGCGCCAATAAAAATGGAAAACCTAGATCCTAAAATACTGTGTGTTAGCGATAAGCCAACTTCAATGAAAAGTCCGGCTATTGCTGCGGAGTTAGGAAAGCATTTTTATTGGCGGTTACTGTACATGGATGCACTGCCGGGCTCCGCGTACTGTCCTTAGCAAAGAGCTTCCCCTTCGCTTAATGGTAATGCCGAGCTGCCACACAATCGTTCGGATCCCACTTCATACTGCAGCCACAGTCCCGATTACTCTATCTGTGTACAAGTGGTAATTCGCCAGGGGTGCCGGGTTCGAATCTCTGGCATGGGTGTTCTTTGTGAGTGTTCTGTCATGCATTTCTTCGTATTGTGGTATAATCACTGACTCTTGTCTTCGTGATTATCCAAATGTGGCATAAAACTGCAACTGAACATAATTTATATCATGTTATACAACTTGGAGAATGATTTTACGTAATGGGTTATTCCATGTCAAATCAAACGATAGAAATTATTTTTGAACCCTTAGGATTCACATTTTTAGATTTTTGTTTATACATTTTATGTACCTAGAGGACAAAAACTGCGAAATTTCAGATTTTTTCGGCTCTTAGTTTTTGAGTTATTGACATTGAATCTGAAATTATGGCAGTTTTCGTCAACTTTACTGGTACTACCACTGCACCAAAAATTATCAATTTCTGAGATGTCAAGGTTCAGACCGTGGTTGATTTGGCATGGAATAACCCTAATATTAAAATTTCAACAGAACCATTTTGTTCTAAAGTGATGGAATTCCACCCTAAAAATTGCAATTTCTATTACTCCAGATTTTCTTCCTTATTATAAAGAAAGATGCCACACCAGTTCAATTTTTATTTACATTCAATTCATTGTAACTGAATGGTTGGCAGAAAAACAGGCAAGTCAATTTTCTGTCATAAGCGAGGTAGTGGTGTCATTTCCTGCCATGTGATTACTATACTGGACTTCACAAAAAATTCTTTCGTTTCATACATTTGACACTTCCATTCATCAAAGCACATGTTTTATGTTCCTCTTCATTTACATATCAAGTAATATTTTGCAATTAAAAGTTAACTTTTCAAGAGTTTGGCGAGTTGACTTACAACTGAACGTGATGCATTTCATATAACATTAAGAATTATTTCCGCTGATATTAAAATTCAAACAGGACCACTGATGTAATGCCATTCTTAAAATTTCAATATCTTCACTTTTTTTACTCAGAGTTTTTTAAAAAATACAAAGTTATTGACAAACAATTACATTTCATTCTTGACACTGAACCTCGTTTTCAAAATTTCTTGTCTGACGCTTTGCACTTGATAGATATAAGCTCTTCAATTTCGTGAGAGAGAAGATAAGTAGATATGTTTCCTACAAACCCCAGAAGCATCTCTTAGAAAATGGAGAGCTCTTAAGACACTTCCCGATCTGTCGTCTTAATCAAAAGTTCCGCCTGTGGGAGACGAGGGGGAGGGGGCCCTGTAACCAGAGCATCCGAACGGAAGATTCCACAGCAGATAGGATCGGAACGCGGAGGAGTTTGATCTTGTCACTTTCCAGATCTCTCTCTCTCTCTCTCTCTCTCTCTCTCTCTCCGGATGGTGAATGGGAGGATGTTTGAGCGGCACAAAGAAGGTCTCGGATACACGGCGGTGTTTATCCCCAACTATCAAGAAATGCAAACCTGCAGATCGATGTCAAACAGCGGAGGAACACTCCGCAAACAAGATTTCAGAATTATTCGTAACACAGGCAAACGGTTGTGACGTGGAGCATTTGTGCTAGGAATTTCTTCCACTATCTCTAAGTACTGTAGAGAAATCATTTAATTCCACGAAACCTCCCAAGAATTAGTTCACTCATGAGCTGCTTTTCTTGTGTGTAAACACATTTGTACCAATCAGCTTAATTAATTCTAAAATTATTGGAAAGTCAACGCATGTGCCATATGTTCACATCGTGAATTATAGCGACGATCCCCTGAACACAATCTATTAATTGGACGGGTTAAAATTACAGTGGTGTACGTCACTTTTAAAAGAGAGAGACTTGGACGCAGAAACCAGATCGAGATAAGTCAATCTGTTAACAGAAAACGTGAAGTAAGTCAGAGATTCACTCAACTGTTAACAGACGACAGTTTAAGGTCTAGTGATAAAGCAAACAGCTATTGTGTTGATCAGTAAAGTGCTGTGAGTCAGACTCTTTTTCTAAAAACAAAAAGTGACTTGCGGTTGCACGAACAATGTTTATACACAGAACCCAAATTCGTCAATAGACGCAAATATGTTGACTCCACGAACACTTTAAAAAAAATGCGAATTATGAACTTCTGTTGCATCAACACAGTTGATTGATTGATTGATTTGGTGTTTTAATTCCACTTTATGCACAGTAAGGCTAATCGGGACTGAACCTACAGTTTAAACTGGGATCCAAACCACTATGTGTCTCCACCGGGTATCGAACACGGGACCCCTTGATTACAAGGCGAGGACACAACCAGTGCTCTATCGGGGAGGCCCAAAAAGTACACACGGAAATGCATCAAAAGGTATTTTTATCAGCTGGTATTCCGCGTTACGAACTAATTCATCAATTCAGAACGTTAGACACTATCATCAAAATGATGCAGAATTGCACGTTTAACCCTTAAATAGTATGGAATGCCTCTCAAAACACGCCGAATTTATATTTTACTTTATTTCTCGCATCCCCTTCAACAGCAGGTACACCCTCCCCCTTACCTTTCAGTTGGGGTGCTGGTTACACGCTGTCAAGGTCACGTGTAACGACCCAAGTTACGTCGTAGCAAGAGATTTTTTGTTTATTTGTTTAAGGCCGTACTAAAGGCAATTTTGTGGTAATTTTTCGCTAACAGATGGCAGCACAGTTTGCCATGGCAACCGAGGGCCATGGTGCCAGATCTCCGCGTAATCAAGGTAGATACATACAGGTTGGTCGATTAGGGTACTCCTTGATGGGATATGACGTCACGTTGGTTAGCAGATTTTATTGAAAAATCTAAGTAGATGTGGAGCAACGTAATTGTTTATCATGAGATGTTAGTTGTATGTTCTTATTGAAAAAAATTACAACAATTTATCAGCAATGCAAGATAGTAATAGTCGTAATAGTAATATAAAATCCCTTGTATTGTATTATGTATTTCTTTTAATATTTCGAAAGCAGAAGAGAACATACAAAGATAGCTAGTTAATTCAAACATGAAATGCATAAAATAAGAAGAGTAATTGAAATAATTGAAAACATTTTGCAAATACGTTTGAAGCGAATGCTGCATTGACTGTAAAATTCACTTTATATGACAGTACTTGAACATATTTATATCTTTTATCGGTGACGTTAGCAGATTTTCCTCATAAATTTGCAGAATTTCAGTGAACATTTTGTAAATATTTATAAATATTAGCGATCTCTAACGATCATCAATCTTTTATCCTTTAAGTGAATAAACATGTAATTCTGCACCCTTATTTTTACTGATTTTTAATATCGCGATTTTGAAAGAAAAATGTCAGAAGAATCCTGGATACACAATAGAAGACATATTAGTTATTTTTATAATAGTTCAATATTAAATACAGTTTTGTAGCGCATCTAATTTATTTGCATGACATGTCACCACACAATGTCCTGTTTCATAGTTCTTTACGGATTTGGTCTATTCTGGTTTCCAGTTCTGCAGCTGATGTAGAATCTTTGGAAGTATCAGTAACATTTTCAAGTAACAGTAACTGTAAACTACTTACGTTATGAAATTAGTAGTTGTAACTCAGTCATTTTTCCACCTAACTAGTAATTAATTACTTTACTGCATGGAAAGAAATATTAAATTGAACCAAATGTTCTCCTCAAAGAATGGGTAAATTGACGATTATTAAAGCCGACCCCCGTGGCGGAGTGGTTAGCACATCGCGCAACGACGCCAGGGGTCCCGGTTTCGAATCCTGGCCTGGGCATGGATGTTCGTGAGTGTCCATTCATCGATTTCATCATATCCACTCATCTCTATCATCGTAAACTAGCCAAAAGGGACACAAAAAGCGAAGTAAAATAAAGCAAATCAATCAATCCATCAATTGATGATTATTAAAATCTCGAGACCATGAGGACAATTTTGTATTTTTTTCGTCAAGAGCCAGGATGTATCCCAAGTTTATTTTTATTAGAACACATACCATATAAGACTACATACATAATCTCCAACAATCCTCATGGACAGTAATTTTATACGTAGTTCAACAAAAATTCTAAAAAATATTTGGTTTGCTCAACAAAATGAAATGAAATGTTAATCGTCATTGCTTTGTAACAGAAGTTTACTGTGAATTTTATTGCCTCAATGTTTGTACATGAAATGTAAGAAATAAGTTATAATTTCATGAAACTTAATGCTTAGCATTTAGTGGTCATCGGTGGTGAAAAGGACATCGCGCTTGCAACTCATGATCCGAACAACGTCTTACGAGATGAAACAAATTTAGAGTAAAGTAACTGTAATAATAACTATGTCAAGTACTTTCTAAAAACCAGTAATAACAGTAATTATATGCGAATTACTTTCTCAAGTGATTAACTCGGAGTTACTTTTAAAGAGTAACTATTCAAACACTGCTGATATATCATCGAGTTCAGCAACATATTAGTATGAATTGCGAGGGAAGTTGAGCCTCCCCCTTGGCAAAGTGGTAACGTAATCGCCTTGTAATACAGGAGTCCCAGGTTCGATAGACGGTGAGTGTACAGTGATCGTCAAATAAAAATGGGACAACTAGATCCTGAAAGTCTCCCTTCTCTGCAACGCGTCTTGTGTGTTGTCTAAATCTACGGCGATGAGTGATGTAATGGCAAGTTCTGTCACTGCCGTTGAGTTAGGCAACACACATAACGCATTGCAGGGATGCAGGTATTTCAGAATATAGGTGTCCCATTTTTATTGCCGGTGACTGTATATAGTGGTTTGGATCCCACTTTAAACTGTAGGTCCAGTCCCAATTAGCCTTTCTGTGTATAAAGAAGATTTAAAAAACGTATTTCGAGGGAAGACACAATACAGTAATAAATCCCATTAGAATAGAAGTTCAATAGCTTACAAAATAATTGTTTACAGGGACTACTAAAACTAGATTTTCGGGATATATAAAATCATATTTCCGTTGTTGTTTCAATGCATATTTATTATTTTTCTTTATCGTACCCTGCAAAACATTATTGCGATCTCTGAGAGCAGTGTTGGCGATTGGGTTCCACAACTGGGAGAGGGCAAGGACACTTTAATTTCCATTGGTAGATGAGGTTTTGTATAGTATTGGGGTAAAAGTGGGGGCCATCTGCCCCTCACCCTAATTGCCGCCACTGTCTGAGAGATATGCTTTTTGCAAATCATCATCGTATTCAGGAAGAAATTTATTTCCTTAGGATTTTTGAAAATACCTCTAAAAATTTAAACTTGCAAGAATATCAATGAATGCGTACCAATCCTTGACAGACAAGACAAGTAAGTCACACCCCTGGCACTGTTTTTTTTTCTCCTGTTTCCCCTAATATACAATTTACAATTGATGACCACTTGCTATCAGATATTATTAAGGCTTGAAACATAATTTCTTGAGCATATTTTGGACTCTTGATTTCTAGTAAATCATCACCATTCAATCAAGTGTCTACGCTAGCAAGCAAAAATGTATGTACTCTTCCATGTAAAGTTCAAACAGTCCACTTTGTTGATTTACAGTATATTCCGTAGAAGCTTATACACCAACTGCTATGGTACGCAACTGCCATTGTTGGTCAAACCTATTGTCCTTTTGTACAAATTTCAATAGTGCTCTTTACTATTGGTAGAAGACACTTCGATTAGTTTCTCAAATGCTCATCTGTAAAAGGAACAAATAAAAATAGTTTTAACATCGTATATGAGACTATGAACTTACAAAACATGTTTAAAAAATATTGATATTACATTGTTACAACCTTAGACAAGTTGAGTTAATAATGGAACTTACAGATGTTGAGTAAATGGATTTGAAAATAATGGATCCAATTTGCACTATAATGCTTAACGATATCGTCCTGTTATTAAAGGGCAGTTTGGTTCACGATATGATCTCACTTCAATGATCTAACTTTATAATGAATGTTAAATATGATGAGCCTAAAACAGAAATTGGCAAAATAATTGTTAGAAATATTTTCAAAGTAGAGTGATGATTGCAACGCTATATGGAGTGAGGTTCCTCCAGGTTCGAATCATGGTTTCATGTATGTATTTAATCATTATCTTTGTTCCAATCATCCATTTTATCAAATCATTATTCATCATCATTGTTCCAAGGAGCAGAAGTTGGAGGTAAAATAACAGAAATACATTATGAAATGCAAATTCAGTTCCTACTATATTTTTATTGAATTATTATAGTAGACCAGCCAAGAAGCAAAAAAGCTTAAAAAAACTTTTATCTGCATGGAATGTTAATAATAGGCATCCATGCAAAATCAATCAGTCATAGGTCTGAGAGAAAAACTAGTCAAGCTTCAAACTCACTGGTATTTGAAGTAAACTATTTAGTACAAACGGCTACTGAAATCCAATCTGATATTGAACCAAATATACGTAGCATAATGAGGACAAATTATGATTTCTATGAAGCTCTGTGTCATCCACAATTAAATTATTGCCCTTGTACTTGCAAGTATGGGAACATTTATCTATACCGGTACTCATTTTGAAATTCTCAGTAAACATACAGACTTGTACTCGATAGACGGTAAGATTTTAGTCTCATAACTGTTAGGGTGTACTTTTACACTTTAAATATGTATATACAGCATCAAGTTATTGGACGAAATGCACTCTCATTATGAGCCGTCCTAAATTATAAAAGGACAAGAAAACAGAAGAGCTTCATACAGTTTATAAAACCGGTTTTCTGACGTGTTTCTGTAAAGGAAGATAACAGAACTGTGTCCGAAACTTGCAACATTCAGGGATCTCACATTACAACTATTCGAATCAAACCTAACTTAGCCTGACCTACTTAATACATATGAATATTTGCGAGCTGCTTCAAAAATAAAAAGAGACAAACTCTTGTAGAATATAGGCCAGCAAGTACTCGTTTCAACCATGTACAAGGACAAAGTAAAAAACATTTAAACAAACTACTGATTTGTAATAAACATTCCGATGTTGTACATGTGAATAGCACGAGTTTCGTAGGTTTGGAAATTAACTTACAGGAATGAAAAAAGAGCATTTTATGATATCAGATATAATCCATATTAAGCTACGTATATTTTATGCTATAGTAATGATCTCAAAACGGTAGTTATTAGGATTATGCCTAACGTAAAATAATATAACATTCTATTCTGATTTTACATTTACAAAGAATTATCAACTTCGTTTGGAAGTTAAAAAAGTCATGCAGCGTCAAGCGATGTTCTCACCGATATTACATCAGAAGATATTTCTTCAACATGTAAATAAATTATACATTTTGCCTATATTTCAAACATTTTGCCTTTGATGAATAATATTAAGCAACAAGCAATTAAATATTAAGACTTACCTTCGAGTTTGTTCAGATTTTTAACATCCTCCGTGGAATATTTGTTCCCTTGTTCTCGTATATGTACGGAATTCGATATCCTCTGGTAGCTTGGTTTGATGTTTACTCTTTCAATAACTTGCATTGATCATATCGTTAGACAACACGGAATGAAATATTGGCAACAGTGTATGCTAAATCTGCACCACGGAGTATATTGCGACGAAACGCCACTTCAAAAGTTTTAATGATAGGCACTACTCTCTGAAGGTACGAAATGTTTTCATTTTTTCACATAGTATTTAAGATGCTTGCGGGAAGAACATGTGATCTTTGTTTCACCACGAAATCTTCCATACTAGTCATAAAAGAAAGAAAATGCACCGGTATTAACAAAACTACCACTTCAGCGCCATCTGTACGCAGCAGTTTGAACATGACGCAGACCTTATATTTTCTGTTATTTACTTAAATCCCTTTAATCGTAACAAAATTATAAGGTTCACATGTTCTAGTGAATAAAACAATATTTTATATCGGAAAATTTCTTCCTTACCGAATCATTATTAGTTGTACAGTTACCCTTAGAAATTTGTGTCTATGCTTTAGCATGGCTTTAGAACCCCCTTAATTTATGTACGTACATGTTCGTTTGAATCAATGTTATTCTGTAAGTGTATCACATGTATAGGAGGGCCTGTATTGTCATATCTAGTGTTATCACATATGTTGGCAACTCAACAAAAATAAGCGAGTTGGTAACTATGAAAAAAGATCGAAATTTTGCTTGCTTTTTGGTGATGAAAGAAAAATATGAAAGATGACTGTATTGTAAGTCTAAGTTTGTGTTATTGCAAGTCCTTTGTGATAATATTGTGATTATTTTACTGCTTATAATCTGTTGGAAATAGCAGAGCTGGAGTTAAATTAAAAGATTGGCCTCTGTAAGGCTTGTGTAAAGTAAGTATCTTCGTGGAAGTCTCTTTTAAACGTGCGTTGTTAACGAGTTGCTTTTCAAAGCTATTGCTGTCAATAAATCGTTAATTATGCGATATTAAGAATATTACTTAAACCCAGCAAGCTCTGGGTGTAGAAGAGTGCTCATACTCATAGCCGGGAGACGTAGCAATCCCGAAATGTTCGCTTCTCTCCAAGGCTATGTATGTTGCCTAACCCTACGAAGATAATTGCATTTTAATAGAGAACTTTCCTTGACAAATTCTGTCACCACCATAGAGTCAAGCAACACACACAACGCCCTGTAGGGAAGCGAGAATTTCAGGATCTGTCTAATTTTTATTGCTGTTGACTGTACGTTGTGTTTAAAATGGCTTATAACTCATTTTCAGTTTCAGATAAATATTACATATTGCTATGAATGAACTCTTTGTCTGAAAAAATTAAAACAGCCATTGTTGCAATTTTTAGACTGATTTTCTTGCTCTGTGCTTCTCCAACTAAACAATAATAATTGAAAGTTGATTCACAATACAGTAAAACCTTGTTTATCCGGACTTTGCTTAATCCGGACAGGCAAGAGCCAAAAAAAAAAAGCAGAATGCAAGTATTTAAATGTGGCTGGAAGTCAACAAGGGAACTTCCCAAGGAAAAGGCAGTCAACCACTGATGAAATTCTGTTTCCCGCAGACTTTGTACTGTACTGTATAGTGTATTTAGACTTATGCCCTTTAACTATGTCTAGTGCGTAAATAGTGCATACCTTCAGTTGATGTACTTCACGTTCTAGTCACAACGCTTTCTCTAGCAGAGATATCATGATGAAAAAGCATCAAGAATATTGGTATTCGTACTATTTGTACTGTGGACAGATAGAAGCCTTGTCCCAAGAGCTCTCCATTGTCTAAGCTTGTGTGGTTCGAACGAAACATATCTTCTCTTATCTCGCAAGAACTGAGAAATTGAAGAGCTCATATCCATCAAGTGCAAAACTTCAGAAGAGAGAGAAATTTTGAAAATGAGCTTGTCTAAGGAAGAAATTGTAATTTTGGTACATCACTTTGTTTCAATTCTAAATAAATATGTAATATCTAAGAGTAAGAGAATCGAAGAAATTGCAATTGCAAGGTTTGATTGATTTAATTGATGTTTTAAGTCCAATTTATGCACAGTAAGGCTAATCGGAACTGGACCTACAGTTTAAAGTGGGATCCGAATCACTATGTGCCTCCACCGGGCATCGAACCCGGGACCCCTTGATTACAAGGCGACGACGCTACCACTGCACAATCGGGGAGGCCGAAATTGTAAGGATTCCACTACTTAAGAACCAAATAGTTCTGTTTTAATTTTCAAAAACAAAAAAATATTATCAATGTCGAAATGGATGAAATCAATTATGTTCAATTACAGTAAATTCGACGTATATTAATAGCAGAACAAGGCTACGACATAAGGGGTCACGGGTTCGAATCTCGGCCCAGGTATAGGTGGTTTGAATGTGCCCTTTCCTCACCGACCTTTCTGCGCGAAAAGCTAGGGAAAGAGAGGTCTGTGCGCACTATGGTTGTAGGGGGGGAGAGAAACTTAATATTACTTTTACTTGTTCTCTTATGAATATCAAACTACCGATGGGATAGAAAAACACATGAACGAGAAGAGGACACGTTGAAGATTTAATTTGTCGTCGGAAAAGTTTCAAAACTCCCATTCGTTTAGCCGTAACTTAAAGTTGTAGCTGTTGCATATTTTTTTCATCTCCATAAGGAATGTATGGCGATATCAAAATTCTTATTCATCACATTCTTATATAACATTGTTTTGGTGGGGCATTTTAACCTCTTTCGATTAATCGGAACCATTAGCATGGATAATGAAGGCGTGAATTGTTTTGGATATTTTAACCAATTCTAACAATGCCGGGAACCAATTTGCCTGTGTAATATAACTCTTTAGTCCTTCAAAATTACGATTGGATAATTGTCGTAATTTGATTCGTTCCACTTCATTGCCTTTACTTTTGATCTAGAATTTAAATTTGGGAGTTAATTTATCGTTTCATGAATTTTACAGAATGTACAGGTCATGCAAAGGAATTAACCCAGCGTTGGTCGACATGTTAGCCCTGCGCTAACATTGAAATGTATATGCATATGTATCTGTTGTAAAATAGGAAAGCTCTTTGTGACTTAGTCTAGCTGTCTTTTGTTTTGTTACGGGTGGGAAAATATAATAGGGTGGAGCGTTTTCTTCCGTTATTAGTAGCTGTGCAGTTATCCTGTCAACAAGTTTTCAGATGTTAGCGTGGCGTTCACGTGTCGACCATCCGCAAGACTGATTTTTACCATTTGTTTATGTTTTGTTTTCGTGAATTATATTGGTCTTCTTGTGTTTAAGTGCCACTTTTCATGATGGACAATACTCATAAATTGCAATGGTTAATGGACAATACAGACTATGAAAATATACGTGAGGAGCAGAGCAATATTTTTTATTCGGATGATAGTGATTGGAGCAGCCTTGCATAAGTGATCATGGCAGCAACAGTGAAGTATCGACCGTCGAAAATGATCATCAAACTCAAAGAAATGTTCGTAGGCCACTGTGTACTGGACGAGACGACACAGCAATGTGGTATATTCACATAATGAACAAAAAATGATATTGAGAACCAAAAAAGATAATGGAAATTTGAACAAATAGAGGTGTTAACATGTCGACCATTGGCGTTTCTCCGATATAGTCGTGCAGTTTTTCGATGTGGAAATGAGAAAATGCCAGTGGAAGATGATTTTCTGGAAACGTTGAATTTCTCGGCCTATCATTAAGGAGCAAAAAGATATACTTTTAAGTTCATTGTGAACAATGACATAATGACGTTAAAGTAGTCTATCTCTGGAATGTGAAACGATAATGTTGCAACACTAAACACCAGAATAAGAATAATCACTCGGTAAGGTTGAACGGTTCAAATCCACGGAATCTGTCCTGATTGGATCTTTTGTGATTGGTCCGTACCAACATTGAGACTTATAAAATGATTCACTACTAAGGGCTTGAGTTTGAAACTTTCTATAACTCCACTTCATGCACGTTTAGGGTAATTGGGACTGGACCTACTGTTTAAAGTCTGATCCGAAGCACAATGTGCCTCCACAGGGGTATCGAACTCTTTTACGTCTTGATACAAAAGGATGAACTCTGTATTGAGAATTTTTCAAGTACCTAGGTAAATATAAATAAATTAACAAGAAAAGAAAATATGTTTTGTACAGTTTCCTTGGAAATAAAATGTGGCATGTGAAAGTCGTAGCGAGTTCAAAAGTTCTATGAATCCTTGGATGAGTCGATTCACTTGCCGAAGCCACTTCGGCAGTTTAACGTCATTGAGGGAAGGAAATGGTGCCTTTTAACATATGAAGTAGAAAATTCGTAATTAACAGTTTAACCGAAAGTGTGTGTGACATATAAATGGAAACTGTTGTGTAATTTGCTTAGGGCTGCCGCACACCGGATCCGACAAGATACGACGCGACGAGTCATTCTGTCGCAAACCGTCTAAAAGAAGGTTTTACCATAGTCCCTTATGGAAGAGCGCACACCGGACGAGACATTTGACTTGTGTCACGTTATGGCGGTTTGCGACAAAACAACGAAGGCCCGTGGAATTTGGTCTCGCGTGAAGCAGCTTTCAACGAAACTATCTGCGCATGCGCGAATCCGTTCACTTCAAGCACGGACATCTAATCACAGACCGAAAACGGGGACAAGTTGAAGCCCGCTATTAAATGCACTCATTGAATCCTACATTAAATGGTAAATGTAGAATTCTCACTTCACAGCATATAAAATCATACATCAATTCGATATACACTTTGATGCATTTTGATTTTGCTGTAAACTGTTAAACTTAGTTGACATACATCATTACCATCTGATATCAGATTTTAGCGAACGAATTGACTCGTCTTGCCGCGTCGTGTCGTGTCGCTTCGCAAGGTGGATAAAATCATGCATGATATACGTTTTTTTATGGAAAGGCTTTTTTCTTGTAAACGGCCCTGTAAAATATTTGAAAACTTTGATTAAAGCAAATACAAAATTACATATAAATACACATTTTTCTGTTTCTGATAATGTATGTATATTAACCTACTATGGAAATGTTTGTTGATTGTGTTAATGAAACTATAATAACTTTTCTTCCAGTGAAAATGAAACATTCTGGATGTACTATATAATTGCAACTTAAAATATTTTTATAGTTTTTGTAGCTGAATTTTGGCAATTTTTTTAGTGACAGTTTGCAAAATATTAGTTGCAATGTTTATTTACAGCTTAATGATAATGATACTATTTATGGTTTAACATGATAATTATCTTGCATATTATTATGCACAAAAAGTTTGATATTTTTGTATTTATATATAAAGATATAAATATATATAAATCAAGAGAAATGTAAGTGTGTTTACAGCTTACATATTACAGTTCCTTTCGTATGAGCTTCATCCCATCAATACATATATTTTGTTTCCTGTCTTAGAGCCTAATAAACACCATTAAATGATTACAAGATTAATGTACTTTCACCAAAAGTGGTTCTGATGCTGATGTCTATAAAATCCTTATGTACTTTGTAATATAATTTATTTCTTTAAAGTGATAATTTAAATAAGACGATTTATATAAATCCACCTTGTCGCTTTGTGACATTATATTTATATTCTTATACTCAGCATGGCATATATTATTTTGGTATATTTTGTTGTTGGGGAGGTAATATTCGTGAATATTTATTATTATTTTGTCACTTATTTCCATTAAATTTTTAATTGTTTTTTGTTCGTCGTGTTGCATTTCGTCGCGTCGTGTTGGATTCGGTGTTCGGCTGGCCTTAATGGAGATTTCAGACCTGAGCGACAAGCGACACGCGACACATGTAGCTCGGAACGAGCCAATCAACAGCAACGTTTCACAGCGTAGCGGCATGGTAGGCCGCACAAGCCTGCGTTTGATTGATAAATGCTGAAGAGACACGTGTCGCATGTCGCTTGTCACTTCGGTATGAAATCTCCCTAAGGGATTTTAATGACTAATTTCCCGAGCAGGACTTCTCAAAGAGTAGTTCCAAACTAGCCTCTGACACGAACGAAATCTCGACCACCGACTTTGAATTCGAAGTGCGGGTTTGCACTGATTGCTGCAGATATTTTTCTTGGTTAGAATGTCTGAGGGGTTAATGGTTCTTTTCGAAATAAAATATACGTTTCAATAATTGTGGCCTCGCGTGGCTGTTGCAGAGGAGAAGGAAAGCATCGATTCGAAGGAGAAGAGGCGAGTGTGAGGAGGTCGAAATGAAAAACCCACAGAAGCATGCATAGTCAATATCGTAGTGAATTTCCCTCAGGTCCCCCATCCATCCAGTAAGCCAATCAGAAGAAGGGAGAGAGAAAGAAAGTGAGGTTGGGCGAAACTATGTAAAAGGAGAGAGGAAAGTGTTGCAACCTTCGCATCACTTTATGCACACTGCCTAATAGTGACTGAAGGTATGCGGATCGTGTTACAAAGTTCACATCGTGCACAAAGGGAGAATTACGGTTGATTGATTGATTGATGTGGTTTATTTTACTTCGCTTTTCTGCCACTTTTCAGGGTGTCTACGAAAATAAAAAATTCAAAATTCTTGAGTTTTAAGCTTTTTTTCCATTTCCTTAAATTTTATTTACACCCTAATTAGGTAAAGTAGGATATTAGCAATTAAGAAAATAAATATTTATTTAATGAAAAACCCCTACCAAAAGGCCAGTTAAAATAAAAACTGAAGATGTACATGTAACAACAGAATTAGACTTGTTTTATCTATTAATGCATCCTGGACTGGATTTGACAGTAGGGGTTGTGTTGGCGAGGTGTCCCTATATATTTATGATTGTCTCTTCATCTATGTTATCTTACCACAATTCATCCTCATCTTCATAATTAGCCAAAAGGGGCAGAAACGTGAATTAAAATTAACTAAATCAATCAGTCGTTATCAGAGCAAAACGTATTGACCACAAGCGAATTCCTGGACTTTTACTGACTTCATGATCTACGAGCTTTAATTTTTCTTGACTTTCATGACTGGTAGATACCCTGCTTTTGGGTAATCTCGAAGATGAGAATGAGTGATAATATGATGAATTTTACGAAAGGACCCTCACAAAAATTACCCATGTACAGGCCTCGACACGAATTCGGGATCCCTGCATTGCAGCGCGCTGTGCTAACCACTCCGCCACGAAAATCGGCAGGATAATTATGGAGAGAATCTTTATTTTAAAGTTGAATCTCAATGTTAAACCCCCGAGAATCGAACCCACGCCCTACGGGCTACAAGGCGACATGCTTCAGAAATGCGTAATTTTGTTATTTATCGTAGAAGCCAAATTTATGGCCAAACAGATGAATGACGAGACCAGTTGGAGCTCTGGTCTTGGTACCAATGTCTAATTGCACAATGCACAGTGTAGCAATAGATTCCTCATTGTGACGACCGCCTGGTGGAGTGCTTAGCACAGGCCACTACGATGCCAGGGGTCTTGGATTCGTATCTCGGCCTGGGAATGGGTATTTTTTGTAAATTTCATCGTATCATCACTCATCCTCATCTTTGTGATTAGCCGAAAGTGGAAGAAAAGCAAAGTAAAATAAGCTAAATCAATCAATCAATAAGCAGTGATGAGACTGGAAGCATCTCCTCACCCAATGAATGGCCATCTGGCTGTCTTTAGTCAGCGAAATCTTTTCGGAGAATGAACATACGAGACATCTTGGTAATTCTATCTGCAATTCAATAGACCATTCTTCACCGTCTAAAGTGAGAAATAAATTGTACCGTGTGATAGAAACTGTTGAATTTCATTAGCAATTAATTTCATTCAGGGCCTCCCCGATGGCGCAGTGGTATCGTCGTCGAGTCCTGGGTTCGATACCCGGTGAAGGCATATAGTGGTTCGGATCCCACTTTAAACTGTAGGTCCAGTCCTGATTAGCCTTACTGTGTATAAAGTGCACTTAAAACACGTACTCAATTAATTCATTGGCAAACAAGTAAACCTAAGTGAACGATCTATGTTGGCCTAGCAACAACTTGTCAGAGATACAATAAATCAACAAAACCAATAAAAATAATGTAAAGATTATGCAATTATAATATGATACATTGAATTGATTAATATGTATACCGTGGAGTAAAGATAAGTAGTAAGTCAATAGTAGTGCATTGTGCGTGTTTGGGGGGATAGGTATGCATATATGATGTGTACGTGGAGGTGCAATTATTAAGATGTGTATTGCTCGGATATGATATAACCAGGTGGTATTCATTGCTCGGATGTGAGATTAGCAGATGGTAGATATTGCTAGGACTACAAATGAGCATAAAGGAGATAAGATGATGATGGTTATTGCTCAGATATGAGATTTGCAGATTTTAAATAAGAAAATGATAGTTATTGCTGAGATGGAAGATTAGCAGATGCTAGTTATTGCTAGGATGGGAAATAATAAGATGGTTGTATTTATTTATCTGGTGGGAGATAAGCACATGATATTTACTGCTCGGATAGGAGATAATCTGATGGGATTTATTGCTCGAATGGAAGATAAGTAGATGGCAGTTATTGCTCGGACACAGAAGCAGATAACAGGTATTGCTCATTAAAGTTGCCATACCAGCATTCAGCTGCAGTAACGGAGGATAATCACGGCAAGCAGATTGACCGCCTGATGAAATGAAAGCGAAACCTCAGGATTGTGATTGATTTGATTTATTTTACTTCGCTTTTCTGCCATTTTTGGTTAATTGCGAAGAGGATGACGAGTGATAATATGTAGAAATTGATGAAAGGGCACTCACAATGAACACCCATGCCCAGGCTGGGATTCGAATCCGGTGCCCCCTGGAGTCTCAGCGTTCTCTGCTAACCACTCCACTACATAGATCGGAATGAAGACTATGACGGAAAAAGCACTAAGGCACAATTCAAAATAAGCAAAATATTCAAGCAACACGTTGCACTGACATAAACGCAATCGCTGCGCTGTTCTCAAAGAAACCCAGATATGCTAATTGATATGGCAACCGCTGCAGCCAGAGTCAGAACCGAAATTCCAGAGTTGGCAACCCTAGCATACCCGGCGCTCCAGTCGCCGAAATCCCCATCCAGGCAGGCAGGCAGCGTGAATGTTCCAGTAATGGTCCAATAACTCGTCTGCAGAATCGAAATTAAAATTCCATTTCTGTGGAGATTTCGCTTATTTTGTTCTCCCCGAGGAAGGGATATTGGCCAGCGCCGAGCCATGAACCCGTCACTCAGAAATTAATAAATGCCTATAAGGTCCCTGCACCGACGGCACAATTTGCTTTGCACTGTGTTTTATTATTGAAGTCCAATATTCCTTCTCCGGAACCAGAGCCTGATGGATATTCCACTCTGCCAACCAACCACCTGCTGTCGCCGTAACTGCAGGGCAGGCGAGAATATACAGGCAGTGACGATTAAGAGATTTTGACGCCTTGTGCTCAAATATGTCTAATAATTAGGGCCCGGATATTTATGAAGCGAAAACATGCGAAATATATACATAAATATATTCTTTCTCATTTCTATGACGCTTTTTTAGGTTCATGGCAGTTACAAATGTAAAAAGGTAAAGGTTATACCTCTGTGCATGTGCACACATGCCATGATGGCATATGGGGTGATGTGGAGGTAGAGCTCCATATATTCTTGATATCAGCATAGTTGCCATGATGTGATGAGCATCACGCCCGGCCATCTTTGCCACCCAGGTACCCATTGATTCGAGGCTGGGTGAGCCTCATAGCCTCATACATTTTATATGAACATTGTTATATATAATATACCTCTAATTTATTCATATACAAAATTCAAGAAATTTGCATAATTCCTTTTATTTTGAACAATAGCGTTTTGCATTAACTCATGATGTAAGATGTCTTTAAAATTGCATGCATATTTAATACTCTTGCAGTTTAATATATAGTAAATGGAATTGCAAATAAGCCATTTCGCTACTTCTCATTTGGTTTTAGGATAATACTTAAAGTCTGGAATTATTACAGTCTGTATCGTGTAACTAGCTGTTGATGTACGACATATTCTACTTAACATGTTCCTTAATTGTTGCCACAAGGCACTTGCGTGAGGACATTCAGTTATTCTGTGTTCTATTGTGTCTTCCTGATTACACACACGTGTTTCTCAGCTGAAGACAATATATTTTACTTTTGTTATCATATTTATCATGTACTAATATGTACCATAAAGATTGAACCTTATTAGTTAAATGTTTTGCCCGAACATTCGCCCATTCCTTATTGGGCGTCTGTTGCTCTACTTTAGTTAGCTGCGTATTGAGGTCAAGTTATTCGTGATACAAGTCATTGACTTGTAGGCTTCGTGTCGTATTTTCTCTCATTGTCGTAGGACTTACGAGAGGTGAGATAAAAAAGTTGCCGCTGATGCTTACGAATGGAGAAAATGACGCGCGCCATGATAAAAGAAATGCCCGCCATCTTCAAATCAGTGATAGTAGAAATAAAATAACAGTGATTCTGAACTGTCAACATATGAGGCTCACGCCACACAAAAAATAAACTTTTTTTAAAAATGGTCAAGCAACCATGTTGTATGATTTCATATGGATTGACCCTATAATCAGTTCGCCAACAGTTGCTAATTAATTTGGCTACTAAATACTTAAACATTAAAGGAATTTCTCATCTCGGGAGTATTTATGACCCAAATCCGTCATAATACATTTAATGCAACAATACATAACTTCTTAAATAAATTAGAAGTGCTTCTGTATCAGTACATATCATGTTAATGTGATACATAGTGAACAACTAAATACACAACTACTTTGAGGAATTTGTGCTATATTTTTGTTTCTTGGAGAAATAATAGTTGGATGGTTTGTCCTACAATATAAATCCTTACTCAATGAAAGGAAAAACAGAAAAATGTCTCAAACACTGCATTTTATGTAAAAATATGTCATGTTTGAGTTTGGTGTTTTAAGTCAACTTTATGCACAGTAAGGCTAAGGACTGGACCTAAAGTTTAAAGTGGGATCCGAACCACTTATGCCTCCACCGGGTATTGAACCTGGGACCCCTTGATTACAAGGTTGCGACGCTACCACTACGCCATCGGGGAGGCCCAAAATATGTCATGTAAACGGGACATATGTAATAAACCTCGAAGTATGTAAACATATGTAACATGGCATTCACGTATATCGTTCCTAAAATCGTAATTAGCCACCATTTGTAATTATTAAGTATAATATAAATACAGGCCTGCTCCGTGTCCTAAGACGTTGTGCTTTGGATTCCGACTGCGGGAAGACATGGGTTCGAGTTCGCCTGGGTTCTCCGTCTGGGTATAGGACCGGTGGCAACCCACCATCGTGAGGAAATTGTGGAGCTTCGATTGAGTAGCGTAATCGGATCTCGGAAATCTCCTATAACGGCTGAGGGTTCGACGTGCTTACCACTTCAGATCGGCCTTGTTCGTTGACAAGACTTTCTTTTTAATTGCATACTTAATGTGAGGCATAGGCTCCATTGGCCCCCTCCTTAAATTATATTTTACTTTGCATTACTTTGACTTATTACTTAGCGTACTTTACAGCCAGTTTTGTGTAATTCCGACGAGGAGGAATAGTGATGATGACATTGATGAAGAGACCCTCACAAAAGAACGACCGTGCCCAGTCCGGGATTTGAACCCAGTAAACCTGACTGCGTAGCGTGCTCTGTCAACCACTCCGGAACGGAGATCTGCGAGCTGTTGCATATATTAAAAGACAATATATAAATTGTAGCATAATTTTATGTAACCTAAAACAAAATTAATATGAAATAAATAACCTATCATTTGTTGACCAGTCTTATAAAACACTGTGATTTTATGTTTCCCCAGACATTTTTTCATCTTAGAATGCTTTCACACCAAAGCACAAGCCACATGCATCACTTGGAAAACGAGTCTTCGGAAATAGTGCGACCTTTCGTACTAGAGTCACACCAGGGATAATATATAAGAGACCTCTATAAACCAGGGCGAATGCGGAAAATACTAGGCGGATACGGAATCACTACACCACATTCCATTCGGATACGGAAGTGGCTACCGCCCTTAAACCTTTTAGACGAAAACTAACAGCCAGAGGCTAACTCAGAAAATGATCGTATAAATGCAAGCGATTTACACTAGAAAGTATATTTGCATTGCATTTTGTGTAGTACTGCGTCAAGTCGTGCATACGTTGAGTGATCGATTGGGTTGGTGTTCTAAGTCCACTTTATGCACAGGTAGGCTAATCGGGACTGGATCTACAGTTTATGGTGGGATCCAAACCATTATATACCTCCACCGGGTCTCGAGCCCACTATCCCTTTATTACAAGGCGACGATGCTACCACTAAGCCACAGAGCCTTCTCTCTGACTACGCCAACGACAAGGCCCAAAATTACATAGTGAAATAAATCTAACTTATATAGTTATTATTAGGGCTCGGATAGTTATGCACTAAAAAAACGCAAAATATGCACTAAAGAAGTTTATAATATGCACTTAAATATGCACTTTAAGAAACCGTTTAATTTATAATTGCTGTAGACCTATATTACAAACTATGAAAGATTACATGCCATGCATCATCATTCGCTAAACAAATTTTTCAATTAATATGCTTCTGCGTTAAATGAAACACAATACATTACAAATCAAGATCATGATTGCATTTCATAACAACATGATGTCTCAAATTTTCGAACTTGAAAATTCTTTTCTTTGTCAGCTAGAATAGTCTTATATTCAGAAAACACACGTTCCACTTCACAAAATACAAGTGGACTGTATTTTAGAGCAACAAAGTCGGACATGTCAAGTTCCAGATAATCCACACGTTGTCCATTTGGATGCGGAATTTTGCAAACTTTCACCACTGTTGCAAACCCACTGTTCGTTTTCAATACTGCATCCAATCTTCAACCTGGGCGAGGGCCTCTTTAACGTCTTTTATAATTTTGATGTTTTTGTTTGAAGTTGTACCTTGTTTGAAGTTGTTGGAAGAAGGAAGACAGAGAAAAGGTAAAGAAAAGAGAAGTGAAGCGAGTAGAAGACAAATAAATACAGTATATGCTCGGTGTTGGTTGTGGGGACAAAAATCAACTTATTTTCATACAAATATGCACCTGCATATGAAATATGCATTCTTAGTTAAAAATCCTTAAATATGCATTTGCATATGCAATATGCAAAATGCATAATTATCCGAGCTCCAGTTATTATGAATAATACAATGTAAACAGGACTTTACAATTATTCCCAGTTCATTATCTATAGAGGTGTTTTGTAGCCTCGAATATAGATACACGAGGGACACCTGAAAATGATATATCTCTCATTCTATCAACACACAGACTTGTTTCTGATTTATTTAAGAGCAAAATCCAAAGCGCCCCATTTAATAACGTCAGTTAAACACCATTCACCGAGATGGTTCCAATGCTGATATTTTCGTATAGCGCATCGTGGCACCGGCGCCTAACAGCCATTCGCATGTAATTCCGAGCGCTGAGTGCTTCTGTAGCGTTTACGGAGCCATAACTTCCATCGCAAGCACCACAATCGATAATTACGGAATGGATAGGCTATTCGTAATAACGTTGGTTTGCAGATGGAATTACCCCGGAGGGGACGGCTTTGTGTTGGCAAATTGTCGGCAGGAACAGAAAATGGGTGCAAGGTTAGGGGAGGTTGGTGCTAAGTAGGTGGTGCCAGGACCTGGATTCTAGAGGTGCTGTCGTTTCTACGAAGGGTGCAATGTTTATTTTAACTGGAATATGCTTCATTTATATATGTACTGTGAGTGAATTAGCGGGGGGATGTCGGAGATTTACGCCTAACACCAAAAAAATATCCCCGGCAATGTATATGTAAGTGTGTGTGTTTGTGTGTATAACAAGGCCGCTGTAGGATTTTTTCTCAGAGGGGCAGCAATGCTTGAAGTGGGGATGGTTCTCACCAGTTAAGACAATTCTCATAAAGCATCTCCACCACTAGGAAAATTTGCATAGGCCCTTAATCTGTTTTCCTTCACAGCACCTCTCGTCCATGTTTTCGGGCTAATATTTCAAATTTTGAATTCAATTAAGTATTTCTATATATCTCAGGAGGGCACTTGCCTCCCCTGGCACCCTCTGCGGGCGCTCTTGTAAGTGTGTGTGTGTGTGTGTGTATATATATATATATATATATATATATATATATATATATATATATATATATTATCCCTGACAGAGATGTTTTTACCCCGCACAAAGACAATGGAATTGAAACGTAAAAGTATATCATTTTTTAAAACTATGTAACACAATTAAAAAATCATTCCTGCTCATTAATGGTCCAGTCATCAAAGTACCTGCCGAAAATTATACACCCTTGTGGATGAAAGGAGGACACAATTCTGCAACTGACCAACGTTACCGCGCCGAGACAACTGCAGACTGTTTTCCACTTACGTTTCCATGGCATACTGCTGATATTTCACATGTATTAAAGTGTTCATGGACGTAAATTGGGGCCTAATTTTGAGGGGGCAGAATGGAACTTGGAGCTCAACTTTGAGGAAGCAGACTCAAAGTTTTCTAAACTAAATAAATAAATAATATGATGTCAACTGTGATATTTGCAAAATCACAAATATTACTCTTAATTAATTTGCTCCTCAGGTCTCAGGAGGTTAACAAAGGTACTATCAAATTGAAAGTTTTTGGGGTGCAAGCGCCTCCCCCTTACCGCCGCTAAGTTACGCCTATGAAAGTGTTCACAAGAATCTTAAGATGCGCAGAATGCAAACAAGAAAAAGGAAAACAGAGAAGAGGAAGAGGAAGGGATTATCTACGAAGTGAAGTGTAAAGAATGTCAGAGTGTGCACATAGGAGAAACGAAAAGGAGGCTAAAAGACAGGTTGAAACAACATAGGGATGATGTACGACTTAGAGAGAGAGAGAGAAATTCGATATTGAAACACGCGAGAGAACAGGACATGACATAGAGTGGGATGAGGCTAAAGAGATAGGAAGGGAGAAGAGAATGCTAGTGAGAAAATGGAAGGAGGCCAAGGAAATAAAGAAGAAAGGAGAAGAAGTCACAATGAACTGAAATGGGGGACTGAAGATAAACAAAGAATGGAAGGTGTTAGAAAGAGTGTAAAAGACAAGAGCGAAAGAGAAGAGAAGAGTAATGAAGAAAGAAAGTATAAGATAAAGGAACGTGAGATAAAGAGTCCAGCCACTTTCCAGATGAAAGGAAATGTTTATCAAAATCGCCTGTCAGGTGAAAGTACAGTTGACAAGGGAAGGCCACCTGCTGGAATGTTCTAGAGAGAAAACAAATTTCTAATGATCTTGTGTTTGGAGGTGAGTGATTTCTGTGTACATATATCTTCCTGTTTTGTACCTTGTTTCATTTGTACTTGGTACAGAGTCTGAAGAAGACCTTGCTAGAAGGTTGAAACGTTACATTTAGTTTATGTTTTAAAATAAAATAAATTTCTTCCTTGGTCAGCATATTGAGTTTTTTAAAATCAAATACTTTTATTCCCAAAAACTTGAAAACTTCTTAGAATAAAGAAAGTCGGGCTGCTACGTCCACGACTCGATTCGAACTGGCATATAGACGGCCAAGAATGTTGGTGGAGTGTTGGGTTACAGGCGTGTCATTCTAAAGAATGAGGGGATCTGAACCAGTTGTTTATGCAATTAATTGCTGGGGTGATGTAAACTACTCATCATTCATCCTCTGATGAGACCACTCGTCATTGGCATGACGGGTTATCGCTTGGCAATGCGAAAGGTACAAAATCACACTAAGGAACTAAACTGCAGAAAAGACAATGGTTACTCGTTGGGTTTTGTGAACCGTTGAACCTGAATCATGGCTGGGTGTTAGGATAATTACCTGTCTATCTGAAGTATTAAGCTGAATCAAATAAGCGAAGTCCTCTGTAAGCTTCTCCACTATGCTGACCAAAGCGTCCTTCCACTTCTGACCTACTGCCTTGCTGACCACCTCGTCTCTCTCAACTCAATCCCAAAAGTCAGTCCCCTCTCAGCTTGTCTCACCTCTATATTACTAGGCCATCGAGCTCTCCCTCTATGCCGAATCGTGTTATTTAATTGCTACCATGCAAACCGCTGACTCTATAACCAGAAGTATTACCTGTTTCCTGAATGCTCAGGAGGTTTGCATGGCACAACACAATGCATTGTAAACATGCCTCAGAGGTTGAGACAACTGAGAAAAACAAGTGAATGCCCTGGTCAACGTGAAGCGTTCAGAGAGACTTTAATAAAAATAAATATACAATCTTAGGGATTGATACGCAGGTAGCAACATTAATCAGTGAACGTCCCCATTTGACCCGCCGTCTCCGTTTTGGACGACTTCTCCCTACAACAATTTCGTCATATCATGACTCATCTACGTCTTCCCGAGTGACCAAAAGGGGCAGAAAGGCAAAATAAAATGAACCAAATGAGTCACGTGAAAGGCTGCAGGTCCAGCAAAGACTCAAGGTTCGGTTTCAAGTACTGCAGCACTCGATATGCCATGTGCAGCGTGTCACTTTTCTCCGTGTTAAAATCCCCGTAAACATTCTTCGAAAGAAAATCTCTCAACGGAACCTTGGTCTATTTCCAGGAAGTTCACAAGCTCCAGTAAAGTAGACGGAGTAAGCTTTTCAAGGAGAAAGCTTAGGAACTTTCGATGACACTTCTGCAAAGCTCTTGCAATTAGAACATTTCTGCAGCAACCTTCATTCTATGTCACTTATAACTTTAATGGAAATACAGAAAGGTATTAAGGTGCAATGCACGTCTTAAAATAAATTACTTACAAGGTTTGAAAGTTATTTTTCGCGGATCATTGTTAATAATTCTAGGTTTAAGTCTTTAGTGTAGAATACTTTTTCATCCTTCACCCAGTTCTAGTAATTTCGACTGTTGACGGTGAACAGATAATGCAGCAGTGACGAGACCAAAGGGACAGGGGAGAGTTCCCCTCCCCAGAAAAGAAGTGCCGGTATAACTATGCTAATCTAAGGCCAAACTGGCGAATGACCTACTTTCTGCTTCATAGCTCTATCTGCCCACCAATCGTCTTCGGGGGGTGCCTCCATGAGTATCAACAACATCAGTTGCGAAGTAAAAGCTGTAGGGGAAACATCACTCTCCCGAAGCAACCTTGCCAAGCTTACGTCTGTTCTTGTTAGCTTGCGTATTTAGTGTTTCGTGTACTATATTTCCGTGTTTGTGTTCTATTATCCAGTAACGGCGCTGATCAACTCTTTCCTTCTCTCTCTGTTTTACAGTACGTTTGGCAACATGCGGTGTATCCGATTCTCACTTGTTTCTTCCTACCAGCAATATTGTGACACCCAAATTCGCAATGTCAGTACAAGAGAATTCAACTGCTCGCTGATTCGTAGAAGGGATTGTTTTTTGTCCTTTACCTAATTTTGAAAGTAATTATTAGTTTAAACCCTTAGTTTGCCGCCGTAACACATATGTTACAAAAAAAGTATGTCCCTTGTAGCCGCTGTAACACATATGTTACAAACAGCTTTAGATACAATTATCGAGGGTTTGCCACACTTATATATGTATATTGAGGTTGAAACACTGACAGTTCGTTCGGGAACATGTTTTGCAATCATGTTTCGAAAATTCCAAATCCCCCCACCCCCTCCTTTCTCTGAATATGTCACGTGTTTGGGCTCACCCAAACACGTGTTCGCTCTTCAGTTGACAGACACAATAAATGCTTGGTATTTACGATGCTGTTTTCCTCCAAGCTTCCAACGCTGTGATTTAGTACTGATAAGGCACACATTCTTCTTTGTGTTTAGACCTGGTGATCGAGCTGAAGTAGTGGCGGGGATTAGGGGGTAGGGGAAGGAGAGAGGGGATTGGATGAGGTTTGGCATTGTCAGCTTTCTGTCGCTTCTATGTTAGAAATGCAATGAAGCTTGACGATAGCCAGAGGCCAGAAGCATGAGTCTAAAGCATGTGTCTATCCAGAAGTATAGACAAAAGAAAGGATTGCAAAGGCTCCGTCCCTCCTCTGTTAGGACTAACAAACGCCTCACCATAAACACTTCGTATCATATAACAGCTCATCGATTTCCCTAACGCACAAACGTTTCCTTCCGGACATATTTCCACAAAGAGCCGAGTCAAAAGGGAGAAATAGATTCACAGTAGCTACACAAGATGCAAGTGCGAACGAAAAAAGCAAAAGTTTGGGTTTTCTCCCCAAAGCAGCTGGAGAAGAGGGGGCAAACTCGACATTTTTATGATTTTTTCATTGAAATTCGGGGGATGCAGCCCCCGCCCGTAACACCCCCCCCCCCACGGTTGGGGCATCCAAATTTTACATGGTTGCATGCACTGATCTTCTGCCTGCAAAACAAAAGTTATCCGAAGTAGATTGGTCCCATTGTGTCAATTATAACAATTTTATGAATAATATGCAAATTGGCTAAAATTCGCTAGAGTTTTACGTTTTGCCTTATTATTCAAATTGTATTACAACCACGAACATGAATCAAGTTTCATTCTGTTGTGGAAGGTCCCTTCTTTTTAAAAAAAAAGCAAAAGTTCCGGTTTTCTCCCCAAAATAGCATGAGAAGAGGGGGCAAACTCCATATTTTTATGATTTTTTCATTGAAATTGGGGGGATGCAGCCCCCGCCCGTAAGCCCCCCGTGGTTGGGGCATCCAAATTTTACATGGTTGCATGCACTGATGTTCTGCCTGCAAAACAAAAGTTATCCGAAGTAGATTGGTCCCATAGTGTCAGTTATAACAATTTTATGAATAATATGCAAATTGGCTAAAATTCGCTAGAGTTTTACGTTTTGCCTTATTATTCAAATTGTATTGCACCCACAAACATGAATCAAGTTTCATTCTGTTGTGGAAGGTCCATTCTTTAAAAAAAAAGCAAAAGTTCCGGTTTTCTCCCCAAAATAGCTGGAGAAGAGAGGGCAAACTCCATATTTTTATGATTTTTTCATTGAAATTGGGGGGATGCAGCCCCCGCCCGTAAGCCTCCCGCGGTTGGGGCATCCAAATTTTACATGGTTGCATTCACTGATATTCTGCCTGCAAAACAAAAGTTATCCGAAGTAGATTGGTCCCATAGTGTCAGTTATAACAATTTTATGAATAATATGCAAATTGGCTAAAATTCGCTAGAGTTTTACGTTTTGCCTTATTATTCAAATTGTATTGCACCCACGAACATGAATGAAGTTTCATTCTGTTGCGGAAGGTCCATTCTTTGAAAAAAAAGTAAAAGTTCCGTTTTTCTCCCCAAAGTAGCTGGAGAAGAGGGGGCAAACTCCATTTTTTTTTCATTGAAATTGGGGGGATGCAGCCCCCGCCCGTAACCCCCCCACGGTTGGGGCATCCAAATTTTAAATGGTTGCATGCACCGATGTATTACCTGCAAAACAAAAGTTATCCGAAGTGGATTGGTCCCATAGTGCCAGAGTTGTTACGATTTTTCTCCATTATGTATACGAATTCAAATTTCCCGCTCAAAGCCTCGGCGACACAGGGCTTACTTTCGTCAGACCCTGCGGCGTACTAAGGGTTAACCTAACTAACTAACT
This sequence comes from Lepisma saccharinum, assembly GCF_977018435.1. Taxonomy (NCBI): domain Eukaryota; kingdom Metazoa; phylum Arthropoda; class Insecta; order Zygentoma; family Lepismatidae; genus Lepisma; species Lepisma saccharinum. Next base: position 1,963,674 of record NC_139247.1, on the reverse strand, counting down.
CTCTAGCATTCCTAAACCAGAAGGTGCATGGCTGCAGCAACACAGGCCTTCTATCTGTCCCTATCCTGAGCAAGATCTATATACTCTTTTCCATCCCTACCGATTTCCTTTAGGTCCATCTCAATGTTATCCCTCCATCTTCGCCTTGGCCTTCCTGCAGGTCTCTTACCATCAGATTTCCCAACAACAATCCTGTAAACTGTTCTTTCCTCTTCCGTTCGTGCCACATGGCCTGCCCACCTAAGTCTTGATTTAATCGCTCTAATAATATCTGGACATGAATACAAATTATGTACTTCTAAATTATGTAACCTTATCCACTAACCTGTCTCCTCATCCCTTTTAGGCCCAAAAATTTTCCCAAGGATCTTATTTTCAAATACCCCCAATTTATGTTCCTCTTCAATATAAGGGACCAAGTTTCGCATCCATATAATACTACTGGCACAATTACTGTTTTGTATATTTTAACTTTTAGCTTCTTAGATATTAGAGTTTAGTTTAACCTGGATATGAAAACATATTAGCGCAGTTTGGCAGCACAATGACTCAACAAGCCATGGTATGAGTCAGTAGCGGCTCGTGCCTAAAATAACAGGTGAAGAAGTACATTTATAGGCAATGAAAAACAAATAGTAAGTGTCAGTGGCCCCCCCACAATTTAAAACGTCTTTTTTGTCTTCATCCGTCCATCTGGAAAATGGTGTCTGCAACAAATTACACACTAAGTCATTTACTGAGTTCATTGTACAAACCACAGCTCAACACATGAACACAACACACGATAGGAAACGCGAAACACACACGCGGAACAAGATCTCGCGAGAACGCAACGATTTTGCCACAACCACTGGATGCAATGTTTTCTGTCGACGAGAGAACTGCTGCACGTAGATGGCGACACCCATTCAATTCCAACGGTAGGTGACGTCACCGTTGCCATGACAACCGGCTAAAGTCTTCCGCAACCTGGCGGCGTCTGCTCTTGGTTTGTTTAAGCTACGACGAACTCTTCACGTGCGTAGCGCCGAGCGGCGTATTATTTGAGTATTATCGTGTGCGTTCTGCTGTGAAATAGTTTAATTTAACAAGGAAATGAAAAATGTCAATATTAATTTCAAAATTAGGTGAAAACATCTGCACTTGTTGCACTTGGCCAGCCGCCACTGGTATGAGTTGCAGGACAACATGAACAATTCATAATGAAGCAATGTATTATACAGAACCCGTTAGAAGCACAATACCTTACCTTTTATTCCACAAAGGGTCAACTTTCTTCTTAATATGATAATCAAATGTGTATTTGCAAAACTATTTGTTTAAGAACATGAAAATATCTCATACAATATTATATCTCGTATTTATTACTATACTGTAAGTTATTCTTCTCACATTGTAAAATGACAACAGCAGAATTTCTCTACCTTATTTGGCCAAAATAACTATTTTCAGTGTACACCAGATTCACAATTGAATTTTTGGAAAAATGCCAAAGTTTACGTTAGGGAAATTCATAATTTCGTAACGTACTCTGAGTACGTGGGATCGAACCAAGAACCTTAACCATTGAGGGGGGTGATGTAGCTCGCTTAATCATTCATCCTCGTTTGAGCTCTCGCCATTCAAGGTAAGCCTAATGGTAATGGGCGAGAGGTACTAACTACACACTTGGAAATGGCAAAAGACAAGCTTTCGGATTTATACCTTCAAGTCTAGATCAACATGGTTGGAAGTAACAATACCTGTCTGTCTCTGATGATACAATTCCCCGCTGATAGCTGTTCATATCGAAACGTGTTCGATCGCTCAATGTCCTCAGTTCCTTCTTGTTCGGCGATTCCAGGCAAAAGACCCCACACCACACGTTGCTCTCTGTTTTGTTCTCTTTCCTCCTTCCCTGGTTGTTGGCCTGAAATACCAGCTGATCAGCACCTTAACTCCAATAGACCAGGAAGGATTTGTAAATTACTGATGTGACATTCTTTGAATGCCTGAGAGAGCAACGGCGGGCGACAGGGGATATGAATTCAGGCTAGCTATAAATCTCAATTTAGAGGAGATTGATACGATTTCATGTTGTACTTTCACACAGCAGTTAACATAGAATCAATGCAATGAAAATATAAATTAAGTCAGTTTAGGTTCGACATCAATTCCTTTCCAATATGATTCCTTTAAAGTAAAATGTCTGCGATTTGTATTAATATTCCAATCACCAAACAGTATGTGTAATTTTCTTATACCCTCTTCAAATCTTGCGTATTTGTTTATATTAAACTTCTATAATTCTTCTTTAATATTATAATATTTATTATAGATTAACCTTTAAGTAGGTAGGTGGCCAAATTGTACACAAATGGATAGTGGGGTGCTCACGACACCCCACAGAAAAAAATACTCTTACAGTTATATTCTAACAATTATAATTGTAATATATGTAATTTTACATTATTTGTACGGTTGTAAAATTGCGAATAATGAAAATAACTAAATTTGAAACTTTTTAAAGACATTTTTATAATTTTCCTTTTTCCTTCTATATTTTAGGGACAATGTTTTACTTTTCCTTCCAAACAGAATACACAATAGTTACTGAAAAGTAGCATATGTATTAAACAAATGTACGAGGATTTATATTTAATCATTACTAATTAAATGGTAACACATGAAATTTAATTTGAGGCTTCAAAAAATATAGAAAACAGATACAGGCCTATATTTTTTTAATATCACTACAGTTCACATAAAAAAAACTTGTCAGATAAGGATCTGCAAGAGCATTTAGACTACTAACCACGTCCAATAACTCTAATAGCCTTTTGACACGGTCCTGTTCGTTCTTGTAATCCATTTCCAAGAAAAGAAATGCCACAAGTATTGCAACACTCCAGCAAAATAAAGTTTAGAACAATACTCAAGTAGGTAGGTGGGGTGCTGATAACACCCCAGAACGCGGAGATCTTTTGTTATTGTGGACCAGCGCGCAACAATCAAGCGACTGAAAGACCTACCCCTCAAGGAGTAAACATGAAGGTAACGGTTGATTGATTGATTGATTTAGTTTATTTTACTTCGCGTTTTGTGCCTCTTGGCTAATTTGCGAAGATGGGGATGAGTGATGAAATGATGAAATTGATGAATGGACATTCACAAACAACCAAGCCCGACCAGGATTCGAACCCGGGACCCTTGGCGTCGCAGCGCGATGTGCTAACCACTCAGCCACAGGGTTGGGCATGAAGGTAACGGAAAGATGAACATTGTTACCAACTTATAAACTATTTTAATTAACAATTGTTAACCCACTTAAAGGTTAATATTTGCTCTAAAACATCTACCTCAAGCAAGAATAATCAGGTTTTCAATAGCATAATACATTCAGTAGAACACTAATGGCTACTATGTTCAGATTCAGCCTAAGAGTCTAAAAAACGAAAAACTGTTCATACTTTACCAAGTATCAGGACCAAATATCAATTTACATATCTGGAGATGAACTTCAATCCATTTTTTTTATGCCTTAACCCGTAGATACTTGAGTAAAAAGCCTATTCCATGGTATATTTGTCAATATCAAGGAGCTCACTCCTCCAGATTCCCAGTAAAGCCAAGTTCATAGAGAGCAATCCCATATCAGTAGTACCAGCGATCTTACTTTTCTTGTATAGTCACCAACTATAGACTTAACATTTTGGTACATGGGAAAACTCTATTTTCCATGTAATTTTATACATATTTGCTTATAATGAAATGATAAAAATAAAAGAATTTGTTTTCCAAATTAGTTTTGATTTAAATAGCTTACATCAAAAATCTGCTTAAGAATTAATTATCACAACATCACGATTTTCCCGATGTTTCCTTATAATGAGTTTACAACACTTGCAATCATTCTACACTGAGTTTGGGTTGATTAAGTTGGTATTTTAAGTCCACTTTATGCACAGTAAGGCTAATCGGGACTGGACCTACATTTTAAAGTGGGATCCGAATCACTATCTGCCTCCACCAGGTCTCGAACTCGGGCCCCTTTAATTAAAAGGCAACGATACTACCACTGCTCCATCGGGGAGGCCCACACTGAGTTTGGGAATAGATATCAAGTCTGTAAGCACATTATTGCAAAATCTTGTCTGGATTTAAAAATAAGCAGTTTTTAACTGAAAAGGGCTGAAATCACCTACGAAAGTATTCCTTAAGTAATAATTACAGGAAATATTAGATTAAATAAAAAAATCCTAAAGTATAAATTTTCATTTTTTCCCTTTCATTCAATTCTGATGATATATTAACTGATCAACAAGCTTTATAATTTTATATCTCGTGAATATGTGACATAAAGATCACATTCCTTGTGTCCCAGCCGCCAACTGGAAATGTGATCAGTATAGATAGCATATCAGATATGATCCTCTCTATCAATTTAACTTTCATTTATTTCTGGCGTTATTATTGGAATAACAAACTGACTTTAAATGTTTAGCGCCACCTTGAAACAAGTTCGTCTGAAGGATTCGGAAAGGAAGAGGAATATTTTCCAGAACGACTTCCCCGTCCCTAAATACAGCATCATGAGTTTGAGGTTGCCGAATTCCAGTAAGGAACCAGAAATAGCCTCATCTCAAAAGCGTTAGACTGAGGCCGTGTCCGAAGGGTGCGAGATCGCACTTGAAGCGAGCATCCTACGAGTATGGTCTTGGAGTGCGGTCTTCAAGTCGTGGACTGTAAGTGAAAGTCTTTCGAATTGCACTTCGACTGCAGCGCCAAATACGATCAGTAGATAAAACTGAGTACTTGTTGTTTTCCCCGAGTTTTAAACACTTGACTTTCACCATAGAAATCACATAGCGTTTTCAAATGTTCGTATACATACATTTCCACACATTAGAAGAACTTTAACCAACAACTTGCTGGCCCATAACGTATATCGAGTGCGGTAATCACGTGACCTAGTAACCATCTGTACTGCGAGCTGTGCACTTGCGTACTTCTGTTCTTGACGCTTTCGAACTGTACTAGGTGACGTCACTTCCGTCAATACCATACTTCAAGACTGACTTTGTACCTTTCGGACAGAGCATGAGTCATTCACTTCGTTGATTTGGTGTCATGCAGTGTATGTGGTGTCTGCACCGCTTGCAGTATGTTCTGGAGGGACGTACAGTGTTGTGTGTGATACGCGATAAGAAACAAAATGGACTTTGAAAGCATCAGACAGGCTGTTGAATATTCTGGACTTTGACATCACTATTCTTCGTGCAGACGATTTCATTGCACCCGTTCGACATTGGGTTGCACCACAACTACATTCAGTTTCAAAATGTTGAGTTACCGGGCCTAATGCAGGGTTGTTAATGGTTCACGAAGCCATCAATTCTTTTGGGTTCCATAACAGGACAGGAACCTTTTTTCCAAATTGGATATTGTTTCATTTCAATACCGAACTTGGACCGTATCTAAATTGATACGGAAAAAGCTATTTACGCTTGCTGTTGTTTTCTCCCGCACCGGAATTGAACATAAATACATTTCTTTGGCCTTTAACAACCTTGGGTTAATGTGTATGTGTGTGTGTGTCTGTCTATCCATCTATACTCTATCTGGAGCAAGCGAAGGAGAAAACAAGTCTCTGCGCAAGTAACGACTCCAAAGGGCTCGGCTGAAGGTAGCAGCAGTAAACAGCAGCGCGTAGTGCTTTGCTCCGCCCACTCGCTTTCTCCCCTTCTCTACCGGTATGCGCGGCCCTGCTTCACAGATTCCAGGACAGAGTATATCTATATGTAAATTAATTCTACATCATAGGGATTAGCTTGAACCCAAGTTGGATATAAATATTAAATTAAACCTTAAAGAAAGTAACGAGGTCACATATATAAAAAAGAGAACCAGCTGCCTTCCAGTTCCTAATTCTCATGCAATTTGAGCCCCTTTACCTAGACATTTCCCACTTGACTTACATGAAACAACACGCTTTATTTAATCTCGGGCTCAACGTTACCATTCATTCACTCTTAAAAGACGTATTGTTCAGCTAATTGGGTGGAGAATGACAACAATGGAGACATATTTTAATTGTTTAGATCGCTTTAATTAACGCGACTTACCACGGCAAAAACTTTCTTAGAATGAAATGTGACTTTGACTTTGTGCTGGCGTTTTCCCTCATTAGCCTAAGTATGGCTGAAGGGCTGAAGGGCTTCCGTCCCTCCATGCCCTTCTCAGGAGGGTGTCAAAGCTTCAAAGTTCACATCTCAACCAGCATTATCGCCACTTTCACTCTAATTGGACTAGAAAACGTCACCTGATTAATCTAATAGTAATTGGGTTACTTTAGACATGAAACATTGCAACTACATATAAAGATTATAATTTCTTGGACACTAAAGCAAAGTGAAGAAGTAACTAAAAAAGGAAGTACATGCCTAAACTGGACTTTAGCTATTCAGCAGCAAACTACTTCTGCCAGACCCGTAGCACCCCCCCCCCCCTTCCACTCGAATTTGAAATGTTGTAATTTGAACCCAGTGGCGGCAATTAGGGAGACGTAGAGGGCAGTTGCCCCCCCCCCACCCGCACTTTTGCTCGGTTCTATGGCAAGCAGCGGTAGCTCAGTCGTTAGGACGTCTGACTACTATGTAAGAGAACCGGGTTTGATCTCCGGGAGGGGAGAACCGGGATTTTTTCCATCTATTGAAGGGGCTCCGCGGCCACCTAGTGTTGTATAATGTTAGCACCTGGAGGCGGTCAGGGGAGTGGTGCTGATCATATCATCCCCACCTTCGGCCGTCACGAAGAAAGCGTGGGGAGCCTCCCCGATGGCACAGTGGTAGAATCGTCGCCATGTAATCAAGAGGTCCCGGGTTCGACACCCGGTGGAGGCACATAGTTGTTCGGATCCCACTTTAAACTCTAGGTGCAGTCCACATTAAATTTGCTGTGCATAAAGTGGACTTAAAACACCAACTCATAAAATAAAAGGAAGTGTGGCGCCCTAACTCCACACGTCCTTTACGCTTTCATGACGTCGTGCAAAGCACAGGGGAGCACTTTACTTTTTTTTTACATCACTATGGCTTCTTAACGCTAAACCTTGTATATGAAGATAAAATATACTGTTCCTGTCCCCTCATTTTTGGCACCAAGGCCACTGTGTTAACCTATAAAAACCTACCAAAAATACATTCACGATTTTGAACAAATTTCGGTTTTGTCCTTGCATAAACGAATGGGTTGTTTGTGGAGAGAGGCCAGCTCCAGATGTCTGCAGTCTGCAACATTTGGTAACTTTAGTTTCATAACCATTGTTTCAAGGCTACCACTCGACCAGATTTAGTCGGGACAATGCATTCTTTTTAATCCCTGTCCCGACGTTTTTCGAACTGCAGTCGTGATTCGAAAATATCACGGTTTCCTTTGTTAACTTACATTCAAACATGTACTACTACTATTATAAGAATCATTGCTAATGCATATCATTTAATTTGTAAATATATTTCTTTGTAAACATAAAATTATCATGGCAGTTCAGAGGTTTGAAGAAGAAAATTAAAGGAATTTTAAAATATCGTTCATTTTCAGAATACAGTACTATTCCAATACTTCTGAGGATTGAATGCATACAATAAGAACCAAGTTGTACGCTGTGTGAGAGCATTTGTCCGCAAGCGACTGTGTTGCTGATTGTTTGGTAGCCGAGTTCCATGTTTTCATTACCTTAAATTCTAATATTGAAACTCTATAATTGTACGTCTAGCTATAGCTACAATACTACCATAACGTTAATACTCCAACCTTGTTATCAAGAAGTCCCGGGTTCAATACCAGGTGGAGGCACATACTGGTTTCAGGTCCTACTTTAAGCTATAGGTCCAGTCCAGATTAGTGCGTAAAGTGGAATCAAAATTCAGTTGCAAAAGCATTTAGGATCGACTCTTCGTTTCACGCAGATATCCGTGGCAGAGTGGTTAGCAGAACGCGCAACTACACTGTTTTCTATTTGTTATAAGATCAAAGACAAGAACTTAGTTTTGAATTCAAATATACTCAAAATGTATTCCAATCAATGTTTTCTTCACTAGGGAAAAAATGCAAAATACATACGAAGGCGAAGGCTTTCTTTTAGGCGAAACGGGAATTCCTCTTTCGTCAAATCTAATTTCCCCTAAACTGGTAGATATGGAAATATTTCAAATGAGAGAAATTTAACCGTCTCTCAACAGGGAGATACGTGATCTGTTTTGTTATGTTAATTTATTCTTAATACAAGATTATGATTAGGTTGGGTTAGGTTAAAAATACAATATAATAACCTAATCGGACCTAACCTTAATTAGCGCCTAGCATACGGCTAGAGCTATTGGCTGTTACATTGCTATTTGGCTCGTGTTACTGTTCGTAATTAGCATAGGCTCCAAATTGTTTGGTGTTTACGTTAATCGCCGTCAAAATTTCCCTCGCTTGCAATATTTTCTTTCCAACCAGTTTAGCTTAAACGGAATTAGGCGATACGGGATATCTCATTTCGCCTAAAATGGAGGACAGCTGTCAGATCTGGTTTAGTTTTTATTTGCTTTATTTTACTTCGCTTTTTTGCACTTTTGGCTAATTACGAACATGGCGATGAGTGATGATATGATGAAATTGATAAATGGACACTCCCAAACATCCATGCCTAGACAGGGATTCGAACCCGGGACCCCTGGTGTCGTAGCGCGATGTGCTAACCAATCCGCCACCTGAGCCGGTACATCTGGTTTCCGGGTCCTTATAAGGAATTAGGATAGACGGGATAGGCGAAATGTGATGTGGTCGTTGATGCAGTAGTGAGCACTATTCTTTCTAGTCGAGACCGGGAATCGATACAGAATAGAATAGAATAGAATAGAATAGAATAGAATAGAATAGAATAGAATGCTCTTTATTTAAGCAGGGGTGTTTCGTCCTCAAGAGCCATTCTTACAACTAACGCTTTTCAGAATACAACAAAGATAATATAAAAATTATACAATGATAAAATAATACATTGAATTGATTAGTATGTATACTGTGGAGTAAATATAAGTAATAACTCATTAGTAGTGCATTGTAAGGCAGGGGGTGATAGGTATGCATTATTTCGAAGGTTAATGTAGTTGTTAAGATAATATTAAGTTATTTAGTTTTTCTTCAATCTATGATGGCAAATAATGCAAGTTTGTCCCATTCCCCAATCCCTGTAATAATGAATAACATGTTATTGGTGGGGGATTTATGTTTGAGAATTTCTAGATTGTGTTTCTTTAGGATATCGTGTTCGACGGATGTTTTGCGAGAAGAGATCTTATCGGATTAGTATTTTGGGGAGCCGTTCTTCAGAAAAGGGACGAGACAGACTTTTGCAGCTCGATACGATACCGAGAACCAAATATTAATTCTCATTCATTATACGAGAATGCGCTAAATCTCGCTGGTCCTCGTTGAGACCTTGATTCATTGCCCCACTCGGTGGAAATTATATTGAACTTAGCACCTATTTGATATATACACACACCGAGCTACCACACACATGGGAGCATGCAGGGGGATAACACAGATCTAATTAACATATTGGCCAGCGGTGGTTTTAGGCAGGTTGGGTTTTAGTTATTTAGACCATGCGAGATTTGCATAGTGCTCGAGCTGCAATATGTAATTCGGGAATATTCCGGAGAGACAGTGCGTGGAAAATGGTTCGATCCCAGGAGAATGCCATCAGAAATTGGATTTACAGTCCATTGCGGTCGAAAATGGTGTTGTAAATGCAATGCAAAAGTTCAACCCGATCGCTGTATATTTTACTAATTTGGGATTTGCCAAATCGATTAAAAAACATCTAGAAAAAGTGAACTCGTTAAATGTGTGGAATATTCAGTCCTGATTACAACTTTTGTTTCCTGCAGCCATGAAATGAATGCATTCTACGCTTCGGTTAACGTACAGGTCTTAAGCTGACATCAAAGTACGAGCATATACTTGCCCAATAATCACCGAAGCGCTCCTAAGCGTTTTTTGTTTCAAACCTAAGTTTAACACAAAGAGATAATAAGAGCTTCATAAAACAACAAAAGAACAAAAAATATTTCCTAAATGTAATCGGGGCATTCCACGAAAAGTGGTCCTACTCTAGGTAAATAACGAAATGAATTAATAATAGAAAGTATTTATGTTTTAAATTGCATTAAGGTTTAGATGTTTGTGAATGCATATAATTTGCAATTTTCACCAACAAAAGTTCCTACCATCTGCAGCCCATATGCTTCACAGACAAATGAAGTCAAAATTTGCTACATTTTTAAAGCGTCACACACGTACCGCACTTTTGTTAATACATATCATGCACTCAGCCTATGCCATAATACTCAAGTTTTCTTTTCATTTGTTAGCACACAGAAGACAGTACTTCATAATTCTATAAATACAGTTCATTATGAATATTTTAATCCAATCACATGTCCACAATCTTAACTTTTATGTGTAAAATGTCAAAACGCTGGAATGCCGAAATCTTAGATTTGAGAGGAAAGTACAGCGGAAGACGGACTTCGCAAGTTTCTTAGTTCATATTAAATAGTTTCACTATTATAGCAGAAATACGAACGTGAAAATGTTTTTACATATATTTATAAATATGTGAAGTTTAATTCCCAAACATTATTTGCATGTTTTCCAGTTCTAGGATCGTAACGTTTCAGTAATAATTTGAGACATGAGTAGTAGGCAGATATTACATTGAATTCTAATTCACGCGAGACTCGAACGATCACCATACCTTTTTAAAAAAAGTTAAAAAAGTTAAATTAAAAGTTGAATTTGAAATCCTTAACTCTCAGCTGGGATTTTCTATGACATTATACAAGTTCCATTGGAAGTCCATTGCAAATGTAATTTGCATTTAAACACAAACCATTTCGTTAAATGCATCTTCCTACTCTATAAAAAAAGAATCGAAATACAACAACAACCTTTAAAACACTGATATTTACACATCGTTCTTGAACTTAAATAGTTCCTGCTAATTATCAAATGCACGTAAGTAGGATCCGGAATATTGCCATCATCATGTTTATTCTCTTCGATTTACGCAGTGAAAGTTTAAAAAATTAAAAGAAAACTACAAGCAAGCTACCGACAACCTCTGCAACAACATACGTAAAAATCCATTTAGTAAAACACGTAGGATGCATGACAATAATTAATGATCACAGTCAAGGATTGACCGAGCAGTACCTGTGTATCCCATTGTACAATAGAAAAGGAATAAATTATACATTATTGTGTGTGCGTGTGTGTGTAGTCAATGTAGGAGACAGTCATATGTTATTACAATTTTATCTTAAAATTAAGTTCCAAAGTTTGTTGCAAATCCACTTTATGCCATGATAGTTTAAGCAGGACTGAATCTAGAGTTTAAAGTGGGAAACAAACACTATGCCAACATTGAGGAACGAACCCGGGAACTCTTGATTACAATGAAACGATAGAGTTATCACTACGCGGATAGGAAGGCGGTTAGACAATCACGACGTAGAATACTTATGCTGATGGGAGAAACTTTCATTCCCACTGGGAACAAAGTTAAAATGCAGAATTTTATAAAGATGATATCGAAGTAAGTATAGCATCCTTTGTTCAACCTTTCAATTCGAACACTGCATAAACCTTCCTACTGCATTCTCTGGGACAAGGATTCTTGAACGTTAATTCTTCCCAAATAGCGCGAAAGCTTGTGGCAAGCTTCCAGTAGCTTGCTTGTAGCTTGTCAAAGTCAGTTAGATACCACAAACTTGATCATCAAGCTTCATTCAAGCATGCAGCTCTCTGTGGCAAGCTTGCTGCAAATTTGACACGCGATAACTAGCCGATTTGATTCAAGCCTGATTCAAGCTTACAGCTTTCCATTATATACTTGCAGCAAGCGTGCTCACTTTACATGAGAAAGCTTGTTTCAAATTTGCAGCAAGCTTACTGTCTAATGTAGGTTCTACTCCATGAGAAACCACAACTATAAATCTGAGACTTTGGGAACCACCAACAAAGCAGGCCAGTTTCTGAGTTGTCCAGCTCCTTCCACTCACTGGAGAGAAGCAGGATGATGCTGGACGTCTCCCTCTTGTTTCTATAAACATAGATAAGTAGAGGCAGGAAAGGATCATGTTAAAGAAGGGGACAAGATGAGACGCTTTCAGATTTTGACAACTGTTGTAGATTCTGCGGATGGAGTGCATTATCTTGACGAGAACTGTGCACTAAAATTTATAATGGTTGTATACACAGAGTGTGTTGTACAAAATCAACAAACTTTCATAGTGTGTAGAGGAAATTAAGACGAACGACTTTTCTTAGCCACACGTTGCTTTTTATTTCCTCATTTCGATGCTAAAACGGCATTTTCTATCCTGTGTGTATGCAACTACATTAAACTGTACGTCCAGTCCGAGTTAACCTTACTGAGCATAATGTGAACTTCACCAACAAACTATTAATATTAAGATCTACACAAGTGAGTACTTTCGTATAATATTCAAACGTAATGGTATACTACAAGCCTTTAGATCTACCGGTACTACGTGATTCTAATGCTTTAAGATAATGTTAATGCTGTATCAAAGTGTTTTGATACATTACCGAAAGAACTAATAATGTTCTACGTAAAGCTAGAGAGGTGTTTCGTTATTTAATAAAATGAATGTTTCAAAGTCAATGTATTGAATTACACTTGTATATATTTTTATATTTTAGTGTATATTTCCTGCCACTTTTGACTAATGGCCATGATGAAGATGGATAATATGATATTGATTACTACACGTTGATGCATATTTTGCAGAAGTATACGAATGAATGTCCAAATATCCTGCATAAGTACAGTGGGATCCATGAGTATTACCATCCAAGTTGTCCATGACTATTTTCATTAATTTTTGTCTTACATCATATGTGTTTTTAAGCGATGGTTATTTATTTTATGTATGCTGGTGCAGAAGTTGTCAACAACTTGTTTTGAGTTTTCTTTTAATTCGTAAAGCTCTTATTGGGTCAATTAAAGTGCACGAACATGGTGATGGACAATTTGCACGGTAATACTCATGAATCCCACTGTACAAGAGGTATTTTGTGAAACATTAAATGCGAAGATACAAATTTTACTTCAGTCTCTGGATATGCTATTAATTGCACATACACTCGAAATACGATACTTTATTCACAAACATTAATAGAAATGATTTTGACGTAAACTAAACAAAGCCACAACTACTTTCTATGTCAATACAAGGAAGGTTAAGATTTTTACCATATAATTTGCACAAAGGCAATGCTTATTTATGACATGAATACTAACCTAATTATTTCGATGTTAAAAGCGGAAGTGCTAGCCAAGCAATGTTCCATAAACATACAGGAAGCTTATGCATGTATATATTTTGTTTAAGCATTGCATATATCATACTTTAGTATCAGGGCTTATACAATCAATATATTTTAACTAGAAATCCATACCTATTTTGTGTACTATCCACATTAATTTAGTTAGTAATATCGTAATACAGTTACAAGTACAGTGTTTACAACTTCTGCACCAGCATACATAAAAATCCATCGCTTAAAAACGCATACGGTGTAAGAGAATAATTAATGAAAATAGTCATGGACAACTAGTGGATCCCACTGTACCTGGCGTAATTACAAAAACACCAGAACATTCACATATTTCATGAAAATATCTTATTATTCAATAGATATTATAACTATTAGTAGAATAAATGCATTTTCAATACACTGTAAAGGAAATGTACAGATTTACTCTTCCATTACGATATTGTATCAGTTCAGAAGATTTTATTCAACAGATAACAAGTTTAAACTAATATCGATAAAGTAAAATCGTTTCAGATGCAGATACCAGCAATCGATCAATCAGCACTTTCGATTCATATTATTCACCTCCGCCATGTTTGGATAACACTCGCCATGTGCTAACAAAATTGGTGCGAACGAAGATGGACGTTCAACAGCAATCCTTTTATTTCCAGTCTTCTAAATAGAATTATTTGTTTCATTCTGCACCAGTTCTAGGTATGTAATTCATGTAAACTGAAATGTACAAGCTTAGAATTATTCATAGTTACTTTTTAAGTGAAATGTTGATGTTTGTTCGACTTCGTTGTAGCTCATTGTTGTTTGTACAACTTACCGTTTCAAGTTATTTTCTCGTTACCTTGTTTTGGTATGTTTCTACTTTTCCTGACAGGCTAGCATGTTTTTAAGCACATACAAAACAGTTTTGAAAATGCAGAGAAATTAAACCAGCTATTACATAAAACGTATAGCAGTTCAGTTTGACAATCATTTTGTAGGTAGCTTTATAAGTAAACAACAGGAAACAATATTATTCGAAGCCTATAATGTCACAATTGTGTTGGAAGTAACGTTTGACTAAGGGGAAAAGTATCGTGTACGTAATTTAATATTTTATGGTAGTTACTATAGAAACCGAACCTACTATCACATAGTAACCAACAGTAAAGTAACTCTATTTTGCGAAAGAATGATTATTGTACAAACTGAATATTAACTTACGAAATAGAACAAGTTCAGTTGCATAACAAATTAGAATATTAATTTATTTATAACACATTTTGCCTAGCAGTGGAATCAATTGTGCTGAATGTAAACCCTCTTTTCTACTATGTATGGTGAAACGGAATAACACATGTACAATACAAACTGTACGCTCTGTAATCACTGGAGCTCGCATGTTTACAAGATATTTTTATCCTGGCTTGTTTTTCCTTGGCTACTTTTATATATTAAAACAGGCTTCTAGCATTTGTGAATAATAATAATAATAATAATTTCTTTATTTAGCGGGCGAGGTTCAGCCGTAGGCTGCTCTACCACTTAACTCTTGTCATGAGCTACATAAGAAAACAGAAGTATATATAAAATAATATGATAATATATGAATACAAATGGAAGGCTTGATTACACTAAAGAGAAATAAAGAATTTCACATATACCTACAATTACGAATATATTCATTACAGTAATTTTAGTCATAAAATAATATAAATGTGAAAGATAAAAAATATTAAAAATTACAAATGTAAAAAGAAACAATATAAATGTGAATGTTAACATAAGGTTATAAGAAAATAATAATTTGTAGATAGTAATAAAATTCCAATAGTTACAGTTAGGCTATAGAATATGGGTGTTTTGTCGTTTGTTGAGTGCCAGTTTACTTCTTGTATGTGCTACTGTTCTGCTGCTGTTCCTGTAGAAGCAGCAGTGGAATTCTGTATCGCTTGCTTTATTTATATAATTTGGTTCGAAAGCATTTTTGGCCATATATTCCCAGCAAAACATTTATCAGAAAAATCAAGTTTATGTTTTAAGTAAATAACGGTATTTACCAGGAAAGTGCTGTGAACGAAACAGTTCATTCTTTAAAATTCAGTGATCGATTGTTCAAAGATTGCTAAACTAAAATTTAATTATTTTGTTTCCTTTCAACTTCTGTTAGCACTTTTTGGCTTTTCTTTGTAAATGCACAACATTGATATATTTTTTGAATAAGCTAAATCATTTTAATTGTTGTATACGTTTCAGTCTTCTACATATTAAGCAAATGTTTCGTGACTAAAATTGTATGATTATGACAATTGTTTATGAATGTTGATGTTCTTTGTTTACATATATTCAGAGTTTTATTAATGAACCGTATATTTCAGAATCTCCACAAACCCACTTTTGATATCAACAAAAATTGTTCTATCTCAACAAATGAGTGCGCGATGAAAATATTCAAGCGTTTAAAGAATCGTTTGAAACGATGATATTGTGTTATGAAAGGTATTACCTATGTTTAACCGGAGAGAACATTTTGATATTTTACTTGCAAATAGGGGATTCTACAATAAATTACCTCTCCTCATGCCTTATGTATTATTAGCAGAAGTCATTATTGTTAGCCTGTTGGGTTTCATCATTAATAAATAAGTAAATGAACGAGAATACAAATTAGATACAAATTTAAACATGGGAGTTAAACATGTTTTTGTGTATTTTGAAGGCAGGCAAAGTGAAACATTTTATGAAACGTGAAACTTGATCAGATGACTCCGTATTAAGTGGTCGACTTTCGATCTCGCCAACGAAGTTCCCAGGTTCGAATCCTGGAGTTAGCATGGGTGTTCTTTACGAGTGTCTCTTCATCATTTCATACAATCACCAGTAATCATTATCGTCACGATTGCTAGATGAGGCAAAAAAGGGGCGGGAAATAACAAAAAATACAACGAAACTAGATTAATTTTCAAACAAGTAAACTGCAGTAAAATGTATTTTTTTATTAGAAGACTTGGCCAGTTTGAGAATCATGCAGCAAACTCTCAGCGCATATAGGAAATTGACGGGCAGAAATCATAAATAATGAATGACGATGTAGGATCCTTGATATCACTTGTGAGATTAAATACAAAGTTTGTGTAAGTCAATTTTATGCTCAATGAGGATTGGACCTACAGTTTAAAGTTGGACATGCATCACTGTACAAGGTGCCTCCTCTTGGGATCAAACCTGTGACTCTTTGATGAAAATGTGACAGCGATACCACAACCCAATTGGCGAGGTCCCTTAAATACAGAGTAATTACAATGTTTTCTTCTTTTTTGAAAATTTCATATGTCACGATAGCAGAGACATTTAATTCTGATAGGTGCCTTGCTTTTTGTTACAGAACGTCACGAACATGTCAGTGAAACGAAATATATTCTTCATGTTCGTCATTGCTATGCAGGAGGTAAGTAATTCTTTTAAATACATGTACAAATTGTAGAGTACCCCTCAATGACTGAAACCAAGAACCTCTATTATTAGGGATATCTAAACATTTAAACATTGAAGTTCAATGGATGTAACTAAGAACACTTAGTTCTTGTTGTCCCGATTAGCCTATATGTGCATAAAGTGGACTTAAAACAATAACTCAATAGCTTATTTCTTCTTTGTAAAAGAGAACAATAATGTCAGTTAAGATCGATTGAATACTTTTAATAGTAACCTATCAGAAACCTGGATACATTTACTTTTGATGATCAAATTAAACATTACAACGAGAGAACCTTTTTTACGCTAAATGAATTCGTTCAAGAACTTAACAAGGTAGCTCATAACAATTTATTTCTACATGTAAATAAATTTCAGTTAAACATGGCAGCGAATAACTAAAATTATACAGATTATAAATAAATACAGTCGTGATAAAGGAGATCACATTTACTATTTACTTTATTTTACACAGCATTTTGTCTCTCACTTGGTTCATTTGCGAGAATTAGAATCACGTTTAAATAATAAAGAAATAAATATATTCTCTCTTGCTTGTATGGTATGATGTCTGTTTACGAATGATGCAATGTGATTATTTCATTTCATGGCAATATTGAGTTGGTGTTTTAAGTCCAATTTATGCACAGTAAGGCTAATCGGAACTGGACCTACGGTTTAAAGTGGGATCCGAACCACTGTGCCATGTGCCTCCCCCGGGTATCGAACCCAGGACCCCTTGATTGAGGGGCAACGACGCTACCACTGCGCCATCCGGGAGGTCCTTAATAGCAATATATTACCACGTGGCTTAACAACCCGTGATAGACCCACCGACTGCGGGCCGGTTGCGGAATGACATGTGGTTCAGCACGACGAACCCCCAGTCCTTGTGGTAGATTTCCGAAACCGGGTTACGCTACTCATTTGTTGCTCCCCAACTTCCTCACAGTGGTGGGTGACAACCGGTTCCATACACAGACCGAAATCTCAGGGACATTTGTTCCGCTACCCAAGGAGACTCAATTTTTCATTTGTTTTTGTTAATTATTTACATATCTTATTATATGTCTACTTATGTGTACATGTGTATTTGTGTGTGTGTAAAAGCATGTGTGCATATGCATTGATGTTTTTTTCTGTAAGAAATCTGAAGAAAAAGCAATTGTTGTTTTAAATCATTACCAAAATCATATGTCTTCTGTAATTGAAGATTCTAACTCTGCTGAAATCAATTATTAAAAACATGAAATTTTAGGTTCCATATTACACCAGAAAGATTCATGGACACTGTTCCATGAAAGTCTGAGTGTGTACTTGAAATACAGACACACAGCATCTTTGAACGGCGATGTTAGCTTAGCTCGCCATGATGCCAGGAATATTAGGCTCGAGTGGTAGTGAAAGTATTAACGTTTGTTGTCCCATCATAAATTTTTCAACAATTTATCCAGAAACCAAGGTTCAAAAGTAAAAAAGGAAAATTATCAATTCAAGATTATTTTCGAGTTGACAATTTTAATATTCGCGTAGAAGTTATTAAGAATATCTCATTATGAAACTTAGTAGACTCTTGTACAGCGCCTTGAATAACGTAGTGTGGAAAACGACCCAAGAAACTGGTTCCCGAGACGGATGAGAACATAGATGGCAGTGCTATCAGTATCGGTGCTAATTTTCTTATGAAAATAATGCGACTTTGTTAGATTTTGGAATATATTATGTAGATTTGTTTGTCTTGAAAGGCGGTTCGTGAATTGATGGAAACAGTTATATTTGTGGAGTGATTTGCAGTCACGAAATGACATTAATTTGGAAAGAAAACAAAAATAAAATGAATAAATAAATAGCATGCCTGCGAAACACAAGAAGAAACATCGCAATGTGATTCCGGACGTCAGGTCTTGGACTGTGTATTACAGTTTATTTTTCTATGTTATTAGAATATAAATAGTATCCTGAGAGATATTTTATACCGAGGCGACAAACCACAAGTGTCGCTTGAAAGCGAGCAGTCGGTAATAAATGCAGCCTTTCGAACCGTAGGGACACATGCTCTGACTGCACAGTTTCCCCAAGGAGATTTTAGACCAAAGCGACACGCGACAAACGATACGAGGATTTCACACCAAAGAGACACGGGTCCTTCGGTCCAAGGCAACATTCATGCCGAATAGAGACGCGACACATGTTGCTTGGAAACGAGCCAATCAAGTCAACATTTAACATTGTAAAGGCATGATGGGCAGCACAGGCCAACGTTCGGTTGGTGAAATCCTCAACCGATAAGTGTCGCGTGCCGCTTTGGTGCGCAATATCCCTAAATCAAGACTCATTGCATCGCGCATGCACAAACAACAAACCACGGCAACACGTTGCAAGCTATTGAGGAAATGGCCCAGTTTGAGCGACACACAAGCGACAAAGCGACACGTGTGGCTTAGATATGTTGTTCGCACAATTAGCAGCAAACGCTTACTAATAGACTGTAGTTACTGCTTCAAGGTTGTCGCTTGTCACTTAGTTGGGAACTCCCTCTGTAGGCCGTCACTTCGGTCTGAGCACCCTTCCTTTAAGGAGCTTTCCGACAGAAAAAAACAAGTAGCATGCGAATACGACATATGAACGTGTTTCCTTTGCTGTTTCGATTCTAATGCGCAATGAATGCTATTTTGCAGTCTGGAAGTGTCTGTGTCACTAGTCACATCAGTGTAAACATCCCGTGTCGCTTGTCCCATTGGCCTGAAAGTTTCCTTACACTCATGTCGATGGCACTCCCCTTGCCGTTTCATGCTATCATCAATATCATCATTGCCGCGATTAGTTTAAAGCGGAAGAAAATAGACAGTAAATATAAAAAATATAAATGCTTCAGTGTGTATATCTTTAAAGGAAATTATGATGATGATAATAATTATGAATCTAATTCATACACAAAAATTTAGTTACCAAGAGCATTCCACGCGTTTTTTTCTCCCGCATTATTAATGAAAGTATAACGATAACAGGACGTGGTCGACTGTCTAGAATGTTCGTTAATATCTTCGCGACCACTGTACCAAATATCATAGAAATTATCATATTCATAGAAATGCTTCATGTAAAAGAATCAGACGTTGCAGCGAAAACTCCATTTACTTCCATTATAAGCAGACGAATGCCATGCACCGAGACCAACACCAGCGCCTCTAACGGTATCATATTCGAGTGGAACCAGCCAGAGAGCCCAGAACCACACTACGTTATTCAAGGCGCTGTAACTGAACTATACAGTAATTGAATTGGCTACTCAAATTTTAAAATACTCTAAAGCGATGAAAATATTTAGAATTGTATTGTACTACACTTACACTCTGAATCAATCTGAACATTTCTAAAGCTCTGCTACTGTTGGTATTTTTTATTTTACTTCGCTTTACGGCTAATCGCGAAGATGGCTCTCCTGTTATGAAATGACGGAGTCGGAAGTTGTTAGAAATTTCAGAATCCTAAATAAAATTATAAATGTGCTAGTGCCACTGTCGAGACAAATTTTAACTGCCATTTAATCATTAAAAACATAAAAAAATACTAACATTTGTTTCTTTTTTGTAGACAAGCCAGGTAACGGTAAAACTCAAGATACAATGCTTGTTAGCTTACACATGGTTTTAATACTTTTTACATGTTACAATGTGCTACGATCCTCGTAGCGCCGCACTTGTCACCAATGACGTGGGAACACTGGTGCAACTTACCTTTCTAGCTCAGTTGAACATTATGGTAAAATCCCATGGTTTGGGCAGATATACTTGATTCCTTCTCCTTTTGTAGATCTGTAAAGTCCGTTGAGGTCCACGTGTTTGTTCACCCGCCATTCTGGTAGTCAACTCGTATTACAAACTTTTTAAATGAAAGTCCGATATATATTCTAATTAGAACTTATTAGAATTACGCACTCACGTTTTGTAGCTTAATGCAAAATAAAAATAAAACAGTTTAGACTGGTTTCATCGGGAGATGCATAAGCCTAATGTTCCACTACGCGAAGCACATATTTCTCTCGAGCGTCTTGCGAAAACACTTCTAACGGCTAACTGGAAAACAGCTATTTCAAATCACTCACTCAGTGGTACCAGCTACTATAATTTTTAAATGCCAGAACGTTGATACAAATAATGTATATATCCGAACAGTAGCATAATGAAAAGTACATTCATCTGGCACAGTGAATTTTGATAAGTGATGGCAACAATGCAAAAGACAACGCGTAATCTTCTCACTCAAACGAAAATTTAAATAAACAAACAATGGCTTTCGAAATGACGAGAGGAAAGAATGGCGTCTGCCAAAAATAATGAATCTAAGAATAAATATAAGACATTTAAATTAAAAATTAATAACTTCGGCTTCACTATACTGATTGAAATGAAACTTACGCCAATCTTTACAACGTTTAAAAGCGAATCAAACTATTGCTGTTCTATATATAAAAATTGCTTAAACATGACGCCATTTATACGGACTTCTAGAAATATCGGTAAATAGAGTTAACTATGATAATGGCGGCCATATGGCCATATTGGGAACGTTTTCTGAATACATTAATATAATACCTATGAACTTATACAAGGTGACGCAAAAGTCATCACCTGATTTTCTTAGCCTATAGCTTGGGTTTTAAATTAAACAAAGTAGTTTTTTTTGTGTTAAACTTTTATTGATACTTGTAAGTTTTATGTCCTCAATTTTTGAAGATAACATTCAATAAATGACCACCATTGGAATTGATGAAAATTTTGGCGCTTTTTATTGCATTGGTGGTGTTGGAAAGAATCTACGGGGAAATGTTTTCAACTTCATGCTGAATATTGTCCTTTAGTTGCTCTAACGTCTCTGGCTTATTCACATAAACGAATGACTTCAAATATCCCCAAAGGAAGAAAGTCTGGAGCGGTCAAATCGGGCGACCTCGCCGGCCATGGCAAATCACCAAAACGGGATATTATCCTGCCCAGAAAAGTGTCACGCAAAAGAACTAATGTTTCGCGGGCTGTATGTGGGGTATACTTTTTCATATTCGCACACAATAAATTTCGTGAGTATCTTCTATTTAACTGACAAAAAACTACTGATAACAAGTTGTCAAAATAAAGGTTAGTTCAAGTAGGATGATGACTTTTGCGCCACCTGTTATAAGAATTATTAACTGTAAAATAAGTGAAACTATAATAAACTACAATGAACATGAGATAATATACTAGCCATTATATACTAATGTTCGTAAAGTAATAATATAACACAAGGTAGTAAAGGCCAACTCGGGGTCATTACAAATGTTTCTGAATTAGAAATATATATTTATTTCTAAACTTAAGGCAAGCAACCTAACCACAGTAACTGACCATTGCAAGTGTTAGTTAGGCCTACATTCTGACTTGGGTGCCACGGAACAATTCTGAAACACCAAGGGCACTGTGAAACGAAACCTTTGGGAACCACTATTATACGTATGCTATTATTCTGAGAGTGGAACAATTGTTGTTACAAGGTGTTTTATTTTATAGCTGTATTTGTTTAAGTGGTATGACCCCTTCTTCATACGTAAGTGCTGCACCGACTTCCAGCTTACGACGACGCCTAAGTCAGCAGACAAAGTGCCGCCCGACGAGTCACCAGATGCGCCCTGAGGAGATGCCAGCCAGCCTTGGAAACTGCATACCATAAAGGTTTTAATTTCTTTGATAATGTTCAAGGACATTATGTAGCAGCTAATTTATAAATAAACAGGCAATAACAAATAAAACGTTCGTTCGCTGTATCTTTTCTAGATTCAAATTTTGGTTACTCCGTGACCGACCACTTCACTCAAGATCTAACCGCCATCACTTTCTGGGCAACGTGTGTTCGTTCCCAACTGTTCCTTCTTCAATTACAGCCGTGGGGGTGCATGGCACGGTTGTAATCGAGGGTACACGGCGGTATACACCCAGAAACGATCAAACAATCTCATTTCCACAGACATGTTTTTCATTTGATTTATCATAACTACAATTTAAGATGAAAGCAAAAATATTATGTTTTACCGTTGCTTATCGAATATGTCTTATTATCACACATTACTGTGTGTATCATACACACATAAGTTTTGTATGATAACCTCGATTAAATAAATAGAGATAAGAATGATCCACCGCTCCTCCTTTCGCCCAAGTCACAACCTCGTGTTTACACATTTTACGTTTCTTTGTTTTCACCACAGAATAAAAATAAATAGCATTCTGAACCACAATGCTTCTTTTCGACAATCGATTTCAATAGCATGTGCTCTGATTGGTCAACAGTCGGCCACGAATGGCTTTATTTAGAACAGTTTGTAAATAGAACGGTATCCACGAATGCGAGAAGAAACATGACGTGTGCTGTGACGTCACTTCCTTTGAGCACGGAATTCAATGCGTTGTTCGTGTTTCAATTAATTGCATACGTATAGCTTCAACTTCGCAGCAAACCGCTAACCAATGGACCATGTGGACAAATGACATCTTGTAATTAAACTTTGAGAGCAGCCTAATTAGCTAAGGTACAAAGAGAGGCACACAATTCTCTTTTTTAACAATCGAGTCACGTCCTGAAGTTCCAGTTATGACGCGCGTGTTTTACGAATACGCATGAATGGAATCATTGTGCTTCTGGTCCAGAGCTATTGGATGCTGGGAGCGAGATATGGGAGGGGAATGGGGGGAATAAGCTCCATTTCCTTTAATTATTTTCCCTTTCTCGGCGTCCCGAATGGATTTGCCCGCTCCTATCGGACGAACCCAGGGTTTTAATAAAGAAACATCTTTTGATTAATGTTAGCAAGATATCTAGATACGTTACCAGCTAAAAAAATTCTAATTGTGATTGCGAATTTCGGATCTGCATGCGCTATATATTTTTTTCGTGTTCCTTTGTGCGTCACTTTCTGCCTCGAGCCATTTTCCCTTTTTATCTTCCCCACGTAATAGCTCTCTTTTTTCGCTTTCGCAGAAATCCATTCTCCTTATCTCAATAGAATAAACGATACTCATTGCGTAGCTCGGTTATTACTAAAAACTGCGTTTTTACATTCTCCGTTCTCCCATAATAACGACATTATTACGTAGCTGGGTTCCAAGGTTCCAAGAAATATACAGAAGGGGTTACGTATGGAAAACGTTTATGTAAAATATAAAAAATTAATATTTAGCTGCACTAAGAAATATGCAGTTGTTACGTTCCAACAACTGCTGGGTATGAGTGCAATCAACACTATGTCTGGAAACAGACACACGCAGGCGCGGATACTTAAAAACAACTATTTTAGCAAAGAAAATTTAGCGTATTTAAACCCGTTTTCTGTAGAATCGAACCCCTGTCTAGCATGTAAGAAAGACATATTCATTCTTAGGTTACAATAGAATTTGTAGTTTTCACATCAGTAAGCTTTGACAAATAATTTAAAAGGTATTGACATATCTTGCTTAGTTAACAAAGTTTGTAGATTCAAAAGTATAAATTTTAAACATTCCGCCATTAGTTACATACATAAAAGTTAGTCTTCAACATCTTTCTAATTCTTAATTGGCGTTCATTCAATTACGTCATAATATTTAGTACATTGAAACAATCGACTCTGCTCTTGAGCTCATGATAAATCTTTTAGTTTTAAACCTTTAAACTTTGCACCTTATACATTTTTTTATCTCTTTCTAGATGTTTCTAGTTCCTAGTTACACCCTAATTAGTGTAACACAACACCTATTCGAGTGTTAAAGGTGGTGTGATTTGACAGTAACAAGATACCAAAGATGATGCTAAAAAAATTGGTTGCACATTTATTTAGAGTGTACAATTTAGAAGCATCATGCTAAATATGAAGAGGCGGTGGTGTAGTCGGTAGTCGATCTCCGTGGCGGAGTGGTTAGCACAGTGCGCTACGACTCCAGGGGTCGATAGGGCGTCTGACTGTTACGCGGGAGACCAGAGTTCGATTCCCTAGGTTGGTAATCAATGGCCAGAATATTTCCTGGCTTGTCCCCGCATAAAGCCGCTCTGTGGATTGCCCATCCTCGAATAAATGGGTACCTGGGGGCAACCCGGTGGAGGGTGGGAGGGTGAATGTGGCCGGAGAGTGGTGCTGATCATATCACCTCCAAAGTGGCCGAGACCGAGAATGTGTGCGGCCCTACCCCCAACATCCCCTAAATGTGCCTTCATGGCACGGTGCTACACACGGAGAACTTTACCTTTACTTTACCTTGTTAAGCTAGCATGAAGGGATGACAAGAATGTGCGAGAGGCCTGCCGATGAGATAGTGGTAACGTCCTCACCTTGTAATCAAGCGGCCCAGGGTTCGATAACAAGTGGAGGAACATTGGGTTCGGACCTCTCTTCATTGATTTCCTATATTTTACTTCGCTTTTTTCTGCCACTTTTGGCTAATTTGCGAACATTGGGATGAATAATGATATGATGAAATTGATGAATGGACACTCACAGACATCCATGCCCATGCCAGGATTCGAACCCGGGAACCCTGCCGTCGTAGCACGATGTGCTAACCACTCAGCCACGGGGGGCGGCTGGATCTCTCTTTAATCTCTTGAACCTGTGCATAAAATAGGCTTAAACTCGAGGTGATTTGCGAAAAATAACACACACGTTGACATAAAAATAGATTACAATCCTAGTATCTCAATCTATTTATACTCGTTAAATAACGTTAACACGCGTAAACACTTCACCTAGGAGGGTGGTCAAGGACTCATCCAGTTGTAGTTGCAAGTGCTTCACAGTTGATAAAGAGTTAACAACAACAACCAAAGAGGCTTTTCCTGTGAACAACTCTCCGACCGGGATTTTGAAATCCTAGCAGTGCGTGCGCCACACTGGTTATCGATAGTGCGTTAACTGGATCAAGCAGGGCTGAAGAGGTCTCGACCTAAAGTGGATCGTTTCCATTGATACGCTGGTCACTTTGTCACGTGATTAATGACGGTTGAGGTTAGATAACCAGCAAAACCAATGAAAGCAGGGGGAAATAAAAGTATTCGAAACGTTAGGAACTGTCAAAGTCAAAACTCAATCGGCACGTTCCTTTTTTCTTTCTCATCGGATGTAAATCATTGTAATAAAAATTCCAACAATTTAATTCGATAAATTTCTGGTGTATGATACGCTTTTAATTATAACTAAAAGGCCTCAGGCAGGGTTTTATCCATCGCAACGATTAGTCTTCTATGTTGAGGAACGATGTCAGTGTTTTAGCCAATGTTTCTAGCTTCTTGAGAAGAGCCGGCCTCTTCCACTATTTCTGAGATAGTTTTAAACTATAATTACTTTTTTTAATGTGTTATGTTTGTCATATGCAGGTCATTTTAGAACTTGCATTTTAACCTTTCCGAATAGGCTATTTACACCTTTTTTTAATTTAGAAGCAAGGGTTATAGATAAAGGGATATTCCTTGTATACACTAAAGGGTGTGAAATGGACCCAAAAATTTTTAATCAATCAATCTTCTTTTTTGTAAAATTATAATAATTGTAATCAGAAATGAACAAAATAGTGTGTTCAATACTAGTGCATTATAAAATAAGAACATGAAATTGGTTTTGGGGGCCCTGAGTTCGATACCCAGTGGTTCGTTTTCACATTAAACTGTAGGTCCAGTCGCGATGAGCCTATCTGTGCATTATCTGCACTTAAATCAGCAAATCATAAAATAATATTGATTTTATAGGCTTTAATTTGATTTGATTTTTGATTTGATTTAGTTTATTTTACTTCGCGTTTTGTGCCTCTTGGCTAATTTGCGAAGATGGGGATGAGTGATGAAATGATGAAATTGATGAATGAACATTCACAAACAACCAATCCCGACCGGGATTCGAAACCGGAACCCTTGGCGTCGCAGCGCGATGTGCTAACCACTCGGCCACAGGGTCGGGCTTTTATAGGCTTTAAAAAAATGTTTATATTATATCATTGTTACAGTTCTATAAAGAAAATAATGCCAAATTTGCGTATATATAGGGTGAGACAGTCAATCGGGAAGATTTTAAAAAATTCACAAAAAATAGAGAAACCAAATATCAGTTAATTTTTGAACATTAATGTACTCTGCATGAGTTGAAATTACTAGCGTACCTGAAAAATGTACATTTTTTTAATATGGTGTCAGTAAGATAGCGTCCTTGATTTTGCACACATTGTCGGAGTCTCAGAGTAAATCCGCCCATGACGTTATGCTGACATATTGGTAACCTGTCCTCGATGACTATGACCCAGATGAAGAAACACTCTTCCAGCAAGATGGTGCAACTAGTTATACTGCCAGAGTGTGTATGGATGTGATTAGACTCTTATTTCATGGTCGTCTCATCAGCACATTCGGCGATATTCCGTGGCCTGCCCGTTCACCCGATTTGAGGGTCCTGACTTTTTCCTTTGGGGTTACCTCAAATCCAAAGTATTCAAGGACAATCGTCCAAGAACCAGGGATAATTTGAAGGAGCGAATTCAGCAAGAGATCCGCAACATTCCGTTGGAGATGCTACGAAGCGTCATGGGCGGATTTACTCTGAGACTCCGACAATGTGTGCAACACCTAGGACGACATCTTACTGACACCATATTAAAAAAATTAACATTTTTCAGATACACTAGTAATTTTAACTCATGTACAGTACATACATGTTCAAAAATTAACTAAAATTTGCTCTCTCTACTTCTTGTGATTTTTTTAAAAATCTTCCTGTTTGACTGCCTCACCCTATATATCATGCGCGATCTCAACGTATATTATAATCTGTCATGTACAGTCACCGACAATAAAATGGGACACTTAGATCCTGAAATACCGTTTAACTTCAATACATTGTTTGTGTTGCCTACCTGTAAGGCGAAAAGCCTATTCCATTAGCCACTTGTCAATAAGAAGTCCGGCTATTCTCGCAGAGTTAGGCAATACACACACCTCTGTGCAGGGAAGCGTCTTTTTCAGGCGCCGCAGTTTTATTGTCGGTGACTGTACATACGTACAACAATACCTCATGGCTATCGATGTCAAAAGTTCTCAATAAATGTCAAAACTACTATACTACATGCATTTCTTTCTTGTGAACAGGCGTTGATCAATGTACACTCTTGTTCAGAAAAAGTGACACATTCTTCAACTGTGAAGCCTTATAAAGTGTCCCACTTTATGTGAACAGGGGTGTACCAAGAAGGTTTTATAATGGAAAAACTTAAATGTTGCAGACATCACAAAGGCAGATGTTTTTATGCGTTTTATTACAAAGTAAGTCTCAGAAGCAATTTCGAGAGTAAACGAAGATTTGTGAAACTGTATGAACTGTAAAAGTATGCGTTTCTCAAAAGTGCAAAGATGTGGTTTTGGAACTATCTTCTCCAAACTCAATCATATATTTTAACGTTGTATTATTCACGATATAAATTAGCATTTGGCGAATCTTTATTTACCCTGTATGACAATAATTTCTGCACACCCTATATCACATCTCTCACTACAAAATCCGATTATGAACAGTTACGAGTTAATGCGAATTAATTGCTTACTCAACACGTCCCCGTAGCACATAATTATGCTAATCACGGTGAGCTGAAACACTGGATCTTATTTAATGACTGTGTCGAAAAGAAATGACATTTGCAACAAGCTGCAGGCCAGTTTAATCAGCGAACTCTATTCCGGGAAAAGACAAAGCTCATTAATTAAATTTGCTCATCTGTGGATTTGGCACGAGAGGAGAGAGAGAACAAAAATCCATAAATACACACCACAACTAGCTACAAATGCAATTAAGGAAATTCTTTTCGTTCCAATTATACTGTTTGACTCACATTTTAATTGAAATTTAAAATAAACTCCTGCTGTTTTCTTTCGCTTTATCCGGGAGTAGAAGGGTGGGGGGAATCGATATCAGGTCATGGATGTCCACTTCTGACCACTATCAACAAATTGAGAAGCGCGATAATGAAAATACAATATTTATAGGACGGGAAGCTTTGAAACAAATGAAGTGCTACTTGTCTCATTGATATTAAACTTGTGGTTGCCTCAAGGCTTAATCTATTTCAGACTGTGAACAAATGACAAGCTGTGGCGCTGCGGTCAATTCTGATATTTTTGTGTTGCAAACAAGTCTTGAAACATCTGTGGGCGTTATCTATGGACGATACTAATTGGACGATATTCAGCTTGACGTCATCACACAGTGCTCTTTGGGAAGATACCCCATGAAGAAGGGGAAACAGATTCGCACGTGCTACGAAAATCATCTGAGAAGCCTTTCTTCGGCCATAAATTTGTGATATTTTATACGTACAAATTCCTCCTATGATCAAGATAATCATACTTTGAATCACTTCGCAGAGATCACACGCACAGTGCTTACCCAGCATGTTTTCAACGCAGGATCTCATTGATCAGTTTGGCGGAAATATGGCGGCGGGCGTGATTTAGCGCAGTGATTATGCGGGAATTTGTTTGCATAATATCATCCATTAGCATGTAGCAGAAATATTTTCTATCTACATTTAAAAAGCAAAATTTTAAAGAATTATTATCTTTATTTTGGATTTAGAAAAATATTTTAGAAAGGTATGTTGATTTCAAAATTATGTATTTTATGTAAAACTTTTAATTTTAGATAAAATAAAATAAAAAAACAACAGAAATTTGTAAATGGAAACCAAGTTGTCAAGCAACCTTGTAAACAACCTTTTGCTTTATAAAAAGGTAAAATATGTCAGTTCTACGGCCTATTTTACCCGGTTTGCTGATAGTGAAGAGCTTACGCTGGTGCAACCCGACAAAGCAGCTTTTCGCAACCCTGCCGTCCCTGGACAAAGTTCCTTCGATATGAAAGTAACTGTGAAGTGATCTTGGAAGGGTTACCAGATGCAGATTGTGTAACCAAATTGGCTATTTATAGTACATGGTGATCATAAAACAAATAGACAGTTGAGATGCTTTATAAATCGAAAACTGTTTGTTCCATCAGGAAGCATTTGGTACTGTTTTAAAGAAACTCTTCGAGTGTACAATCTCAATCTCCACTTTTCGTTTATTGTCGTGGTCAGAATCACGTGAGCGCCCTTGGCGTCATTGAAGCAATGTGGCGGACATGCTTAGACGTGTTTGAACGAACCGGACTATCGCATTGATATCTGTCGTGTTACAAAAGGGTCACACATAGAACATTTGTGACTTAGCCATGTAAACGTCATGAAATACTCTTCCAACCATGTTATTAGAACAATTGTTTCTCTAAAACTTTGAAACTGTTAATTTCTTTTTAGCTCACCCTGTATATCAGTAACTGTGCATAAAATCACGAAAAACAGAGTTATTGGAAAGAAATTCCGTCAACTTTTCATTTCGCAAGAAACTGGTGTTAGATCCCTCACCGGTCACCAGTCCGGGTCATGTCATTTATTACTATCAACCTGAGCTGTAACCTGAGTAACTAACAGTGACCAGTTGCAGGCCCTAGAGGACCAGGGAGGTGCGTGTCAAAGTCTCCTGAATTTATTTTATAAAGTGTGACTTGGATATATTATTAAAGACTAAAAAGTGGAAAGAAAAACTTCATCTACTGTTGGGCAAACACGGTTTGGTTTGGTTGGATTTGGTGTTTTAAGTCCACTTTATGCACAGCAATGCTAATCGGGACTAGATTTACGGTTTAATGTGGGAATCGAACGACTTGTGCTTCCACCGGGCATCGAATCCGCTACCCCTTGATTACAAGGCAATGACGCCCCTTGGGCAAACACGGAAAATTCAAATGAAATTCATCGTTATGACTAGAGACTGTATTTTAAAGGGAAGTCCTTTTTATTTTTCAACATGAGTCATGGAATAATTAACAACAGTGTTTGTAATTATCTTCAACTAACAAAATTACATGGTTTTGACTTCCCTTTTTTTCCTTTTTCAGCCCACATTCCCACTTTTTCCCTTTTTATGAAATATTCCATTTTCAGTCCACATATTCTTTTTTCCCTTTTTTAAAAACATTTCCTTGGTCCCTCTTGAAAACATATCAAAAACTTTGTACGACTGTATTTTACAGAAACAAAACATTCAACAATTGTCTATTTGGTGCAGCTTAGAGAATAGAAAGAACAAGGACCTTTTCCCCTCCCTTCCCTCCATGAGTGTTGGGATTACATTTGCAGCGATTGTTGCAACAATGCGATCTGGGCCTAAGCAGTAACAAACGCGCTGCAAACGGCAAGCCTATTGAGTTGAAACTTAAATGTGCAATTCTCTGATAGATTTAGACTCATATTAAGAAGTTTTTAGAATAGTGTTAACTTTACCGTGTGACAGTAAATTCGGTAAACTATTTCAAGGAAGATTTGCACTAAAATATTATTTTAAATGAAAACACAATATATACCATTCATATATACAGGGTGTCTCTCAACAGAAATAGCGCAAACTGACAGGTGAAAGTAGACGATAATAGAGCAAAAAAAGTCTCAGTAAACATGGTTCCGCAAACGAGCCGTTTTCTAGATAATTGAGAATATGTGCCACTGACTTCATTGTTTGTAAACGTCGTCCTAGTTGGTAAAATGCTAATAATGTGTGCCATCACTGATTATAATAACCGAGTGCTTTATCATCCTGTTTGATTCCCACGCTACCTCTCGGAAATGTTCTGTTTTGTAAACGAAGAGCAAACCTCGGAACGCGCAAGGAGTAAAGCAGTCGGTTTTTATAAAATACAATCAGTGACGGCTTCTAACCACACATTCGCGGACATTTTTACCATTTTACCAACTAGGACGACGTTTACAAACAATGAAGTCAATGGCGGCTTGTAATCACACATTCGCGATTAGATAGAAAACGGCTCCTATGCGGACCCATGTTTACTGACATTTTTTTTGCTTCTATTATCGTGTACTTTCACCTGTATCAGTTTGCGCTATTACTTATGAGACACCCTGTATATATGTGTGTGTGTGTGTGTATCTATATATATCTATATATATATCTATATCTATATATATATATATATATATATATACATACACCGTGCGTCCATTTCGATCTTCAGCCGAGAGATCGGGAGAAGCGTGGCGGGCGGCGCTGACGGAGATGCCGACATTTGCGGCCTGTAATGCCCGCTTATTTTTATGGACATATGCAGACATTTATATAAATATTGCAAAACGAGCACTAACCTATATATATACACAAACACACACACACATAAATACGGGGTATCATTTTAATGGCGCCCACGGACCACCGAAACGTATAGACGACATCAAAACACACATATTCTGTGAAAAACGACATAGCTACAATCAGCCACATTATGTACGTTAAAACAAAACGAGAAAACAAGTTCTGTAACCTAACAGGAAGTAAACAAAGAATACGAGAAACGGTAGAAAGAAAATAGAATTCAAGTGGAAGTGGTTATATCGAATTTTGTCTCAGCTTACATGTTAAATATTTGCAAATCTAGTTACCAAGTATATATCTACAATTTAGTCCTTCTGATACTAGTTGTCTCACACACACTGAACAGATGACAAGATAGAAATTAACGAACTCAAAATTCCAAAGGTAAGCAACACATAATACACCGTGTATCAAAAAGAATCATCCGATTTAAAAGTTCTATATTTAGGAAACCAATGGACATAGAACCTTGCAGTAAGTTGTAAAATACATGTTGGAATATGAAGTTTCACTTACAATACGTTTTACGTTGTTGCAGGTAGGTACGTTCCGAAAGTCTTAACGAAACGAATTTAACGAGAGTAACTTGGCTCGTCAACCTGGTGAAACGAGTTATTTTACAGACTTATGGAACGCTCTAGACGAAAGCGCAGCGTCCTCGTGGCGTCGAGCGGAAGGCATGTCCTTATGGCAGAAATAAACTCTACTGCTGACACTGTTACTCATCTTAATCACATTGTAAGAACAGTTGAGGCACACTCGTCTTACGCATGTTGCTTCATATGCAGTTTAAAGCACGCGCGTTGCCTGCACGCAGCAGACGATCCTCACCGAACAAACCAGCCTCCTGGCCCGTGCGTTTGGTGAATCTCGTTCTTGCACGAGAAGCACGGAAAGCGACTTTTGGGACAGCATAACGAAATGCACTAGAGCACTTATGGGACGGTCATTTACCATAACTCGTTTAACGCGTTCAACTCGTGCGACTTTCGGAACGGGCGCCTGGTGCTGCTCACTCTTTAGTCCGCTTCAAGATGGCATCCCAACAACCGAAAGCTTTCTGCGTTCTCCACTTCAACAAATGTGGTCCGTTACAGTTGTGCAGCGTGAGTTTCGTCGTAAATACGGTGCTGCGCCACCTACTGCTAACAGTATTCGACGTTGCACGCAGAATGCTGCCGGTTGCTGGGTTGCCATCCTGACGCGGACTAAAGAGTGAGCTGCACCAGTGGCACCTACCTGCAACAAAGTAAACCTTATTGCAAGCAAAACTTTATATTCCAGCATGTATTCTACAACTTACTGCAAGGTTCTATGTCCATTGGTTTCCTAAATATATCATTTTTAAATCGGATGATTCTTTTTGATACACCCTGTATATTGCGTATTCAAGGCATTATGAGGCAAGTGGAAAAAATGGTTGAAAATACAAGGATATAAGTAGTAAGTGGTAGTAGTAAAACAAACTCTCCGACGACTGTGTTTATCTACGCACCGGATACACATGTAATAGTTTGCAACTGTGAACAGGGCAGTATATTCGCTGCTGATTCATCATTAGATTGTTACTGTGGTTGTACGTGTTTTAGTCGTAATGTAACAAACTGAACCTCGGATATTTCCGTTATCAGCACAAAAGCACCACAATGCATCTGGACACAAACCTGTAGATATCAACCTTGCAACTAAATTTGCAAATACATATAATTGACATATATCTGGGCGTAAACAGCCACATGTAAGCTGTAAGTCTATTAAAATGTATTGTTGTTGATATTTAGATGTAGGCTGAGACAAAATCCGACATTGACATTTCATTTTGAATACGTTTTTTACCATTTCTCATATCGTTGGTTCACTTCCCCCTTCCTCTGAGATGACTGCTGATCTTTTGGCTGGTAGGCTATGGTATTCGGTCTGCTGGACGCGTTTCTCGCATCGTTTTACAGCTAATAATGTGGTTGGTAGTTTGTCACTTTTCACAAAATGTGTGTGTTCCTTACAACCCTGCCGTGCGCTGTTTCGCCGCAGGATATGAGGTCACAGGTACGATCAAATGTTGTGTTGGGTTGCCAGCATCCAGGCGGCAAAACGGTCTTTTTTGAACGCCTGTAGCGTCGAATCGACGCAACAACGAGAAAAATGTTACTGGGGAAAGTTGTTTGTTTTGATGTCCTCTATACGAATCTGTGTCCCGTGGGGGGCCATTACAATGACACCCTGTATGTATGTGTGTATATATATATATATATATATATATATATATATATATATATATATATATATATATATATATATGATTTATCACTTTTTATACGTATATGAATGATGTATGTGTTTTAATTTAAAATGATTATAACCATAGTTCTTTCTCGTCCTTTATTTGGTCCTTTTTAGAGTAACATTTTTCACCTTAAAATCCGGTCTCTAATTATGATGCTGCCGGTCACCAGGTGGGTTTGTCTGACTTCGGGTGTTCTATGCCAACTCTGACCACTCTTGGTTCCGCCCCTCTTCGCGAATTAATATAAAATTAGAGAGTGGCTATATTGAACTAATCCTGGGCAAATGACATTCTTATCAAGAATTGAAGCTGGGCATGACTGTGAGGACAACAAATCCATATGTATTACAAGAAATGGTCCAAAAATAACATATTTCACAATATGAAATAAAATTAAAATGAATTACTAGACTTACGTAGGAATTCCCCAGGTAATAGACACTCACTCACCTGAAAAAGAGGAAATATTCAATTTAGGTCATATTTATAACATTTAAAACGTATCATTACATATACATATATGACAGTATATTTATGTATTTTGAACACCAAACATTCACACAAATTATAATAAATTGGGCTAGTATTTCATCCGGACTGTTGATTCGTAGGGATCGGAATTTTAGGTAAAACATTTTTCCTTGCTTCAGAAGTCGACCATACTTAGTCGTAGTGTCGACCATATGGGCAATGTAATCTAATAAGTCTTATTTAACATAAAATGCATAATTTTGCCTTTAGCACATAAAACATTTATTAATTTTAATGCAGAGAACATAAAATTTACATATTTAATACATTCCAGACCAAATAAACTTTCCGAATTATTTGTGTTAACGTATTTTAGAGTTAGTGTATAAATTAGATGAAATATTCTGCGATACTTCAAGATCTATTGAAATATGGTAGTTTACAAAACGATTTGTGGTTGTAATATGCAAATATAAGCTTTTGTGTGGTGTCATAGAAAAACTGAAAACTTCAACACAACTTCATTGCTAAAGAATGAAGGACCATGTGGAGATAATCGGCGTGCAGGTTGATTTGAATCGCGATTAAATCACTGATTTAAATTACTGTAAATAAATAATTTATACAATAATGTAACGTATGGTGAAAACATTTGCACCCTGCGGAACTGGCAATACTGCACACTGGCACACCATTTGAGCTGTGTAGGATCGTACGTCTACCAGTTATGTAGTGTGAAGAGCAGGAGAAGGATGGTGTAAAAACAAGTCAGTATGGAGCTGAAAGAAGACGACCGTCGGAAAATGATCGTGTAATATTGGACAGAGAATCGTGATGTTCAAAAGTCCGAGCTTGTGAAACATTTTCAACGTGTAGGATTTTTTCGTAGTACGGTTTATAATATTGTGTCACTATGATAATGGAACTGCTGCTGTGCCCGATCCAGTGCGTTTTGCTGCCAAAACCAAATTCCCACAGAACGTGTTGCTATGGCTTGCCATGAGTGAGATGTACTGTCGAAACCTTAGTTTGTCAAAGCTGGCCTTGCACTCAACGCCGAACGGTATGTAAAGTTCTGTTTGCCTAAAGTGAAGCAGTTTATCAATGAATACCATCGTGGGGACAATGTTGTTTTTTGGCCAGATTTAGCCAGCTGCCATTACGCTGCACACAGTCTTGCGCCCATGGAGCACTTAGGTATCCCTTACATATCCAAAGAACAGAATCCCCCTAATGTTCCCCAACTGCGGCCCATTGAAGATTTCTGGGCAAATTTAAAGCGGATGGTGTATGCCAATAATTATCAACCACCAACCGTTGCAACCCTCATCCAGCGGATCCGCAAATGCTTGAGCGATGTTGATACATCAACATTTGCTCCATCTATGCAGAAAGTGCCCCAAAATTGTCGCAAGGCCAGCAGACTCGGTGTGAATGTGTTTGTTCAGTGATGTTCAGATACCACCCTTGTATACCAACCAGCACACGAAATACATACGTGCGTTTTTGCCCTTGACCACAGCGTTTTCTTTTTGTGCAATTTTTTTTCACCATACGTTATATATGAGAATAACTTTTGGTAAAGTACATTATTCTCGTAATTATTGAATGTTGTCTATTAGGTTCTAAAGTAGGAAGATAAAGGAAACAAAATATATGTACTGATGGTGTGAAGCTCATAGGAAAGGAAATGTAATATGTAAACTGTAAACACACATTTCCCTTGATTTAAACTTCAATAATTTTTATGGGCAAAAATAGCAAACATTTTGAGTAGAAAAATATACAAAATACTAATCATGTTAAACTATAAATACTGAAATTATCATCAAACTGTAAATAAACATGGCAGCTGATATGTTGTAAACTGTCATTAAAAATATTGCGAAAATTCAGCTACAAAGACTATATAAAATATTTTAAGTTATAATTATATAGTACAACCAGAACGTTCTATTTTCTCTGAAAGATAAATTACTGAAATTATTAAAGATTCATTAAAACACTCAAAAAAATGTCCATAGTAGGTGCAGTGTGAGAAGCAGAAAAATGAATATTTATATACAATTTTTAATTTGCTTTAATCTAACTGTTCAAATATTTTACATGGCCTGTTTACTAGAAAAATCTTTCTACAAAATACATATATATCTATATGTATAGCACCAAAAACCATAAAAGCAATTTTAAATGTGTTTTTTAAATAAATTTAAAAAAAATCGATTTAAATCAAACAAATCAAGCAAAATGATTATTTGAAATAAAAATCATGATTTTCATCCACCCTGGTACAGGGACTTCTCGGATATAAAGGATAGTGTCTCTGATATTACTCTTCGTATCTCTCCTTACATGCCGATATACGCGTATTTCTCTCACCACAGACAACAATCACTCTCTCCAGAGTCAATTTCTCTGAGCTGATCCTTTTCCGATCAGTGCCTTGCATTTTATTTTCTTCCAATGCTCCGTCTTCCGCATTTCCAACCACATTGATCCCATCAATGATAACAATGATCCGACATTTCGTCCAAGAATACCTTTCTCAGCGTCTTCATCGCTTCCAATGTTGCGAGATTCATACCTTCACATTCCACGATAGCTACACGGTCTCTGCGCAAGTGGTGACTCGAGAGGGCTGTGCCAATGAATGCACGAGAGGAGAAGTGAGTGCAGCTACCAGCCGTTTTCAGCAGCAGCACACTGCTTTGCTGCGCCAACTCGCTTTCTCCCTTCTATGCCGTTATGCGCTGATACGTCGACAGTAGGGGTTTTTCCAGAATTTTCCATCTCGGGGGGGTGTAAGTTCTTATTTAGGGGCATTTACGTAAAACACTCAAATGCTGACCAAGGCATAATTTACTGTAAAATAAACGCTATAAACATAAGTTTTCCACACTCTAACAGGATCTTATTCAGACAAAGATTCACAATAAATGCTGGTTTCTCTCCTCTAAGTTCCAAAAAATGAGAAGCTCTGATAAGGAGTTGGAGAGGAGATAAAAATTAGTGTTGCCCACGGGACGAGACGGGACAGGCTTTTAAAAATTCGAGACGAGACGAGATTGACCATGTGTCATAAGACAAACGAATATTTTCGAGACGAGACAGCATTTCCACGAGGCTCCACGAGACGAGACAGGCCAAAGTCTCGTCTCGTGGGCAACACTAATAAAAATGAGAATGAAGAAGAAATGTCTTATTTTATAATATATTTTGCCTTGGTCAGCATTTTAGTGTTTCATTAAACATGGAAACAAGGCTTAATAGTACAATAGTAAATCTCAATAGTACCATTGAAATTTACGTAAGTGTATATTTACAGCCAAAATGAACATAAATTGGATGTTTGTAAAAACAAAATTAGAAATATGTTCAGGAAATTTGGTGGGTGTGTTAGGGGTTGTTGGGGGTGTTTGAATAAATTACTTGTGCAGAGTTAAGAAAGAAAGTATCACCTTCAACTTTACCAATAAACGTTTACAGGAAGCGTGACTTTATTTTTTTTATAACAGTCCAGCCAAACTAAAGCAATTTTTCATCAAACCTGGCCAAAATTGCTTTAGAAGGTTCTTAAACAATTTCCACCTCAGAAATAATTGCTGAATAACATATCCAAAATCAGACAAAATCGGACCACGGGAAACCCCCTAAAAACGGATTTCAAAATGGCGGACTGGCTATTGTGAATTTCCCAACATTTTATGTTTATTTGTGAATGACTTAATATTTTGTGTATTTTTACTTAACATTTGTGTTTCTTTTTGTGTCGAATTATATTTTGCCTTTTAAGAATGAAAATCTCTAAATTGTGCGCGATTTGTGAGAAAAAATTGGACAATAGACAAGAGGTAGTTAAAATATGATCACCAGGAATGACCAGCATTGCATGAAAATGCAGATAGAACCGGCAGTTGCAAGTTATGCTGAAAATTCTCTCCAACATTGCAGCAGCACCGTACTTGCAGAAAACTTTGTCTGTCGTCTGAAAATCCAACCGTGCCGAAAATGTTCCTGGGAGGTAAATTTGTGACAAAATGAAGTAACACATTATGGACCGTACTCGGATTGAGTTTTGAGCTTTCTTTAAGTCCTTTTGCACAGAAAGGCTAATTGGGGCTGGATCTACAGTTTAGAGTGGGATCCGAACGACTATGTTTCTCCACCGGGTAACGAATCCGGGGCCCTGGGTTGAACTCGGATAAGATCTCTTAATAGAACAAATACTAATGCATTCCCCGCAAAGCATGGAAGGACCGACACGAGGAAATGGATTTACAGAAATCTAGAAGGCAATGTATGTTTTTCCATACACCTGGGTTCCACTTACAACTTAGCAATGCAAGAATACCCCAGAGTTTTGTTGATGAGTAGTTAACAACACAATGAAATGCGAGAAAGTAGACAAAGGGGGAGGGCGTTAATGATATTAAAAAAGAAATCTAACGACTGGAATCTGTATCCCCATTCCATTTTGACTCAAGTTTCTGCAACATTAGTACAGTAGGTAGTCACAGCTGATTCAGGAGTTAATCTTGATGAATTAAATTACTTATATATCGGTACGGACATCGTCTTCAAAGTAATTGAGAAAGAGGTATTTAAATATTCTGCCAAAGGGTTGACAAAGTGAAAACAGTAGGATATTCTGCTGCTGTTGCTGTTGTGAGCCCTGTCGTATACGATATACAAGCATATGCATCACTTTTCCAGATAATGATGACTTTTGCCACTGGCTTCGTGCATATCCTCGTGCATTATTCGAATGACAAAGTATGTTGAAGAGAGCTGAAAAGTCTGGGTTAGTTCATGCAGTACTCAAATACACGAACTAGTTACAAATGGAGAAGGTTCAGTGTATGTACAAGCCAGTGCGTTTTGGGTGGTGATCTATCCTACATTGAGCTACATTGCGCAACAAAGAAACACACAAGAACCTTGCAATGTCTTGTGTAGATTTCACTATGAGAAAAGATGGAAGGGCTGTCGAGGTTTCTGATGGCTTTCTTACGATCAAGGGCATAACCCTCAGAAGATTCTGCACCAAGACCAGTAGGAATGTTCTATCAGCGCCGGCAAGAAACAACACTCCCTAGCTAATTAAAACAAGAACCAAGCAATTATTTCCCTTTTAGGTAGGTAAGATGTTGAAGAAGTGCCCGTATGCTGTGCACAACACATGTGAGGATACTCATGTAGGCATCGCTCATCCTACAGTCTCATCATCGCATAATGGAAATATTTGTACTAGCAGAGGGAAGAGGCCGACTTGCTTCGGTACATGAAGCCGACTTGCTTCGTTCGATATCCTCGGAATTCAATCACTGTTGGGTCGTGACATCACCAAGCTGCTCCTGTTTCTGTATGTTTTCACGGGCTGTAATACCACACCCAGAATTGTTCTGGCCTCCCCGATGGTGTAACATCCGTCTTCTTGTATTCAATGGGCTTCGGATTCGATACCTGATTAGCGTATCTGTGAATAAAGTGGAACTAACACAAGAACTCAAAACCACATCCACAATGTGTTCGATTGGGAAATTTGCAGTATTAGACAAATTGAAGAAGGTAACTGAGCTCCGCTGAGCTGCACATTCATTTTGTTTACATCTCTGCCTACATTCAGATATTGAAGCCGTTGGAAGAAAGGAAATGCTTCTGATGTATGACTGGGAGTCGTTGGAATTCACACGCGAACTATGTCGTCGAATGTTAATTGAAAACGTAGCTGCAGGTACATCCTTTGTTACACCTGAGTGTCTGTCGCCTACCGATTCGTCCACAAAGTTCCATAACTTTCGCACACACTTTCGAATAAGAATCTGGAAGTATACGGAAGAGATGGTCGAGGCAGAAGGGTGGAGTTGGTATGTAGAGAATAATTCCTGCTGTGGCTGTACAACCACTAAATCCAGATTTCCTCCTTAAAATGATTTGCTGTTCATGCACGACGAATCTTGGTGATACTTGACGATGTGGATGCAAGCGTTCAATCGCTCGTGGCGAGTGGTTGCATAATAAAATGATGACAGTCACTAGCGTACGTAGGATTATTTTTTTGACAGGGGACGGTTGGATTTGTAAAAATGCGCATTACCTACGTTCTACTGGGGGTGATACACTATAAAATATTTCGTATATTTGGAAGTTTCACTCAAAATTGTAATCTGAGAATTAATTTCAGAAGGATTCGAATTTAGCACTTTCTCAAGTTCTTTGCTGCTTTCATTTAACAATTTTCATTTTTCGCAAAATTTCGGGAGGGACTGTAGCCCCATCTGCCCCCAACACACACATTAGTACGCCAGTGTTTACAGTGATGAAGATGATGAATTAAACTTTGTCCATCCTTAGGAGTTGGCTTTAGAATTAAGATAATTATACTTGAAGTAATTGTTATTTTTCTGATTACTAACTTCTAAAAATTACTTTTAATATCAAAATTAAATAATAAATGGTATATTGTTCAAATATAGTTTCAACTTAAATATTTTTAAATGTAAATAAAAGCGTTATCTCTCTCTATATATAAGGCGTAAATTACTTTATTTTTGCCTGTAGTAGAAAACAGTCCGCCATTTTGAAATAAGTTTTTTGGGGGGAGTTTCCCGAGGTCCGATTTCGTCTGATTTTGGATATCTTATTCTGCAATAATTTCTGAGCTAGAAACTCTTTAAAAACCTTCTGAAGCAATTTTGCCCAGGTCGAAGTGTAAATTGCCAGGACTATAAAGAATGAACGCATACGAAACTATAGTCTCTTATCTCTTACAGAAACTACAGGCCTAGGTTTTTACTTAACGGGACACGTGTTCGATTCCTGGTGGAAGAACAGTGGTTTAGATCCAAATAAATTCGGTCCAAATTAGTCCACCTGTGCATAAATTGAGCCGGGGTGGTCTAGTCGGTAAGGTGTTTGACTGTCACGAGGGAGATCCAAGTTCGATTCATGTGTTCAACCCTAGCTCAGTTGGTGAGAGTGTTGGTTTGAATCCAAAAGGATGGGAGTTCAAATCTCCTCCGAGAAAGTTGAAGTCAGTCCACGTGGCGGAGTGCTTAACACATCGCGCTACGACGCCAGGGGTCCCGGGTTCGAATCCCGACTCGGACATGGATGTTTGGGATTGTCTGTACTGGAAGTACTGAAATAGAGATTTGAGTGAAATGATATGAGTAAATGAAGTGTGATGTGGGGAGCTTCCGCTTAGGAGCTTTCCTTTTTTAATTTAAAAAAGGCGGTAGGGCGTCTGACTGCCACGAGGGAGACCCGGGTTCGATTCCCGTACTAGGTGCTATAAGGTCGCAATTTTTCCGGCCTTGTCACCTCATATCGGCTCTGGGACTCATCCAGACTCAAATTAAAAGGAACCTGGGGCAACGCTAGGGGATAAAGGCGGCCGGAGCGAGAATGTGTGGAGCCCTACCCAAACATCCCCTAAATGTGCCTTCATGGTACTATGAACGGGGAACTTTACCTTTAACTCTGGCCATAAATTGGAAAAAAAAACCTCAAATGGTGTTGAAACATTGAACAATTCTCTCCCACACAGAAGGAGGGTGAAAACAGGCATTTCGACAAACAAGGCCATCCGCTTGTCACGACACATGTACCTTTCTCGCTGCATTGGCTGTTCAATGAGCTGACGATGTCGTTACGCCACGAACGCTGCTCCCAACTCGTGATGGATCGGAGATATATTTGACGCCGTTGATGGGAGTCTGTCGAATGGCCTCCTGAAGGAATTACGCGCTGGATATGGGATTCCGAATCCCGCAGGAATCGTACGTGTCCCGGACTGATAACGTGCGGCGGAAAAATCGGGACCGGGACAAAAAGTTGGGAAAAATGACAATGTCCTGTCGCATTTCCCTCGGGATGGAAGATGGTTGCGACGTTAACCACCGTGCAGCAACGCCGCTTTTTCGCTTGACAGCGTGGCTATATTGACAGTGTTGCCAAATCGGTTAGATTTTACTCTCCAATTCTAGTTTCAGGTGAATATGGAATTTTTTGATTGGTTGATTTAGGTTGTTTTATTTTAATTTTCTGCCACTTTTGGCTAATCGCGACATTGAGGATAAGTGATGATATGATTGAATCGATGAAGGGTCACTCACAAAGAACTCCTCTGTTGTGTCGTCCCTACATGTTTCTGTGTCCATTTCATCCTACATCACCATTCATCGTCATCTTCGCGATTATCAAAAAATGGCAGAAAAGCGAAGTAAAATAAATTAAATAAATCAATTAATGACTCACAAAGAACACCAAAGCCAAGGCCAAAATTACAAAACGAGCGGGCAAAAGTTATGTAGCAGGCATGAATTAGCGTTAATAGCCACCAGTCTTTGGGATTGTGTAAAAT
This sequence comes from Lepisma saccharinum, assembly GCF_977018435.1. Classification (NCBI taxonomy): domain Eukaryota; kingdom Metazoa; phylum Arthropoda; class Insecta; order Zygentoma; family Lepismatidae; genus Lepisma; species Lepisma saccharinum. Next base: position 1,920,475 of record NC_139247.1, on the reverse strand, counting down.
TCTTTATTATGCGGGTTCTTCCTCAAAACAAGGCACGAAGATATAGATTGTTCTATGAAACGTTGGAGGAAGTGATGAAAAGTCTATCTCCTCGTTAATGTTACGGCTTACGAAAACAGGGAGTAGCCTATATATACCCTATCCCAGCTAGCTATGGAGCAAGGCCGCGCATACCGTCAGAGTAGGGGAGGAAATCGAGTGGGCAGAGTGAAGTAGCACACGCCGCTGCGAAGGCTGGTAACAGCAGTCGCTTTTCCCCCTCTACGCAATCTCGTTCCCTCTCGTGTTCATTGGTGGAGCCGTCTCGCGTCACTACTTGCGCAAGAACTTGTTTTCGTTCGTCTGCTCCAGAGATAGTTGTAACAGGGTATAACAAAGCAAGTGCGAGTTTCGTCACATGTAAGAGATAGTGGTCGCACTGATAGCTTGTACTCTGAAGGGCAAGTCTACAGGATATGGACTTAGGCGAAAATGGCCACTGGAACAGAAAAGATTAGTTGAAGGTTAGGGCAACTGTCGAGACACTCTAACGGAAATAGTATATGAATTCTTCCTTTTAGGAAACATCATCGTGTGTGAGGGGAGTAGCTGTTCGTCACCGACGGCCAATCAAGGTAAAGAGACTTTACTATGTGTTAGCATAAAGTTACTATAGGAATTAGTACTTTAGAAGTTAGAACTTACGGGCCTCCCCCGTGGCGCAGTGGTTGCGTCGTCGCCTTGTAATCAAGGGGTCCCGGGTTCGATACCCGGTGGAGGCACATAGTGGTTCGGATCCCACTTTAAACTGTAGGTCCAGTCCCGATTAGCCTTACTGTGCATAAAGTGGACTTAAAACAATAAATCAAACCAAACCAAACGTTTCAACCTTCTAGCTTGGTCAGCATATTGAGTTTTTGGTTATCATGGGAACAAGGCTTAATGGTGTTACAAAATGAAACTTGTGTGATCTTAGAGAGAATTAAACTAAAGAAATGAAACGCTCTGAGCAATGAACCCCAAATGACGCCACTGCCCCCTGGCGTTGAAGTGTGCAACTATCGATTAGATGCTTGGTGACTCCAAGATCATCGCTATGATTATTTTACACATATTACGTCGATCTATTATATCTTTAGGTTAACTGCGACGGCGAGAGTGATAATTTGTTTCTGTTTCTGCAAACTGTATGCACTATATAATTCTATTTGACATAATACTGAACTAAATTGTTATTGCAATATTTTCAATTTTGTTACATTTTACCCTTTCATGCCTGTTTATCTACATGATATTATTCCTTACAAATTGTAGTTCTTTTGTAACAGAACTAACAATTTTTACCCGATTTTACACTGTATTTGAATGTTTTCAAGGTCTTGCAATATTATTTCTTGAAGGAACATTCACAACGAAACATCTAAATTTTGCTCAGGAATCGAACACACTACGAGGTGCGTTATGACTGTTTGATTTTATTTATTACTAGCTGATTACGAGACGTTGCTCGGGTATTTATTTATCCAAATCTTCTATTAAAGTTGTACGTGGGACAAATATGTCGATCTTAAATCCGCAATACTTAATAGACTGCCCCTGTGTCTTGTTGATCGTGATCGAGATAGCAAGACTCTCTCTCTCTCTCTCTCTCTCTCTCTCTCTCTCTCTCTCTCTCTCTCTCTCTCTCTCTGACTCAAATGCCATCGTGAATGTCACCAATTAGCTTAGCGACTCCGAAAACTATGGATTCGACACTAATGAACGTAATTTTTGACAAATTATTTTTCACCCCCTCTCATCCTTCATGCCGATAGGTGATGAACTTGAGTTGAACGGCATTCGGAGTGTCACTACTCATCTTAGCGACCCCGAAAACTATGGAATCCACCTTAATATAGGTCGTTTTCGATTATTTTTACATGTCACCCCTTCCCATTCCACCCCTAGGAGTGCCAGGGGTGTCTTATCCCCACAATATATATTTCCAGATTGTAAGTCATATGTGTACCAAGTTTGGTTGAAATCGCTCCAGGCGTTCGAGAGTTATGCCGGAACAAACATACATACATATATATATATATATATATATAGATCCATTTTTATACCTTAATAATAATATATATATATACCGTACTTCACTTTTTTTACCACTTTTGGATAATCGTGAGGATGAGTGATGATATGATTAAATTGATGAAGGGATACTCACAAAGAACATCCATGCCCAGGCTGGGATTGGATTGGTGTTTCGAGACACCCTGTACCCGTCGTAGGTGGCATCGCAGTACACGAGGCGAAATTTGCATCCTCCTCCTCCTCTCCGTCTGCTTCTGGCGGGGTCCCATTAGCCCGTGCCGTGTTGACTTCTGAGGTTACCGGGGCGGGAGAGTCATTAGTCAATTTCCATCTGATTACACAGCCATAACCGCACGGGCGGTTGCTAGGTGGGGACTTTTCGAAATCGTCTCGTCTGAGGACTTGTTTCACTACCACCCTGCTCTAATTCAACACTAATTCGGCCAAGTGCTTGGGGCGGTATAAGAAGGATGCCTGGGGGTTGGTCCGGAGTGTGTGAGGATTCGGAATGACCACACAATCCGAACAATGGATATTCGGATATAAAAATTATCCTATGTGCGTTTTGGATGCAAAGGATAATCCCAATATCTGGATAATTCGGATAGAACAGATTAGATGAAATACGAAAATTGCGAATAAAAGGATATGTGAATAGCCTGTAAAATGGGTAAAGTATAAAACTGTCCGGATAATGCTCACACTGCGGACATTTCGAATAATCCAAATATCCGGTAATCTGAATATCCGGACGACTGGGATAATTCGAATATCCTGATAATCCGGACAATTCGGATACCCAGGTAATCTGTGTATCAGAATATCCGGAGTTCTAATATTTGAAATCCGAATAGAAAATTATCGTATATCTGGATCAGGTTTTATCCGGATTTGGTCATTAGTAGTGAGAATAGCATGTGCGGCAGAGATTATAAAAAACTTATCATTTTATCGAACAGGCCTATCTCCAGGAAGACATCAACTCGGGCAAGCCCGGCAGCTACCGACCTGTTGGATGAGATGGGTCAAGGGAAGAGTTTAATAAAAATCTTCATGCTCCCCCCAAAATAGGCAATAGTTAGGCTGGAGAGTTCAAAGAACTAACCGGTCTCTACACTGTTAGGGTTTTCGTCTTCTTCTTCTTCTTCTTATATGACTGTTGGTTTTGTGAAGGGTCGCATTAAGCCTGACTTCAAAGTGTGGTTCAAGGAGTTCACTATTGGCGTGTGTTGAATATGTCTTCTGCAACTCCTGCCTCTGTCGCTTAGACTGTTATCTGCTATGTGGAGGTGTTTGTGGTTCTAGTTGAACCATCCCGTTGTGGTCCTAAGAAGGGCCGACAAGTCATGTGACTTTGTGGTCCTTAGAAGGGCCTACTTGTTATGTAGTTTGTGGCACTTTGAAGGGTCGTCTTGTCTTGGGTTTGCAGGGTTATTGTCTGCAACTGCTGAGTGTTCGTCGTGGAGGAGAGGTTCTGGTATTGGCCCGTCCTAGTGGTTGATTTCCTATACTGTTGTCTGTGGGGTTGCCATTTGTTGGAAACATATTCTAAAATTTATTTACGTCTCTGACAATGAGGTTCTTCAGTGGTTCTCATTCCAGATCTTCTTGGATTTGCTGATTTGTTGTTCTCCAACCATGTTCACTAATTATGCGTGCTGCCTTGTTCTGAATTACCTGCATCTTCATATGATTGGATGGTGCGACGTTGTGCCATGCTGGTATTGCATATACCTAGTGGCCAGAATTAAAATTATCCACCTCAGAGCCCTCTGTACCATGTTTGATGCATCGTAGAACTCTGAAATGTAGTGAATCCACTATGCAGACCATGGGGAAGAGGATGGCGATAAAAAATAGTTCAATTTTCCGCCACCAGATTGAAATGTAGCTCTGTACTTCCATGATGGGTTTAAATAATGACGTAAGCTCGCGCACTAGTCTCAGAATATCGGGAACAAGAGGCTCTATCCGCCACTGCAACAACCACTTCGGTGACAACTTCTTCTGCAATGACCGGCGGCCCCTTCCTGCTACAACACCCAGATCTCCAGTCTCTTTAAATTTCTTCATCATCTTTCTTAACCCATGCGTCGTCGTGGGCCCCTTTCGAAGTCCTTTCGCATGACGACAACCTCACAGTGCAGCTGCACTATTACTACCGTTCTGATAAAACAACTTCACCAGCAATGCACGTTCTTTCTGATTTAATGGCATGGTAATCACTTCGAACTTTTGTTCAGTACTCACGTTAAGTGATTTAGCTGAGTTATTAATTAGAAAGACATTTGTTACTGCCTGGAAGTTGCGAGAAAATAATCTCTCGTTTATTGCAAGATTGCAAGGTAAAGGCAAATCCATAACCAATTGGAGCAGTTTACGTCATTAATACAACCCATCATGGAAGTACAGCGCCACATTTCAACCTGTTGGCGGAAAATTGAACTATTTTTTATCGCCATCCTCTTCCCCATGGTCTGCATAGTGGATTCACCAAATTTCAGAGTTCTACGATGCCTCAAACAGGCTACAGCTCTGTGTTGGGTAACTTTAATTCTGGCCACCCGGTAGAATGATGGGCGGATCATCATTTTGTGCATCTGGAGTCTGGTTTCCATCTGTTTTCCCAGATTGCGAAATATGGAGTATAGTCCTGCAAACCTCTGGTTTCCTCTGTGTCTGGTTTCTTCCGTATGTTGTCTGAAGGTCATTCTGTGGTCCAGGGTGAGCCCCAAGTATCTAGCTGTATCGGTGAATGGAATAAGCTGTCCATGACATCTAAGTGCTGGGGGCTTGTTGTACCTTCTTGTTCGTTGAAAATGCACTGCCATGCTCTTGGTGCTATTGATTTTTTTACTCCATTTTGTTGACCAGGTTTCGAGACTGTTCAGTTGTCTGTATAGGGCTTTGCAACTCCACGTGAATGTTCTTCTGGCGGCAAAGTAAGCTGCGTCATCTGCGTAGTTTGCTGGAAAGCAGGCTGGTTCTGCTGGTACATCTGCCATGTACAGAGAGTATAGTAGTGGTCCCAGTGTGGAGCCTTGTGGTACCTTTGCGTTAACTGGCCGGTCGAGTGTTTGCACTCCTTGGAAGCTGGAGATGAAGGTTCGTACTTCGAGGCAGATTTGCAGTAGATGCAAGTAGCACTCCGATAATGACGTTTTCCGTAGCTTCGAGGAGAGGTCATGTATCCAGACGCAGTCAAACGCTCCTTCAACATCGAGGAAGACTCTTACAGCTTTTTTCGTAGGCTTTGTTGTCTGTTGAGGAAGTCAACCACTATCGTAAGTTTGGTTGTTGTCCAGGTCTGAAGCCACGTTGGAAGTCTTGTATCAGTTGTTGGGCTGTTATTTGTTCTTGCTCCACGACTTTGCTGAGGTGAGACAATAAGGTGGTGGTCTGTACCTCTTTGGTATTCGTGGATTTTTCCGCCTTGGAAGTACTGCAGATTCTTGAAGTCTTCCATTGTGCTGTAAAATAGGAGCTTCTTAAAACGGCATTGAAGATCTTGGTAATGTAGACCAGGGCTTTTCTCGGTAGCTTCTTCAGGTATTCTGGCTTAATTTTTTCAAGTCCAGAAGCTTTGTTGTTGGGTATTCTTGTTATGAAGTCCACCTCAAAGTGCCTTGCAGTGCGTGGGTTTTTTGTTAGCTGCCATTTTCTGCGGCCACATTTTTTCATCTTCACTAGAAGAAATAGACGGAGGTCTTCTTTCTGGAGTGAATCTGTTATCTTGTTCTTTGCGCTTAGTTTGGACGCCTGTTGGATGGCCAGCGTAATAGCTCTGACTGCTTTGTCAATTTCATCTGGGTAGTGGATTGGTTGTTCCAGGTCTATAGAGTTTGCCAGTAATTGGGTATAATGTGCCCAGTCCAGTGTTTCCGGCTGTGACTTTCGTTGCTTGTGCGTGATACTCTATGTGGTACCGTGAACTGAACCGGAATATGATCTGATGTGAGTACTGTTGTTATCCGAGGTCCTGCGACCAGCGTGCAGGATTTCTCGAGTACTACTTCTAGGACATCTGGGTGTCCGCCATTCCACGGGTAGTGAGTTGGTTCGTCTGGTGCGTCTATTCTGAATTACAGTGTGTTTTGGAGTGCATTTGCCAATGTTCTGCCGGCTTGATTGTTGACTCTAGGGTGCTACAGTTGGTGCTTGGCGTTGAGGCCCTGCTGCAATTATGCAGTGTCCAGTTCTATCTGGTCTTCCTGCAGTTGTGTTGCTGTTGGTGGTTTATAACAGGAGATCAGCCTCATTGGAGTGCCTGGTGTTTGACAAACTCCAAGGCCTTCTATGTGGGGAGTTGAGGGATGTCGATCTTCTCTGTTGGTATGCATCTCTTGACTAGGAGTAGTAGACCTCCTTTTGTTGCAGTGGTTCTGTCTTGTCGGTAGACTATGTAGTTAGGAATTCTGAACCTTTTTCTAGGTTTAAGGAAGGTTTCGTAGAAGTCTCCAACAGCGATGATATGGATGATGGGTTCTAGTACGAATATGGTTTTTGTGACTTGGTCCATTGCTTGTTTATGTTTACGGCCTACGTTTTTCACATGGTCCATGATGTGAGTGGTGCAGAGTTTCTTCAAGAAGACGAAGAATGTTTGTGAGTCATCTTCTTCCTGCCAGTTGTGGCTGTGGTTGGTTTGCGGTGTACGGCTGGGTGGCTTGGTTATGTTGCTTGCACATACGATTTGTTTCTTGTAACTCTTGTGGTTGCTGGTCGTGTTGATTGCTGCTGTGTATTGCAATTCTTGGAGCTCCCTGGGTTAGCCGGTGGTACAGGCTGTTTTGGAGTTTTGATGGCTTGGATTACTTTACAACCTCTGTAGTTGGCTCGATGATTTATACAGTAGTTGCAACATTAGCAGGTTTTCGTCTGTGTTTCCACATTCAGTTATGTGTTCATCTGCACATTTGACACATCTGCGTCTTGCTTGACACTGAATCTGGGAGTGTCTAAGGCCTTGGCATCTGTGGTATTGTAGAACCCCTGGTTAGAGTTTGGATAATATACCTTTTCCTTTTATTCAAGCAGGCCTCATCTCCAGGAAAATATCAACTCTGGGCAAGCACCGGCAACTGTTGACCCTTTTGGTGAGATGAGTCAAGGCAAAATGGATAATAAACCTTTTCCTGCTCCCACAAAAATAAGCAATAATAAACCTTTTCTCGAGCAAGGCCTCATTTCCAGGAAGCTATCAACTCGCGGCAAGCCATGGCACCTAGTGCTCCCGTCCTCACTTATATAGGCGATGGCGCAGGCGTGTGGTGTTCCTTCGAACTGTGCGATGGTGTGCGCACAGGAATGCTCACTAGGATAGAGAGTCCGACGAGACCTAAGACGGCACACAGTGGAACTACGTGCACTTGGCACATTAATATGAATTTAAACCCTGAGTATAATTGTGTGGTTACCAAAATGTTATACATTGAGTTGCAAGTTTGCAATTAAATAAATAAACCTCACAGAATTTAATACCATTAATTCAACATATTCTTGTAACACATGAACATTATTAATACAACATTCACACGCAGGACTTGAATTGCAACAAAAACAAACATCACAAGGCTTTAAAGATTTGATTATAACACTTATAATCCTTGTAACGACTAGCTCTGCTTTACATCCTGTAGCAGTAATTTTCCCCCTGTGTGTCAATACGTATTTATTTGTTATTCTTCAATATGACCAACAGTAAGTGTTCCAGAGGAAATGGCATAGGAATGAGTGAAGTTAATGGCAGCTTCGCAATGGACAGGCGTTGGGGGCCCTGGGGACAAGAACATGACAGGCAGACGACAAGAACATCTCCACAGTGAGGGCATTCCTTGACCACGGAATTCGCATGGAATGAGGAAATTTAAGCTGGCCAGTGCCATCTCACCGCCAAGAGATTACACGAGCTTCAGAGGACCTTGTCCGTAATCGATATCACACGTTTTATGTGACCTAGCAGAGTAGCATACAGTTTGCAGCTCTGTGGGAATAAATACAGGGTGTCCAGGAAATCCCCGTACATCAAGATTATATATATAATGCACAACCGTAGATATACGAGTACAGGGTGGGGAAGAAAACCCTAATGACGTTTAAAATGATATAACACATTGCATGAATAGAGTTCGTATTTATTCATGTGCTAGCTATACAGCTATGTGTATGCCATTATTATTAAAGTAAGACAATTATGATATACAGCAACATTAAATACGAAAAATAATATCTTTCAAATGGCGCCCATATTGGTCCACACACTTCTGGAGTCGGTCGATGAAACTTTTACTTTCAGGGGAAGACAAATCTGCCGATTTGTGTTTTGTTTCTGTGTCGCGTTGCGTGGTGGGATCCACTCCTATCTAGCTGCCAGTTGTCTTGTATCATTTTAAAACTCATCAGGTTTTTTCTGACACACCCTGTACATAACATATATATTTATGTATCCATGTATTTACGTTAATATTTCTTGGCAACTTTACATTGCATTAGAGTACACTGTTTCCCCATGTGATGTCGTTTGTGCACCCACACACACGTCACTAGGCGTTCATAAGCACTATAACTGTGTCCCTTCACATCAGCCATGGCGCAACAACTGACATACGAGAGCGTTCCATGTATCCTTGAGAAGTAGGATAGCACTAACATTCCATGGTTCATTGTACATCGCTGTTGAGTCGGGTAACGGCAGCTCGTGCGGTATTGTCATGTTAAATGCACATCGGTACATCGTTGAATATTATTCAGTGTAATATCGGTTTTGTAATGTGAACTTACAGTGATGATTGGTTTTAAAAACAGCTACAAAGAGTTTCAATTGAAGACCAAGATTGTATTTGTAGGACTACCGAATACTATGAAAATATTGTTTGACAAAATTCATTAGAACTTTTCTTTGCGGACCAAAAAAAATGTGTAAATTAAGAATTCAATTTAAACCTTTCTGCCTGCACTGTATTTAAATTTCATCAGGATTGGACTACACGTTTCGCATTTATAGCATTTCAAAGACAGTTGGCGTTTAGAAAAAAAAAGTCACCTTTTGGTTCTCACGACAATAAATGGAAAGGATTACCAAAAATAATGGCTACCATAGATTAAAGCAGGTGCCGCGGTTGCTCGGTTAGTAGAGCATCTGGCTATCACTTCGAATCCCGGGGCAAGTGGTCTGCACCAAGAATCTTTTCGGTCTTTTCCCTGTTTCTGCGCTACTGTGAGGCTTACCCAGCCTCGTACTATTGGGTACTTGGGAGTAAAGGCGGTCGGGCGTGATGATGATCACATCTCAACTATGGCCGAGATCAAGAATATGTGAAGCATCACCCCACGTTCCTTCATGGCATGTGTGCATATGAAGAGGGATACGTTAACCTTACCTACATTAATGCTGCATTGAATAATCTAAATTTTTATGTATACTCTGTCTCGGTTATCTGTGGAGCAAGCGAACGAAAATAAGCCTGCACAAGTAGTGACGCAAGACAGCCTCACCAATGTAAACGCTAGAGGGAACGGGATTGCGTGGAGGGGGAAAGTGAATGCAGTTACCAGCCTTCTATCCCCGTGTACTGCTTCGCTCTACCCACTTGATTCCCTCCCCTTCCTACTCTGCGCTTTTCTTGGCCTTGCTTTAGACATAGCCGAGACAGGGTATAACTCGTTTTTATGTAGGTCTACTAATTAATTATTAATTGGAGTCCAAACCGGAGTAACCATAATTTTTTACCCAACAGTTTTGCTGGTTTTTGTCCCTTCGACGTGTCAACATGGACCCTTTTCTCATCTACCTATAATTCCATTTGTCTGTTTTCAATTGCTATGCCAATACAAAATTTGCCCATAGCTGAAATTTCTTTGTCTCAATTATAAGTTTCTTGATTCACTTTCGCTTTAAGTCCACATCAATTTGCAAACTTAATATCTTCAGCTATTAAACGTAAGCTCCTCAAATATGAGGTGAAGAGAATTTCTCCAGGGATAAGGCGGAGGGAGGGGCTCCAGTTCTCTTTATCTCTCTCTCTCTCTCCAGTTGCTGGAGGCCTTTCCCTGCGGCAGTGGAACAAGGACCGCCACAGGACCACTTCATTTGCATTCTGTTCAATTTGAATACGCATGGTGGGAATTTCAAAGCTTGGCGATCGCTTCGGAATGACGTTTCCTCCGGCATAAAATGCTGGCAGGTGTTGTAGACATAACAGTTACGTGCACCAGTCGGTGGTTAATAATTGTAGCGAACCTGTGTGTTTATGGTTTGCTGTTCTTGAAATATTAAGCCTATTAACCCTTGCACCGATACCTTAACCAACCTTCCCATTCCTATACTGACGCATCCCAGGACCTACACTTCCTGGAGCTTCCAAAATAGCTCCAATTTATTGAAGTCATTCCAATATACCTCTTCCTCTCAACTAAAACCACCCACTATGAATAAATCAAACGTTACCTTCATTTCTACATAACTTTTATACACTCTAATTTGCTATATATGCACTATTACACTACACTTATATCATGAACGATAGCTTATCCATTTTTATACTTATTGTAATTTGTAAACTGGGGCTGTCCAGGACTGCCGAACAGCCTCGGTACTTGGTACTTTATCCTGCAGAATGTCTGCACACTACACCTGTAGAATCAAGACAATTGTAAACTTTAAACAATAAAGAAGAGCGAAAAACGGGGGAACCGACATTCATGGTCTTTTAGGCACCAGACATAAGCGCATACCCTCTAATGCATGCGGGTGGAGTCTGGGCATTCTTCGAGGGTTTCCTCTCCCTTTAAAAATATTAAATCTGTACTCTGAGCTGGAGCAAGGCCACGCATAGCGGCAGAGAAGGGGGGAAATCGAGTGAGCAGAGCGAAGCAGTACACGCTGCTGGGAAGGTTTGTAACTGTAGTCGCTCTCCCCACTTCCCTCTCACGTGTTCATTAGTGAAGTCGCCTCGCGTAACTAACTGTGCAGACTTGTTTTCGTTTGCTAACTCCAGAGATAACCGGGACAGGGTATAGCTTACCTGTGCCGTACAAGAAACTGAGGGGACAGAAACCCATACTTTAGGTAAATGGTAAAATGTTACAGTGCGTAGAGTAGAGTGCCATGAAGGCACATTTAGAGGATGTGGAGATAAAGCCCACACATTCTCGATCTCGGCCATTTTGAAGGTGATGTGATCAGCACCACTTTCGGGCCGCCTTTACCACACAGGTACCCATTGATTCGAGGCTGGTTGAGCCCCGGGGTCGCTTTATATGGAGTGAGACAAGACCCTAAAATTTCGACCTTACATCAACCACCCCAGGAATCGAACCCGAGTCTTCCGCGTGGCAGTCAGACGCCCTACTGACTAGACCACTGCAGCTCTTCTGTTCAAGAATAACTGAGACTCATTTCTTTCACGAACTATTTGTTACTCTGTTTCATTGTTGACAGGATCTTTTTCAAAGAAGTCCCTACCCACTTCAAAAGTCAGTAAAAATAATTTATTGCAAATCATTGTCTGAAGACGATCCTGTTACAGAGTGGAAACGTATACAGTGTATTTTTTAAAATACATTTTGCCTATGTCAGCACTTAAGTGTTTTATTAAACATGGAAACAAGTCTTGACAATGTTACCAAAAGTTTGTTTGTATGAGTTGGGATTTAAGTCCACTTTATGCACAGACAGGCTACTCGAGAGTGGACCTACAGTTTAATGTGGGATCTGAACTACCGTGCACTGTGCTTCCACCGGGTATAGACCCCGGGACCACTTGATTTCAAGGCAAGAACAATAACATCACTCTATTGCAGAGGCCACGGTTATTCCTGCGCAGCTGTTATATCCCTTCGAAGGAACTCGAGGTCAAACAACCAATTAGGCCTAATGCTTGGGCGACAACGTTTAAAATTGCCCTCCCCAAAGCAGCCAGTTGAGCATAAATGGGGCTTCGATCCCGTGATTGACAAACAATGAAATGAAACATGATGTTGTCGAAATGACCGTTCTGCGCTGTGATTGCACACCGGGAATAGTAAAAAAAATGGCAGAAAAGTTAGGTTGAATAAAAATACGAACCCAATACCCTTCGAATACAAGAACAAAATGAAGGTATAGACGGGACAGAAATATTTCCAAAGACACGAAATCTCTTTGGCTCCGGGAAAAGGTCCAAGAGGAATTCCCGCCCTACGCTTTTTTAAACACTTCGTCCCCATCCAATATTCCCCTATTGATCGGTTTGTTCAGTTTGAAGTAGACAATAACGGGATCTCTTTGACGCCGAGGTCCCTTAGGCACGGGGGAAAAATCTAGCCCTCCGCTGCGTTATGCTGTCAAAGACTTTCCTTCTCCCCTCCCCCAACCTTAACCACGCTCTTTTCCCAATTCCCACCGCCAGGAGACCCGCCGGTTGGCTGGGTACCCGCCGAGGGTCTCGAGAGTCGGTTGACAAATTAGGTTTGATGCCGAAGGCCACGAGACGCCTCGCTCCGGAAATGGTGTTAGGAAAAATTCCTGTTTGGGTATCGCAAAGATCGTGGATAACTTTGAAAGGGAAGTCTTCAGACAGATGATTCTTCATCTTCTAAGATGCTCGATTCCCCAGCATCCGTCTTTGGGGACAGAAGAGGATCATTGCAAGAAAGAGACAATCATCAAACTCTCATGTGTGTGTGTGTGTCTGTGCTTTGCGATATGATTCAATCTGATAGATACAGACCATATGAAACAGCGTGTGGTCTAACCTGTTGTCCTTCCAAGCTTGCTTGCTTCATTTTGTTTATTATACTTCGCTGCCATTTTTGGTTAGTCGCTAACATGAGGATGACTTTTGAAATGATGACATTGATGAAGGATCACTCATGCCCATGCCGGGATTCGAACGCGGGATCCCTGCCGTTGTGGCGCGGAGGCCAGTCTCCTTCCCTGCTTCAAAGGACACGTGTGCTAATAGGAATTAATGAAAGGCTGTCTGCTAGACAGGAAGGCTGGATTTACATGTACACCGTTAACAGCTTGTTGCATTTTTGGTTAGGCTCGTATAACAAAGTTGTCGTGTTAAAAAGGGTAAAGGTCTCCGGTGCGCAACGTGCTATGAAAACACATACTGTGTGTGCTTGTGGACCCGGTGGCGGCAATTAGAGGGGCCGAGGAGGGGCTGTTGCCCCCCACTTTTCGTCTCTTTTGCCTCCGCGCTATGCTAAACCGTATCTACAAAGGGAAAAATACTGTCTTTGCTCCCAGTTTTGGCACCTTACCCCTGGTTTTGAAACCGAATCGCCGACACTGTCTGGACCTTATTGCAGGTCGTTTGATCAACACTCCTACTAGGGCCGCCTTTATAATGGAACCACAAGCAAAAAGAACATTCGCAGCCCCGTGACTCGTGTGCACTGTAATCCAGCGTGGAGAGGAGGAGCAGAGTGGAGCATGCTTTCTTATGGCCCAAGCTGAACGGAGGAATTGAAAGATGCGAGGAGACTTTCCGTCGAAGGTTTTTTTGTTTGTGGTCGCTCTATACCTTGCAGGATTGTTCGACGGTACCGATTTATTAGAGGCACAGTGAACCCCAGTACCGATGGAGCAGGGACATTCCTGGAAACATTGTCACCTGATGTCGCCCACCCCACGAATCGAACACGGATCTCCTGCTTAGCTGATCGTTCAATAGACTTATAGAGCAACAGACAAAATAACTTTTCGACGAAAAGTCTCCGCGGAGCTTTCCCTTCTTCCGTTCTGCTCGGCCCATAATAAAGCATGCTCCACTCTGCCCCTCCTCTCCACGCTGGTGTACGGTGCACAGGAGTCGCGGGTGTGCGCCAGCTTTCTTGCTTGTCGTTCCACCTCTTTTCGCACATTTTTCTACCATTTTATTTTCAACAGGACAGATATACACAAACACAGACATGTGTATAAGATATGTACACAAACATCCATATATTACTCAGGATTAGAATAAGGCACTCCTGGAGTCATAGAGGTCTAGTGGTCAAATTTTCAAAAGAGATACACTTGTGCTTATAACTTTATTTTTACATAATTTATTAACTACATAAAACACTTTTCCATAAACAGAAATGCGTTTTTCTTCACAAGCAGTGCTTTCACTATGGAGTGGTCACAGCCATACGTTGCGACGAAAGAGGTCCCAGGTTCGAACCCTGGTAAAGGCATGGATATTGTGTTACTCTTACTCAAGGCTTCTAGTTTCTGCAGAGCTACAAATTTCAGTCATCGCAATATTGAATGTATTCAGTACAATATCAAAGACGTGTATATCACAAATGCATTGTTCTCTTGAATTTAACCTGATAACAATGGCACATGGTGCATGGTCATGCTGTATCATGTGGCACCGAGTATTCAATCATTTATTTTTTGTCTAAAGTTATTGGGGTGAGTACTCATTGTACTAGTACATGTATTCAGAAGATATTGAAGTAGGGGAGAGTCCTCGAAAATGGTGACACTAACAGAGTTTGGTCCACCAAAAGCAATGTTATCAATGAAAAATTTTTTGAATCTTTTTCTTTTCTGAGTAGGTTCTAGACTATCAGGAAACAAGGTTGTTTGTGTTTGAAATACATTACAGAAGGAAAAAAAAATATTTTTCTGGGAAATTTGCAATGTCCCCGTTTTGGACAACCGGTTGGGTAAAATGGGGTACTCATATAAAACAATGTAAATTCGAGATCTAATGTAAAATTTTGTTACAAAATATTTTTAAAAGAACAATAATCAAGTTAATCATGAAAAATACAATAAAATTATATGACAAGAAGTATTTTTGTAATTTAAAATATATACATTAACTAAAAATTTCGTATACTTAATTTAAATATTCCATAATCAACATAATATCACAGATTTGTCTGAGAATTGTAGCATAGGCCCTAAAATCCAGATTCGACTAATAAGATTGTAAAACGTTTTTATTTTCGATCTTGTTCCGAAAATTTTGGATTTGAGTCACTGTTAGGTCAGATGTATCTGTTGTTTCTGTAGGATGTTTTGTCAATAAACACTAAACTGTATATATTCCAGTTAAAGAGTAGATATACTACATGGTTTGTAGTCTGTGCTAACCTGAACATATATTGATGTTCAACTGTTTTGTTCTCAATTTCTTTTTTTTTTCTTTTTTTTCATCACTTGTGTTCGTCCGAGTTAATTCTCGGAATTAAAACTGCAGATGTTCTTCATTAACCCAACAGTTTCACCTGCTTCATCTATTCATTATCATTCATCCTCATCGTCGCTTTTAACATACGGAGACAGGAAGTCCCCCCCCCCCCCACATTGTACCGCACCATGAAGACATATTTCAGAGAGATGTGGAGGTAGGCCCAACACATTCTCGATCTCGGCCATTTGTGAAGGAGGTGTGATCACCTCACCCGCTACCCATTCATTTGAGGCTGCGTGTAAACCAGAGCCACCTTTTGCAGTGATATGCTAAGATCAACCACCACGGGAATCGAACACGGGTCTCCCGCGTGGCAATCAGACGCCCTGCCGACTAGACAACCGCGGCTGCAATGGAGGCAGAAACTCGACACTGAATAAACATTACAAAGCAAGATTTCTCGGCAAGACTCCTCCACGACGCAGAATCAATCTCGGCCATCGTTCATTAACGATTCTCCTATCAGGCTTCCGCTCCCAAGAACACATCCTTACCTCAGCAAAGTTTGCAAGGCAATTTATATTACCGCTCTGAGGGAGGTCCCTAATTTCCCATATACCACTCTATTTGCTCCAGAAAGACGGTTCCGGCCCCCTGCGCAGACATAAAATCCTTTCTTCCTTCCCGCTCCAAACGCTCTCCAGTGTTGCCACATCTGAGGACATAATTTCCCTTTGTATGTTGCAACATTTCCCTTCATATACAAGGGAGGGTCAAATTAAAAACCTAAATTTATTTTTGTTTCTTATCTAGTAGATTTCTGTATCTAGGGTTGCACACGTATTCTGCATTTTAGCACAGACCTATTGCTGATCCATATACAGTTTCAAATTTGAGTTAGTGCCTGTTTACTTTAAGAAGAATAAGACCACGTGCAGTCACTTATGAGCCACTCCGAAGGCCTTTCCACCCATCTGCCTGAGAACTGAGGCCATTGTCTAACTTTCTCCTCCATTAGTAAACTTGCTGGTGTTTTAAACATGCACAGGGATATTGAATTTTCATTTGCCGAAACATTCTGTACGTTTTAGTCTGACAGAGGGCAAGAGATCACTTCTCTTCACTGGTGCAAGTGTGTAGAGGAGGCGCCATCTTTACAATGACAAAAATGGCGTTTTGAAGCTCACTTGATCTGTGTTGCAGCCATGAGACTGCCTTATGAATAACAGTTGATACCTCATGTAAATTTGAGCTGTATACAGTCTGTCCTGTATATTTTGTCTCGTATGACTCGTGTTAGAAATCACATAATAATAAAAACAATTCTTCATCTTCTTCTTAAAACACCATTAAGCCTTGTTTCCATGATATGAAAAACTCAATATGCTGACCAAGGCAGAATTTTTTTTATTTTAAAACATAAACTAAACGTAACGTTTGAACCTTCTAGCAAGGTCTTCTTCAGACTCTGTACCAAGTACAAATGGAACAAGGCACAAACCAGGAAGATATATATATACACAAAAATCACTTCCCTCCAGACACAAGAGAGAAAGAAATGCGATATTTAAACACACGAGAGAAACAGGATATGACACAGAGTGGGATGAGGCTAAGCAAATAGGAAGGGAGAAGAGAGTACTAGTGAGAAAATGGAAGGAGGCCAAGGAAATAGAGAAGAAAGGGGAAGAAGACACAATGCACTGGAATGGGGAACTGAAGATAAACAAAGAATGGAAGAAGTTGTTAGAAAGTGTGTAAAGGACAAAAGAAAAAGAGGAGAGAAGAAGGAAGAAGAATGAAGAAAGAAAGGATAAGGAAAAAGAGCGTGAGATAAAGAGTCAACGACTTTCCAGATGAAAGGAAATGTTTAGCTAAATCGCCTGTCAAGTGAACGTACAGCTGACAAGGGAAAGCCACCTGCTAGAATGTTCCAGAAAAAACAACTTTCTAATTATCATGTGTCTGGAGGGAAATGATTTTTGTGTATATGTATATATCTTACTTTTTTGTACCTTGTTTCATTTGTACTTGGTACAGATTCTGAAGAAGACCTTGCTAGAAGGTTGAAACGTTACGTTTAGTTTATGTTTTAAAATACGTAAAATAAATTTCTGTCTAGGTCAGCATATTGAGTTTTTCATATATTCTTCTTATTATTAGTATTATTATTATTAGTAGTAGTAGTATTTGAAGAATTTTCGCTAGCCCATTGGCATGATGTCTCAGGTTCTAACCCTAGTGAGGCATGAATGAACACTTGTCTCTATTCTATTGGTCAGTTCATCAATTCATCATTCATCCATACTATTGTTACAAACCCAAAATGTAGAAAAGTGGTGTAAAGTAGACTTATACGCAGAGGGTTGGAAGCAGGCTGGATTGAAATAAATCCGGTTGAAATAAATCGCTATTTAAATCATGTGATTTTAAAAAATCAGATTTAAATTACATTAAAGAATTAATTTATAGAATAATGTACATAAGGATTTTGTAGACATCAGAATCACTTTTGGTGAAAATACATAAATCTCATAATCATTGAATGATGTTTATTAGGCTCTAAGAAAGGGAAAAAATATATGAACTGATGTGGTAAAGCTCATAGAAATGTAATACGTAAAGTGCCAACACACTTACATTGCTCTTGATTAAAATTCAATAATTTTTATTGGCAAATTAAATCACATTTTGATTCCTTTATTCAAACTGTTCCAATATTTTTCAGGGTCGTTTATCAGAAAAAGCCTTTCTATGTAGAAAGAACATGTATTAGGCGTTGCGGATACGAAGGGCGAACTCATCAAGAGTACATTTTGAGACAAATGTGTTTCAAGTTGAAAGGCACGGGCCAAACTCAACAAAAAACTTTGGAAATCACACCGGAAACTTTCCGATCTATTCTTACCACGTTTTGTGGAGTTAGCACTGTTCCTAACAACTTGAAACTCATTTCCCTCACAATGTGCCTTTGTTGAGTTCGCCCATCGTATCTGCAACGCCTCATATCTATATGTATGGTTCCAAAAACCATACAAGGAATTTTAAGCGTTCTTCTTTAAAAAATAAAAAATAAATCGATTTAAATCATAAAAAATCGATTTAAAACAAAATATACATGAAAAATGTTTTTTTAAATAAAAATCATGATTTTTATTCACCCTGATTGGAAATATGAAGGAGCAGCAGGAAATGATGGATACAAAATTGAAGCCTAATATACTCAGTCTGATATGTTCCAATTTACTCTAAATTTTGATATATTTCATAGAATTTCCCACTTGCATTCAAATTCGGTCGAAATTTCCCTCAAGAAGGAAGTTTCCCTCACGTGGCAACACTTATGCTCTCTGACCTCGGGCGAAGATTTGGAGAGGTTCCGGGATGATTTATGCTTCTTAGCGATCGACCTGGGGCCAGAGCCCCCTAATCATGTCCTCCCCGAATCTGTCCTAATTGAATAAAAACCCGCGACGAAAATAGTTGGCGAAGTTCGCGAGGAGTTGAAAATTTCTTAAGATAGAGTTCCTAATCCCAGATGTGTCTCTGTGCCCTCTTGTAGAATACTAACGGCTCTTAATGAGAGTCTGGGCTATTCCTCTTCTCTCTGAACGTGGCGCATGCGCTATGCTTCGATTCTCCTGACCCTGCCGAAAGACACTCCTCAAGTCCCTTATTTCCAATGCTACCATTTGTTCTTCGTGATAGAATTATTATAAACAAGAGCCCGTATTGATTGACTGGTTGAATTTAAATTGTTGGGTACGTTGACACTTCAGGCCATTTCGAACCTTCAATGTATACGGAAAAAATATACTTTAATCTAAAATTCATACTTAAAAATTTAAATCAAGGGGTGTAAAAAGCCCCTTGGTAAAAGTTAAAAGTGCACAAGACAAACACAATTCATTAAAAATTAAGAATATACTAAAAGCTTTCTCACAGACAATTGAAGAGACCAGCTCTTCGAGGGGAAAAAAATGATAAAACGCCGTCTTCTCCCAACAGGGATGACAAACAATTGGGAACATTAAAAGTCTGCCTGAGAAAAGCAAGAAGCACATTCAACAAGAATATGCAGAATACTTAAAACGACAAACACGACACATTGGAGGGTCCAGCCCTTGCAGCAAGTGACCATAAAAATTATGCATATTTTAAACATGTTTTCATAAATGCATATAGCATTTATATAAGACTTAGATGAGCTGGTCATGTGGCACTAATGGTAGAGGAAAGAAGAGTTTACAGGATTCTTGTTGGGAAATCTGATGGTTAGAGACCTGTAGGAAGGCCAAGACGAAGCTGGAGGGATGACGTTGAGATGGACTTAAAGGAAATCGGTAAGGATGGAAAAGATTGGATTGATCTTCCCCAGGATAGGGACAGATGGAAGGCTTGTGGTGCTGCAGCCATAAACCTTCTGGTTTAAGAATGTTAGAGAGTAATTAAGTAGGTACGCATTTATATATGCATTTCTTGCATATTTTAGAACAAACACCCAGTACCAAAACTGTATTTTACATCTATGTGTTGGTCGTATTACCTTGTTAGTGAAAGAACTTCACATTCTTTTCCGTGACTGCTGTTTATTCTCCAGTTTCTTTCGCAAACGAAGGAGGTAAGATTTCTTTCGTCGTCCTTGTGGGAACAATCAACAACTCGTTTTTCAAAAGAGGAACGCCAACAATGCAAGAGATAGTGTATGGATGATCTTGAACATGGTGTGTCAGACACTGCAGCCTTAAAATATTGTCCAATTGTATCTTGTGAAGTAGAGCGAGTTTTCTACGAGTATAAAAACATTCTTGCCGAAAACAGGAGCTTTAAGGTTGAAAAGTTTAGATATCATCTTGGAATATAGTGCAATCCTTATCTGTAACTTTTCTTTCATTTCCAAAAGAGCAGCCTAAAGTAAAGAAGAGCGTGTGGAAGAATTCAGAATTGCAACCTTTACATTTATTACATGTTAAATCGTATGATCCGGAAAGAACAAATATCTCTTTACATGTAGCGTATTTGCGTAACTGAGAGAAAACATTTTTAAAAAGGCAAGGTGTTTTTCAAAAGTGCATATCCATCTGCATATTTATAACCTTTTGGGTGCATATTTAAAGTGCATAACTATCCTTGCCTTATTAATAAAGTTGTAAGCAATGGTCATGCGTTCGGTTCCCAGTGGTAGTACGGATTATTTTTCAAACTGAATATACTAAAATGTTGAAGGTAGAAATGGTACCAAAGACGGTCAGTTTTCGTTACGGTTTTACAGTAACATACCCTTCGGTATGTGGGATAGAACTGAGTTGATCATTCATCCTCGTTTATGGAGGAACTCGCTATTCAGGGTAAGCTTGATGGTAAGGTTCGAGAGGTACTAATTACACACATATGAATAGCAAATACAACACTTGAGTTTTAAACCCCACAGCAGCTGATGTTCTGCGCAGTATGGTTATGGTCGTGACTGTACAAAGAGTCTGACTTGCGACTTGCTCTAACACGTTCTCGCCCCACTCGTTCTCATGTCTCTCTCTCTCTCTCTCTCTCTCTCTCTCTCTCTCTCTCGCTCTCTCTCTCTCTCTCTCTCTCTCTCTCTCTCTCTCTCTCCGTAATGCTTATAATTAACTGACCACTGACTCCCGTCCTCCCAGACATTTATTCCGATCGAATTTACTAACAATGCGGAATCAGTTACCTGAAGTCTCTTCCTTGATTGCAATTGCTTACACCTGTTTACAACGATGGCGATCAAGGAAGCTCGGAAATGTTTCTAGATATTTCCTGTCTGGAAGAGTGATGGCTAAATGTTTGGGGTTTGGAGTTCTTTGTGCTTAATATTTTCAATGATTTTATAGACTGTTACGCTACTACTGTAAAGACATCAAATTTTTTTCAGGTAGTAACGGCCTCTACATAGTTTCTGTAATGTCATAAAAATTCGAGCTGTTGTTCTAAGCACATTCATTCATTCATTCATTCATTGTTTTCTGCCTAATTGGCAGGTTTTTTACTGCAATCTCCAGCTTTCCCTATTCTCCGCCTTACGCTTCGTAATAGCATACGACCCAGTTAATTTAATATCATCCATAAGCTGATATCTCTTTCTTCCACGGACTTTTCCTCCTTCAACCAATCCCTCCAAGGGATCCCTTAGCAGGCAGTTCCTTCTTAGACAGTGTCCTAACCAGTTTCTTTTCCTCTTCTTGATGGTCTATAGTATATATATCTTTTTTCACCAACTCTTTTCAGTACGGCTTCGTTTCTTACCTTGTCCGGCCATTTTACACGCTCCATTTTTTCGCTTGTCCACATTTCAAAAGCTTCGAGTCGTTTCTCTTCATTTCTTCTCAACGTCCAGGATTCTGCACCATAAAGTGCTACACTCCACACAAAACATTTCACTAATCTCTTCCTTAGACCTAAGTCCATTGGTCCACAAAAAACATTTTTTCTTCTATTGAAAGCTTCTTTTGCTATTGCGATTCTCATTTTCACTTCTTGTTTGCAGCTCATGTCACTGCTTATAGTGCATGCGAGGTACTTGAAGCTATCCACTTGCTGGATTCTTAAGCACATTATATGCACAAAATAGCTAATCTGCAATGAACCTACATAGAGAATCTCGAATGTAATTTTAAGGATTCAGTTTAAAGAATGTATGCATGCGTGTGTATGTTCGTTATTTTCTGGTTTTATGAAGAAAAGTCTCACAAATAATAATTATTTTCATTATTTTATTATTTTTTTTACGCTTACCAACATTCGTTCACACGTAGAGAATATATGTGTTAATAAACTTGTCTTCATAATGTTCTTATTTTCATTTCATGCCTTGATTTAGTCGCTATTAAACCTTGCAATATGTGTTCTTTCTTTGGTATCTTTGTCATCTACTTTTATTCCATAATAAATAATGACAAGAGCAGAAATCCGTGGCGGAGTGGTTAGCACAGCGTGCTACGACGTCAGGATAATGGATTCGGATACAGACCTGAGCATTGATGTTCTCTGTGAGCGTCCCTTCATCAATTTCTTCATATCATCACTCATCCTCATCTTCGCGATCAGAGAGAAGTGGCAGAAAGCCAAATCAATCAAAGCCAAAGTATGTTCTCTTCCTTTGACTTCTCCATTCTACAAAGGTCTTCACGTGGGAAATCTGAACATTGGGTGCAATTATACCGTGCGTTCATTTCGATCTGCAGCCGAGAGATCGGGAGAAGCGTGGCGGGCGGCGCTGACGGAGATGCCGACATTTGCGGCCTGTAATGCCCGCTTATTTTTATAGACATATGCAGACATTTATATAAATATTGCAAAACGATCACTAACCTGTGTTATAACACGCAAAAGTTCTGTAATTCATCCAAGTTCTGCTCTTATATGCACAAATAAATACGCTTTAGAAACGATGTTAAGAGCCACAGATAATAAAACATTTTAATCATAGTTTTGACCAGTAACGTCCTGCTTAAGTTTATATCCTTGAAAGAGTTTTGTGCCGATGGGGATCGTTTGGAGGTTTTGAATGTGCAACACTGTATCAAGATTACGCTGCAGAAGAAACCGTTAAAAGTCAATAGTGTTCGTGATCTTCCTTGCAATCCGAAATCTCCGAGCTCGAGTTTTTTGTTCCTTCGCGACTAGATGAAGACAGAGTTATAAATATAGTGGCGAGCAATGTAAACCAAGAGCGTGTTAATTTCGTACTGTGCGCAAGAGTGTTATTCTTGGTTACTTGCAGTTACTTGTTTGTGTTATTGTAGTGTGTATGTGTGACGTGTCAGTGAGACGATTGGAATGCCAGCCGCAAGATTCATGTTAGAACAAAGATTTTTTTATGTATGACACGTACCTACGTGAAAACAAACTCGTGTCGAGACGTGTGTAGGTAATTTGTACAGAAATTCCCATGCGTTTCAACTCCACACAGAGATACGGTTAGACATCTTGTCCTTAAATTACGAGAAACTGTATCGTTAAATCTTAAAACACCTAAGCAAAAACGACGGATTCTAACCGAAGCAAAACTCGATGATATTGGTGCAGCGTTAGAACGTTCTCCAAACAAACCTCTACGCCGTGTTTCACAAGAGGTGGGCGTGTCAAAATCATCGGCACATACAGTCACTAAGCTACTAAAATTAAAACCATACTCTTATAACACAGGTTAGTGCTCGTTTTGCAATATTTATATAAATGTCTGCATATGTCCATAAAAATAAGCGGGCATTTCAGGCCGCAAATGTCGGCATCTCCGTCAGTGCCGCCCGCCACGCTTCTCCCGATCTCTCGGCTGCAGATCGAAATGGACGCACGGTATTTGTGATAGCAAATTCTATACAGAAAAGTCTTACAAATAATACTAATCACTATTGTTTCAGATTATTGACAAACGTTCACACGTAGATGATAAAATGGTTATTAAAATTTCTTCGTAATAGTTTCTTTTCATTTGATATCTTGTTTTCGACGCCATTAATCCTTGCATAGTTTTTTATGCTTTTAATCCATAACAAATAAGTAAATTATCTTTGTTTAATTCCTTAGAACTCAAAACCCCTGCAGCTTATGCAACGTGCCAATTCATATTGTACTGTGGGTTGCCTACCGGTGAGGATCTAGCTGAAAATGCGAAGATCAGATAACTCGAGCCAAGGTACAGAAGGTCAAAATAATAAAGACTATCCTGTTCCATCCCATTCTAAATCAATTAAGCGCGTAAATTATTCACGCATAATACGCAGCCTCGCACGTCCTCTCGATTCGTTATGCGAGGACAAAGTTCGGATCGAAGGAGTCAGAAGTTAACGAAAATTTCAATATCGAGCGAGCGGCGCGTGTGGATAAGATAAAGTGAGAGGGCGTCGGAATTTCTCCTCGGGGATTGGCGCGAACCTTCCCGGAATTTATTCATCGGTATTAGGAGGTTCGAGTTTATGTTCGGGTGGTGTATTTTAAAGAAATATCGACCGCAGAGAAAGATACACGCCGTGATATCGAATCGTACGAAATGTCAGCTTATTGTGTGCTCTCCTTCGGAAAGAAATGGACGTCAATGTATACTCCACAGGTTGAAAGATGTGATATGGGATTATCACAAGCTGATACATTTATTGATTGATTGATTTCGTTCATTTTACTTCGATTTTCTTACAATTTTTGCTAATCCCGAAGATAAGGTCCATTTGATTAATTATTTTTATTTATTTTATTTATCGTCACTTTTCTGCCGCTTTTGGCTGACCTCGACGATGAGGATTAGTTGATGATACGATGAAATTGATGAAGGGACACTCACAAAGAACACCCATGCACAGGCTGGGATTCGAACCCGGACCCCTGGCATCATAATATGCAACGACAACAACTCTGCCACGACGGTGAGCGAAGATAAGAATGAGTAATGAAATTGATGAATGCACGCTTACATAAACGCCAATTCTTATATCGGGATTCTAACCAAGGACCCTTTATGTCAAAGATATCTGTGCTGACCACTCCGCTAAAGAAACCGGGCAATTTAGTTCTATTCTAAATTATATTTTCGTTGGACAGTTTTAGTTTCATTCTAAACTATATTCTCAATTGGCAGATTTATTTCTATTGTAAATTCTATTCTGGATTGGCAGATTTTGTTCTATTCTAAATTATATTTTCAAGTGATAGATTTAATTCTGTTACTGATATTCTTAGTATTTTTAAATCAATAATTAAAGGGTCAATCAATTGAATTTATGTAACTTTTAACCACGTTTTAGAAGGCGTGCAAACCTATGAAATTTCATGATTATATACCTTGGGTCAAGCGTCACGATCGGATACTATTTTAAGTCCAAGAACAAAGTTTTGCAAGCGAATTAAACGTGGAAAGTTGTAATAATTCGACTCTTTGATAGATTCAGTCAATTCCAATACTGTGGTTAAAAAACAGGTTTTCTGATTCTGGCTGTGGTCCTCCGTAAACGAAAAGATCAAGGAAAATGGTATGAACTCTCTTCAGAAATTGCCGTGTCTTCAGAATAATCCTTCCCGAAATGTTGAGGCGGGCACGTCTACCCACGTGGCAGCAAAGCCAGCTTTGCGCCGAGGAGGATGGTCAATATATTGAGACATTCGACGTTGAGCATGAGTGGCTTTGAAGTATACCCGTACTCCATAGAATTAGCGTCTGAGGGCTCAAACCAAATGGAGTGTGATACTCACCACACCATTTTCAAACACCGTGCAAGATCATCAACGTGGGAAGCCCTACCTGCATCGTCCCTATGCGGCTTCAAGTGACAATGCCTCCGTGGCGTAATGGTTAGCACAGCGCGCTACGACGCAAGGGATCCGGGTTTAGAATCCCGGTCTGGACATGGATGTTCTTTGTTTTGGTGCCTCCATCAATTTCATCGATTTATTGATTGATTGAGTTTATTTTACTTCGCGTTTTGTGCCTCTTGGCTAATTTGCGAAGATGGGGATGAGTGATGAAATGATGAAATTGATGAATGCAAATTCACAAACAACCAAGCCAGAGCGGGATTCGAACCCGGGACCCTTAGCGCGCAGCGCTAACCACTCGGCCACAGGATACAGCATCAATTTCATCATATCATCACTCATCCTCAATGTCGAGATTAGCCACAATGGCATGAAAGCGACGTTAAATAACAATAATACAAATACAATGACGACGAGAACTATATATAACCTGCTTTACATTTTGTAATTGCCTTAAACTTAGCTCCAAGGCGTATTCTCTTCGATCTCTCTATTTATTTTCCTCGCCATGTAAACGTTCTCGCTGCAGTTACTCTGGTATTTCCAAATTGTGCTTTAAACTTTACCCACGCGCAGAATTAGATCAATAAATTCAATAAAGTCTGCTTATAAATAATAATAAAGACAGAGTAAAGCGAGAGGCAACAGTTGCCGGGGGGGCTCCCACCCCCTCTCATCCCCCTCCCCGTCCCTGGGGTGTGTTGGAGCTTAAAATTGAACGAAACAAACATGAGGCTGGTTCGCTCGAAATGACGTCAACAAATGCAATAATGGGAAGCTAAAACGTCATTGCGTTTGGGGCAATCGATCACGTGCCGAGCGTTAACCAATCAGATGTCATCTCCCAGGACAAAGTCAATTCGTGTCTCGCTCGTTGCCGCAACAATATTTACGGGGAAAGCTCTCCCAAGCGATTCGTCAATCTGTTTTGCTGCGCGCCGAAATTTTTCATCGCTGTTATTTGGCGGGAAAAAACTTCAGGAGCTTGTTTTTAGCGGGTAAATCCTTGTGAGATTATGCAAATAACTCGCAACTAAAGTTAAAGCAGACGTATGCTTGCACCTGAAAATTTAAAGAGGTGTTGTTCGCTTACAATTCATGCACTGAAAGACAGGGAAGTCGCGTGCCTTTTCAGTCAGGCAGGGCACATTTTTCTTTTGGGTGGGGAAGGGAGGGGCAGTTTACCTCTATATTCCTCTTTAAGGTTTTTGAGGGGAGTTTCTTGATATGGAGTAAGTAAATTGCTCGAACAATTTGGAATAAAATTAACATTCTGATCAAGATATCTCTCCAAAGAGCATTAAATACTCACTACGTAGGAATACGAAAAATCAGCAACATATGGAACAAATTACATAAATAAAAAAAACTCGAATACTGACGTCGGAACCCTATACGCTTGCAGTAACTAAACTTTGGGTAGATACTGGAATGATTAGAAAAATGTTACACTGCAGTTTCTCTTTCATTGTCAATGAATTGAAAGGCGTAGATATTAAAGTTTCTACATGTTTCAATGTCATATTCACCAAGTATCCACTAATATCAATGACTAACTAGGAAGATGATGCAGCGTTAAGTTCAGTTACAACACTTTACATTGGCCATGTACCCCCAAGAAAGTTCGTTTATACTTACGAAGATATTCTGCATGTCAAGTTGCTGGAACACAGACACAATTACACAAATAAATAAACACGTACAGTAACTATAAAATCGCGAAAAACTAATTATTTCATAAGCGACCAATACGCACAGACGGAACGCAACGCAAACTCACACACTAACTCAAATCCAAATCCGTATTACAATGGGAAGAAAGGAGGATCTTTTTAAAAATACGAGGGACTAGTTTGTGCAATAAAAAGTGTTGTCAACTTTTCAGGTCGCCGGAAAAAGAGCGAAGAAAAGCATTCGAGGGATATTTTTCTCTCTTATTGCTACAGGCTGAAAGAACGAATGAACTGCCTGCCAAGCGTTGGAAACACTGAACGGTGAACTAGGCAAACAAAACATGAATGGGCAGGGCACCTCGTTCACTGCCCAGAGACGGCTACGAATTTTGCGCTTTTCCATTGTGAGGGGACCGTCCCTTGCCTATGCTGTAAATGTTTGGATCAGTCAGTGACGTCACGTCTCCGGGGCAGAGCCGAGATTTTACTCTCTCCAACAGGACGTAGAAATATATTAACCTCGCACAGGGTGCATACCCTGTAAGTCTGGTTGCAGCAACGTAGGCGTTGAGGGAAAAAAACAAAAAAAATATTTACGCGTATATACCGATCGTCTCTTCAGATGAACTTTTTATGTTAAAATTGTTGTGGGGCAGTGCCCTAGTTGCCCTTTTTTGTAGCATCGCCACTGCTGAAAAAACTTCTTTAGTCATTTTTCGAAACTTGTGAAGCCAAGAATTCGTTTGCATGAAGGGAAAATTAAATTACGCTGAATCTAAATAACTCTCTACCCTTCTTGAACCCGAAGGTCCATGTCCAGGCAAAACAGGCCATCCATCTGTCCCTATCCTGAGCAAGTTCTATATACTCTTCTCCATGCCTACCGATTTCCTTTGGACCCATCTCAATATTATCCCTCCATCTTCGTCTTGGTTTTCCTACTGGTCTCTTACCATCAGGTTTCCCAACAAGAATCCTGTAAACTCTTCTTTCCTCTACCATTCATTCTACATGGCCTGCCCACCTAAGTCTTCTTGATTTAATCATTCTAATATTGATTGATTGATTGATTCGATTTATTTTACTTCGCTTCTTGTGCCATTTTTGGCTAATTTGCGAAGATGGGGATGAGTGATGATTTGATGAAATCGATGAATGGACACTCACATACATCCATGCCCAGGCCGGGACTCGAACGCGGGACCACTGGCGTATCCATTGTTTGTCAATACGATGTGAACTTATCGCTAGAAGTTTTCAAGAACTGGCTTGTATGTAAATTTGCTACATTCGGTCCTACCCAGTGCCATGCTGTTCCAGGGTGCAGTCATGTACAGTCACTGGCAATAAAAATGGGAAACGTAGATCCTGAAATACATGTTCCCTTACAGGCGTTATGTGTGTTGCCTAACTCTACGGTGGTGGTAGTCGCCATAGAAAATTTGCTATTAAAGTTCATTTGTCGTCGTAAAGTAGGCAACACACATAACGATGCAGAGAAGCGAGAATTTCAGTATGTAGTTGTCCCATTTTTTTGCCGGTGAGTGTACACTTTGAGTTGTAATGAAATGGCAAAATGTAGAGCCAACACTGATATTTCCCTCTGAACAAAAATCAAAGTTCAAGATTATTTAGCGGGGAAACTAATGTAATATCAGATCTATAATTTGCATGAGATGCTGAAGAAGGTACAGAACATAAAATGTAGCTCCAAAGGCACTGAAAACATGTTTCTTAGCTCAGCTTTCTATCGTTTTTCTTAGCTGAGTTATCATTATTGAGGGCTAAAGATGGTAAACGTTGTAAGTGCCAAAAGCGAAAGTGTTGGGAAATCGCATCGTTCCGCACATCAGTCTGTAAGAACGTTCACTAGTGACCTCTTTACACGTCCTTTGAACTACTTAGAGGGCTACCAGCTACTTTTCACGTTTACCACATTATAAAGCATGGCACATTTCACAGTTTAACGTGGAAAACGGTGTTTGAATTATTGTGGCACTTACATCGTTTACCAATTTTAGTCTTCAATTCTAGAGTGTTCGGGAAAGCAAACTTTTTTAGTAAAAAAAGGCAAACTTTTACGGTCGATAGATTTGTTACGTTCATGCTTTAATAATAAACATTGTACACACGACATACATGTTGGAACATCACTGTTAAGAATTATAACACGTAACCAATACATTTTACTTATAATGTTCTCCTTAATTGATCGTGAGATTTAAAACAACAGACTTTCCCAAACAACTTAGAATTATCGAAACATCCTGCAAAGGCGAAAAAAATGCCAGAAGGCATAAAACAAAAATGGCCGCCACTTCAAAACAATGTTAAGTTTTATATGAATAATGCCGGTTTTGAACTACCATTGCATAAAGGTTACAAAAACAAAATTGTGATTTTCATTTTAAAGAAATAGTCAAGCAACCTGTACTTGATTCGATTGACCAGTAAACCATCAGCTTCAATTGATGCTCGTACCTTCTGCAGTCGCCAAACATAGAATTCGGATTTCAACTTATCCCTCCGTTCTGCTTACTCTAATCCAAAATAATACCTGCAGAGTTTATCCAGAGTTAACGACGCAATTACTAGATGGTTTTGTAATACGAGTTAAGCTTTCGAGCAATTTCCTGATACGGCTTCTTCTCAGGCAACGTCGGAGCAAACAATTGGAAGAGATCTGATCATTTAGATAATCTAGTTACACTACAGGGTGGGTCAAAAGTCGCAATACACCTAAATAAAAGAAGCCACTATGGGGATAGGTGTCAGTGAGTGTTGGATATGCGTGTTGTGGGTGGGGGAAAACTTTATGATGAGGTTGATCTTGACGGCCGCCATCTTGAAGTCCGCCATCTTGGATTCAACTTCATTTTTTTAAATTGGAAGGGGGTCGTGTGACACATAATTTTAGGCTAGAATTTTGTCAGGAATTAAATGGTGTTGTCCATTTTGACGTATCTTTATTCGTGTAGGAGTTACAAAGGTTTTCTCTTCGTTACAGGTTGACAGGACAACATGAAACTAAGCGACGCTGAACGGGTTGAGATCATCCTAATATCAGGGCAAAGAAGTTCTCGCACCATTGCAGCCGATTTCAACGCTCGCCATCCAGACCGACATCCAATTTCCCACGCCACAGTTGCATCACTGCTGTCCCGGTTCACTGCCACAGGGAGTGTGAAAGATACGCCACGGTCTGGGAGGCCACGTTCATCAACAGATGAGGCGACAACCATCGCCGTGTTACGTAGCTTCGCCCTCAGTCCCACAAGGAGTGTGCGTAGCATGTCTCATGTGACTGGTGTTGGCAGATGCTCCATACGCCGGATCTTGAAGACACATCATTTTCATCCATTCAAGCTGCAGTTATTACACCACCTTTCTGAAGACGATCCTGACCGCCGACTTCAGTTTGCGGAATGGGCAACAGCACAGCTTGCAGATAACCCACAGTTCGCCCAGAATGTGCTCTTTACGGACGAAGCTAACTTTTACATTAACGGGGAGGTTAACAAGCAGAACCTGCGTTATTGGTCAGACAGTAACCCACATTGGACTGATCCATCCAAGATGGTTGGACATACCAAAATCATGGTGTGGTGCGGGATCTGGGGAACACGGGTCATTGGTCCTGTGTTCATCCACAACAATTTGAATGTCGACAGGTACAAAGAGATGTTGGAGGAGCTGGTGTTCCCATCCGTAGCGACGGAGGATGGTGACTTCCGCTTATGGTTTCAGCACGACGTGGCACCACCTCACTACGGTCTGCAGGTACGTGGAGTACTCAATGAACAGTTTCCACAGCGCTGGATTGGCCGTCGAGGTCCAGTGGAGTGGCCTGCAAGATCCCCCGATCTCACTCCCCTGGACTTTTACCTATGGGGCCACCTCAAAGCCATGGTGTATGCGGTCAAAATCAATGATCTTCGCCACCTGGAAAAGCGTATCATTGATGCATGTGCGGCTATTACACCAGATGTCCTGTTAGGTGTGCATACGGAGTGGCAGAAGAGAATGGAAATGACTGTCCAGCATGAAGGAGGCCACATCGAACACATCATGTAAAGTGTGCCACTTTTCAAAAATTGAAAAAAGAAACCTTTGTAACTCCTACACGAATAAAGGTACGTCAAAATGGACAAGACCATTTAATTCCCGACAAAATTCTAGCCTAAAATTATGTGTCACACGACCCCCTTCCAATTTAAAAAAATGAAGTTGAATCCAAGATGGCGGACTTCAAGATGGCAGCCGTCAAGATCAACCTCATCATAAAGTTTTCCCCCACCCCCAACACGCATATCCAACACTCACTGACACCTATCCCCACAGTGGCTTCTTTAATTTAGGTGTATTGCGACTTTTGACCCACCCTGTATTATTTTCTCATATATCCTTTGCTCTAAAACAATTGTTGAAGCGATCTTAATAATCAACAGCTGATCCGTCTTCGAGGCTTTATTCGTAAATACTAACGGACACGTAAATACTAACGAGTGGTTAGCGTAACGCTATAATGTCAGAAGTCCTAGGTTCCAATCCATATATTCTTCTTCCTTCCATAAATTTCATCATATCATCACTCATTATCATCGTCGCGATTAGCCACAAGTGACAGAAAAGCAACGCTAAATAACAAAAATTGAATCAAATTAAAACTAACTGCCGTGTACCTCCAAGATGGCAAAGCGAAAACGTTGTTGACTTCGAAACGTGGTGCTACTGATTCCATAACCGGTGGACGCAATTCAACAGTGATTTGGATGCCATTTTCCACTGAAGGTCCAGTCCCGATTAGCCTATCTGTCTCGAGTCGACTTAAAACAAACTTCCAAAAATATTGTGTTACAGAAAATGTTTATTCCTGTTAAATTTTTACTATTGAATTATGTTATCATGCATAACCTAACCGGCATGTAACAGACGGCCCTTCCAAAGACATGGAAATGCCAACCTCCCTCCTCCTGTATTTTACAGACTAGCGAGGCTCTGGCGTCTGAACTCACAGCCAGTATAATTCGCTGTGGGACTTGTGTCCTGTCATCCATATACGTTTGTCATTGACCCGTCATCCTTCTCATCTTCCCAATTAGACGAAAGTGGCTGAAAAATGAAGTAAATCAGATCAATTAATCAATGAAAGCTTTACCTAGATTAGCCTAATGAAACGTAAATATAACATAACTCTACATTCCATTTTCAATTTGTGCACAGTTATTGAGTAATAGTGTGCATATGGTATACAATTTTTGAAAGGAATTAAAAGGCCTGTTTTTGAGAAAGTGTCTACCCTGATTTTGAATACATCTCCTTCTTAAAATTTCACCCGTGACATAGACATGCTATATCTCGTGTGCAGGAGCTCTAGAAGACTTTTACAAAAGCGTCTGAATTAATTTTGTAGGTGCTCTGATAGCCAAAATATTGAAATTTAAAGTTAACAAGACGTTGGAAAGGACACTCGAAATCCCACACTTTGCGCCTCTGTAATTTTGGAAGTATACAAGATGTAGATCATCATCTTTTCGTATGTTCCTACCTCAGGTGGTCCTTTCAGTATGACAATTTTTAAATGTATAAATCAACGTAAGGTTAAGGACCTTGTTGATTTGACATAGAATGACTGTTGTCATTTTTTATTACCCGTGAAAGTCTTCTTATCATTCCGCGTGCATTTTTTCTCAGCTCCTTATTGTCAAAATCAGTTGTAAGAGGGGTTCAAGAGGCCCAAACCCACCTACTTCAACGATAGCTTACCCGAGGGGGGCTGCCAGGCCCAGCATATCTTGTTTATTTTTTCAACTCTGAATATTTTTATTAAAAATTGAAAATAATTGACATTGTTCCCTTTGGTGTTCCCAAAGATTATGTACAGTATTACTGTTGTTTATTGAGTCATAAAGGAAGGCAATATTTACGTGGAGGGCCTACGTGCCTTCCCCCCCTCGGTCGAGTAAGTTTCTTGCACTGAAAGCTATTATATTACTATTAACTAACAAATTCTCTAGCTTTCTTAAACCCGAAGGTTCATGGCTGCAGCAACACAGGCCTTCCATCTGTCCCTATCCTGAGCAAGATCTATATACTCTTTTCCATCCCTACCGATCTCTTTTAGGTCCAGATTATCTTACTATTATTATCATCATACTATATTTTAATAATATGATTATAATTATAACACAATTGCGTTCTAATTTATATTATATACAATTTCAAATAATACGAATAGTATTGCAATAATTAAAACAATAATAGATAATATAAATTATGTGAATTCTAGGAACTAGACGTGTTGGTGTATCTGGAAATTGATGTGCTCAGCATTATTTAATTATTATACGTATGTACAGGGTTATTAAAAAAGAAAGAGCAGATTTCAAATGTCTATTTCTCACGAACTATAAAAGATAGAAACACGTGCCATACATTAATGGATAGAGCAAGGTTTAAAGTTTATAATGCTGCCTATTAGTTCCATTCAATACACATCGAATTGTTGTAGCTATCAATTGAATAACTAGGGACCAGTTAATTCGTGTGTGGCAAGAAATGGAGAGCCGTTTTGATGTTTGTCGGGCAACACGTGGTGCTCATGTTGAGTGCATGCATTAAAACTTTCAACAATAAAACGTTTAGCCTTCCTCTATCCATTGATGTATGGCACGTGTTTTTTTCTTTTAAAATTCGTGAGAAATAAACATGTGAAGTATGCTCTTTCTCTTTGGATAACCCTGTATAGTAACATTAACTTGAAATGTAATGTTACTATCAATATATTATTCCACGTCGTGCAATTATATTGTGCTCAACACTTTATTAAACTTCTACTATTATTATTATTATTTCTAAAGAGATTTTGTAAATATGCATAAGTGAAAACATTTTTGTTTCTTCGTGATATTTCTCTCAACGATTTCCTCTATTCAACATCCATACTGGTCTTCGTGTTCATACAGGTAAAGTCAAACACGTCCGAATAGCTTCCTGCGTGCAGAAATAAACTGCACTACAAACCTAATCTCGTCGAATGAAGAGGATCAAGCGCTGGAAGAAAACTCTGGAGATGGAGAAAAGAAACGAAGAAGCAATGTGCGTAATTGATTGGTTAAGAGTCACTCGTTTGAAGTGTGTTTTGAATGCGTCTGTAAACTTCGTTCATCTTCCGGATGAGAGGCGAATGGAGAGTCCTCTACCGAGAGAGAGGGAGAAGCAAAATCAAGTGGATCTTTTTGACTTCGCGAGCTCTTTTTTTTTTCTCTTCTTCTCCAAAGCCGAGAGGAGAGATAGAAAAGAGAACGAGTGCTATTCACTTTTCTCCAGGGACAACTATTTACTCTCGCTGACCAGGTTTTCTGACGACAACTACACACAGGGGAACACGCTGCACCGATAGCGTTAATCAAGGTTAAGTTCTTTCACCCTTTTTCCAGCAGATGGCAGCATGAATTCTTTATTTCGACTTTCTAGCTAGGAAAGATAGGACAAGAAATCGTGTTACTCTCCGTATGAAACTGAGGTACCTACAATTAATTTACCTTGCTTGCTCGGTCGCCTTTGGTCTAACCTGTTAGCTTTCCCGCGCTAGCGATCGTTCGACAGTTTCTATGGCAGTAAACCATATTAGTGTGACGTCACTGAGTAAGATTGAGTCCAAACAAGCCACGTGGTGTTTCTCTACGCGATTGCGTTGAAAATCCAATGCAAGACCCGCTGTGGTTCTGATCTAAATTTAAACTGTAGGTACAGTCTCTATTAGGCTTTTCAATAATTCAAATAATTCCAACGCAAGGAGAAATTATTAAAGTTGTAAAAGCAGTGTATCGTACCGGATGGCCAGAATTAAAGTTACCCAACACAGAGCTGTAGCCTGTTTGATTCGGAAATTTGGTGAATCCACTATGTAGACCATGGGAAAGAGGATGGCGATAAAAAGTAGTTCAATTTCCCGCAACCAGGTTGAAATGTGGCGCTGTACTTCCATGATGGGTTGTAATAATGACGTAAACTGCTCCAATTGGTTATGGATTTGCCTTTACCTTGCAACCTTGCAATAAACGAGAGATTATTTTCTCGCAACTTCCAGCCACTAACAAATGTCTTTCTAATTAATAACCCAGCTAACTTAACGTGAGTGCTGAACAAAAGTTCGGAAGTGATCACCATGCAATTAAATAAGAAAGAACGTGCATTGCTGGTGAAGTTGTTTTATCAGAAAGGTAGTTACAGTGCAACGGCACTGCGAAATTATTGATCACTGCTGTACTGGCAGAAACCAACAATAAAGATTTGTGCTCCTGACATGTTTTTCAATATTCATTATTACAGCACCACATTTCAAATTGGTGGCGAAAAATTGAACTTTTTTTGTCCACCCTCTTCCCCATGGTCTGCATGTTTAAACAGGTTACAGAGCGCTCTGAGTTGGGTAACTTTAATTCTGTCCAAGCGGTACATCAATTTCGGATAATATTTCTATATTGCAGTGCTGCAGGAAGAGCATTTTGCTCGAACGCCAGATAGTTCCCAAGGACGACGCTAGATAGCATACGGAATTGAGAGCTTCTTCGCTGGAGCGAATAACGCCCTAACAGGCAAAACGAGCGGTATACACACGAAGCCCAGTAGTACACGTGTAACCGTAATTTGTCTGTGGTACTGGACCCCCAAATATGGATCGTGAAGAGAAAGACGCAGTGAAATTGACATTTGAGTGAACATAGTCATCATCGCCATGTTAAAATGT
Organism: Lepisma saccharinum; assembly: GCF_977018435.1. Classification (NCBI taxonomy): domain Eukaryota; kingdom Metazoa; phylum Arthropoda; class Insecta; order Zygentoma; family Lepismatidae; genus Lepisma; species Lepisma saccharinum. The sequence goes on along the minus strand of NC_139247.1, from coordinate 1,884,605 downwards.
AGTTTAGTCTATCTTACTCATGCAGTGATGTATAAAAGTGAAATAGTTGATTGTGGACTGAAACTGCAAGGATGGATATTTTACAAATATGTCGTCCACGATTATCGTGAGATTAAAATGAAATTTCATTGTATACGCTCGAGGGCGGGAGACTCGAACGAGGACGAGCGAGCGAAAGTGGTTCCATACAGTACTGTCAACTACGTATTAACATGTAACATACACTAGGGTCGCTTATTTACGTACCTGTAAGTTAACTGTGGCGAAAGGTAAGAGGACAGAAAGCTGAAAGCGTCAAAGTAATGTAGAAACTAGAGTGCTGCATCGAGGCTTTTTTGCTCCATCGTCTAATAGTTCGCACGGATGACGCTAGATGGCTTACGGAATGGACTGATTCTTTGCTCGAGCGAATAACGCTCGAACATTCAAATGATCGGTATACGCTCGAAGCCCAGTAGTTCACGTAAAACCTTACTTTGTCTATGGTAGTGGGCCTTCAATACTTCCTGAAGTTAAACACACAGTGAAATTGAAACTAAAGTGAACATTAAAACATGACCCAAGCATGTGAGCAAAGCGCGTACAAATATAATGAAAAGGTCACCTATTGAGAGGATGACTGCGGTCTACAATGCTATAGAGAAAGAAAAGCAAAGCATAGATTTTTTTTACAATGTCATATTCCAAATTCAAGAAAGCAGTTATGAATACATTAGCTAGAAAACAGAACACTGTTTCGTGATTCTAAAAAAGGTATAAGCACTATTAAAATTATGTAGCACTTTTCTGACATTTAACCTCAATTATTATGGCCTATTCTTATGATGGATGGAAATATCTTATGAAACTCTACAGTATTGTTATTCTATGTATTGTATAAGCAATTGTACTATTATGATATGGAGTCTGTAAATTGGTATAAACCTGTTGAGTTCAATAATAAATAAATAAATTAATAGTCATCATCTCCGAGATAAATTGTAATTTAGTCTATTTTACCAATACATAGCATTATATGAAAATGAATAGATGATTATGGGCTGAAACTACCAGCATGAAATTTACACATGTATTTGTAGGATTTTTTTCACATTGAAATGATATTTCATGTTTTACAGGTATATATTCGAGCAAATCACGCTCGAGCGCTGGAGATTCGATCTACGTAGTTTGAGGGAGGGGAAGTGTTCCAATGCAGTACTCTAGTAGAAACTATCTGTTTTTAATTAAAGGAAGCATCGCAGCATTCTCATGGAGTGCATCAGGAAAAAAATAAGAAGTAATGTCGAGCTGATACGAACACCAATGTAGGTTGTAATTTATTTCTCGATACCAGCCCATACTTTTGCGGCATTGTACCTTTTGCACGGTGCCTTGCGACATTATCACAGTGACTAATTATCCTTCAAATGATACAATCCGTTCAATCATGTTGCACCAACATTGCTTGAAAAACTGTATTTTGTGATTATATAACGTGTATTTAATACAGGGTGTACACAAAGTTTGTGACACATTTCAGTGTTTAATAATATCAGCCTAGTCGTAGGCACAAACGAAGTATTGGTATTAAACGACAGAAAAACTCAAAACGTTTCTATCTTTCTTTTCATATCACAAGTGAGTCTGTAGACAACGCTACCAGGGAAATTTTACTGGAGGAACATATAGATTCTACAGGAGAATGCTCAAACTATGTGCCGGTTTCTGGAAACAAAATCAGTGACACAAAAGCAGATAAACTTCAGAACAGATTACCTGAATGTCCTCCTTCTAGAAACAGTATCCCTCGCTGAAGAAAAAGGGTTTTATAAACTGGGAGAGTCTTTGATAGGAAGCACCCAGGATGTCCCAGCACAAGCAATGAAGATGAATGCGTCAAATTTCTTGACCCCCGAGGCCAACCGACACAATCCCATAGGTTTCTTTCTCTGGGAACATGTGACAGAAACTGTTGACAGTAATGACAAAAGCTATGATGAACTGGAAATCAGAATAAGCAACGCGATAGCCACTGTGGATATTGACATACTGTCCCGAACGTGAGAAGAAATTGTGTTGACATTCTCCGTGTGAGAAAAAGAGCATACAGGGTGGGAAATAACCTTTTGCTAGGGGTCTGCAGGAAAAAGTAACAACAATTAAGAAATTTTGGTAATACCAAATGTTTACTACGACAATTGTGGTTACGCAGTTGAGTCCTTGATGATAGTGGAACGCGGACCGGACCGCTATTCCCGGCCAACACTCCTTGCACATCTGGAACAAGTCCTCCGTGACATGGAATGGAATACGGACTGTTCGCGAATCTTCTGAGCTCCTACCCTGATCGTCTTCGTGCTGTGAGAGAAGCAAGCGGCGGACATACTAACTTTTAATTTTGTTTTTGTAACCACAATTGTCGTAGTAAACATTTGGTATTACCATAATTTCTTAATTGTTGTTACTTTTTACTGTGGACCCCTAGCAAAAGGTTATTTCCCACCCTGTATATTGAAATATACTGATACAAGAGATAAAACTTTTTTAGAGCCATGGTCCTCCCCGATGGCGCAGTCTTAACATCGTGGCCTTGTTATCAAGAGGTCCCTGGTTCGATATCCGGTTGAGGTATACAGTGATTCGGATCCCACTTTAAACTGCGTCTGTGCATAAAGTGGACTTAAAGCAAAGACTCAACGCAACTCAAGAAGCTATGGTGACCATGGATCATTGACTGCTCACCTCGTCTCTCTAACTTCATCACTGATGAACCGGACGCGAAAGTCAGATAGACGTTCCGGAAAAGAAAAATCTTCGGTTCACCACTTTCCCTCGGAAGTCGGTGCGGGGAGATTGAAAGCTTTCATAATTGCTGCAGAAAATTCCTCCGGATTCTTCCGAAATCTCCGCCACCCCCTTCCCCTCCAGCGAACCGCCCTCATTGATCCCCGCCAGTTCATTTCCTCCGCAGCTGTTAATTCGGGGACACGCTTAAAGTTGAGGGAAGCTGCGGTAATGGACGCCTCCTCCTTGTCTAAGTTCCTCTCCCTTCCACCATAAAAATGTTGGCGCCACTCTCGCTAGAGTTCCGAGGCATTAGCGGAATGTGAATTTTTCTCTCTGGATCATCTGTTGCGGCCGAAGGCAGTGTTGCCCAAGAATCCAACCACGCTCTGGTGTTAGATTTTAATTGTAATTCGTTTTTAATAACTGCCATGAGCACAGTGCGCTACGATGTTAGGTGTTCCGAGTTCGAATCCCGCACTGGGCACGGGTGTCCCTTCATCAGTTTCATCGTATCCTCGTAGTCGCTATTAGCTAAAGGTAGCAGAAAAACGACGCTAAATAACAAAAATCAAACAAATCTTTTAACCTTCGAAGCACAATGGAGTCCATTTAGACTTTGTATCCTACAAAGAATTGAAGACTAAAATTGGTAAACGCTGTAAGTGCCACAATAATTCAAACACCGTTTTCCACGTTAAACTGTGAAATGTGGCATGCTTTATAATGTGGTAAACGTGAAATGTGGCTGGTAGCCCTCTAAAGTAGTTCAAAGGGCGTGTAAAGAGGTCACTAGTGTGCACGTTCTTACGGGCTGATGTGCTGAACGATGCGATTTCCCAACACTTTCGCTTTTGGCACTTACCACTTTTATTCCTCAATAATGAAATATTAATGTTTAAGTTTAGTATTGTGGAACATTAAACTTTCTGACATCTTCAACTGGATATTCATGCACAATTGTGACTGTCATTCCTTACATAGCACTCGCAATTTTATGGTAATGATAAACATTTTGGAAAAGAAGAAGAACAATATGTCATTATCACTTTCACTTTTTCATAATGTAATATTATGGGAAATAGTGGAACTTGCGAAAACTCGTAAGTTGATATCTGTGTTTTATTTAACAAAGCATTTATAGACTTTCTGCTTGTTGCTAATGTAGAACCCAACCTCAACACACTTTGCAGCCAATTTTACAATTTTACAATTTATTTGTACAATGTCAGTTATCTAATTTTCCCCTTACGAAAATGAAAATGATTAACATTAAAATGTTCATATTCATTTTTACGTACCTTCAGTTTCATTTTACAATTAGGTTTAATAAAATTTAATAAAAAGAAATCCCTCGTATCTCGCTGACACTTTGTCACGGAACAATAACAAACAAATATATAGAACAGCTTTGAGCCACACAAGAAAAACATAAAATTTAAATGTAAATACGTCATTTTTCATGATAATAATTATTGCAAATTGCAACTATGTGCAGCCAGTGCCGGCGATTAGGGTGAGGTGTGGGGTGGGGGATAGTTGCCCCCATTTTTGGCCACTTTTGCCCCCGCACTATGCGAAACCTTATCTACCAATAGAAAGTAAGTGGCCTTGCTCCCTCCTCAGTATTGAAAGCCAATGGTGACTACTGTGTGCAGCGCAGTTATATTTTCAAAATTGAATGACCATATTGCGCTAATTAGCTTAACTACATGTGTAACCGTTAATAATTCAAATAGGTCAAGGCCATTTGACTCTGTTAGGCCTTAATTTATCCACTCCATTTATATCGACATCTCCATTTTAAATTCTCAGTATTGAAAACTCAGGAGGGAAATCCCCCTGCCGTATATTAATGAGACTCGGACACTGAACGCACCTTAATGCCTAATATAAATACACGTCTGGAGTAGATTGAGTAACGGCATGCATTATCGGGAACAAATTTTCGCCGAGAGGCGTCGGGACGAGACAACCCAATCGATGAATGGATTTACAATATCGATTCTCCATTAACTTAGAAGGGAAGTTTAAATTAATTTTTTCCCGCCCTAATGGAAGCGAACAAAGAAGTTTCTGAGCCTATTAAAGTGAAGGGATCACGGGGGGATTCTGCACATCTTGCAATAAGGATGTTAAACTCGTTTAAATTTCATGTCTAATATGTTCAGCTGTTACAGGAACTTTCTCGTAAATCGAAATTTACGCTTAGGTTCTTCAAACAGTGGTTTTGTGACAGGCAATATATATGATTAGCGGTTTTAAACGCTATCAGTGACTTTTTCCATAATTCAATACAAAAAGTGGTTGCAAATATTATTGATGTCTTGAAAATTACACCTTACACTTGTAAAATGTTCTTCTTTGCTGAAGAAAGTTATATTTACACCTTACTGCACATATAATAGATCACTATAGCCGGCCCCCGTGGAGGAGTGGTTAGCATATCGCTCTAAGAAGCCAGGGGTTCCGGGTTCGAATCCCGGTCTGGGCAGGGATGTTCGTGAGTGTCCATTCATCAATTTCATCATGTCATCAGTCATCCCCATCTTCGCAATTGGCCAAAAGTGGCACAAAAAGAGAAGTAAAATAAACTAACTCAATCAATCAAATAATCATTGATTCAGTTATGTCTTTGTGGTGTGTTACCTACAGGAGTGCATTAAGATACTAACAATCTGATTTAGTTTGTGAACAGAACGAGACACGTGATAACTATGGCTCGCCTGATGAGACGGCAAATATTACAGAACGTTGGCTTACCTTACATATCAAATATATTTCCCAAATTGGGGCCTCCCCGATGGCGCAGTGGTAGCGTCGTGGCCTTGTTATAACAATATTATAATTATCAAGGAGTTAAGGGGAGGAGATACAGTTACGCACCAATTGTGAACGTATTTCAACATCGCCCGAATTGGCACTGCTACTAAAATAAAACCTGGGTGTATCCAAGAGTATGGATTTCTCTCCATGTTGCAAGAGGAACCGTTTTTCTATGTTGATTATTAAGCTGGTACACGATGTTTGAAAAATATGATGAATAAGAATTTTCGGAATCCCATGTATTCCTTATGCAGAATCAACTTCCACATCAAGTTACGGCTAATCAAATGGAAGTTTCGACTTTTCCGCTGATGAAATTCATCTTCAAACTGCCCTCTTCCCGTTGACATCTTTTTGTATTCCATCGGAAGTTTTATATTCGCAAGGGAACGAATCAAATCATACTCCCATATGATCAATGCTTTTCTCTTTACCTCCTGGCAGTGTTGCCAAACCTGATGCCATAAAAGAACTAAATTTTGCCTTAAATGGAGTTAAAACTAACTTTCATGGAGCTAGATTTACGAAAGCTGGATAAAGTGCCTCCTAGGATAATGTTAGTTGTCAAAGGGGTGGGGGCGCTGCTATTATCGCTAACTCTAAATTGATGACAATTTATTCTTAGTTTTCAACATCTAGATCCGGCAGCATCGCCCATCTCAATAATTATTGATTATTATAATACACCGATGGTGGTTTGAAATCTAAAATAAAGAATTCCCTGATAACAATATTATGTTAATTTCACGTCAAACACGGAGCTAGAAAGAAGTAGCTGGGAAGATAAGAGGGGTGTGGGATGACGCAGCCATTATAACAATATCACGTCACGTGCAAAATGTATACTTATGGCAAAAGTTGGTCTATGTGGGCCGGAACCAGTGATGGCATCATAGTGGGGCACGGGGGTGGGCGTCCCAGTTCACATCCGAACAAGTGCGCGAAAGAGGCAGATCTGGCTCCAAGAGAGCTGAGTTGGCACACTGCCACGGACGGAAGAGCCCGTGGAGACTGTATCGCATGCCCTTAAGCGTTCAATACCCGGTGGAGGCACATAGTGGATCGGATCCTACTTTAGACTATAGGTCCAGTCCCGATTAGCCTTACTGTGCATAAAGTGGACTCAAAACAACAACAACAACATATTTGCCAAATTTCATTCAGTCAATTCCATTCGCATGCGAAATATTGAAATTATTTAGCCGTCCTACAATATGGCGCCGTTACTCACCGTGACAATGATCAGCAGAAAAATTAACATGTAATTGATGTTACTAGTGTTATAAGAAAGATACGTATACAGGGTGACTGGTAATTAGGTGTATTCCCTGAAAGGGGTTAAAGTAGAGACAATTTGCAATATATTTGACCATATGATACCCCGTCCGAAAATTAGTAGTTTTCGAGATAATCGAATTTCTTTTGTTTCTTTAAGAAATGACAATTTTCCCCATAAAAAGATGAATTGAGAAAAAACTGCTCATTGTATGGAACTTATTTCAGCGTTTGCTGATAGCTAACAAATAAATGGTTAGTTGAAAAAAAAGTTTTTCCCAAATAACAATCACATGTAAGTAACGGGTGGGTCTAAACTTACAAGTGATGATAAAAAATTGCACTCTTAGTTTACTTGGCAACGTATTAATAAAAAAAATGGTATGACACGAAGCGTACAAATTACGTAAATTACTTCCTTGATTCATCAGCTATCCAACAAGGTACAAATGTTGCTGACATTCACATTTGTGTACAAGAAATAACACTTGATTCATCTTCATGTGAATGGAATCAATGAACAATACAATTAAAGAACATTACACGTCTTGCTCAAAGTGGGCACCTCCGTTACGAATGCAGGCACGCAGGTTTTTACGGGTCATTTGGTCTCGTAACTCGTGATGTGATTGTGGCCTTGACGTGTTGACCAGCTGTTAAGATCCTCTCCCTGAGCTCTTCTTGCGAGTTTACCGGTGCCTTGTCATGTGGCTCCAAATGTAAAAGTCGCAAGGCGACAAATCGGGGGATCGAGCCGGCCAGGGAATCGGTCCGCCTCGGCCAATCCATTTCTTTGGGTAATTTTCATCCAGCCACTGTCGCACGCCCAGGCAGAAGTATGGATGGGCGTAATCAACAATCATTTCATCGAGCCATTTTTCCTGCCCCAAATCTTAAATGGCATCACTTATGAACATTTTTTGTGGAACAGGATGGCAATGTTGTTGGAGGATGTGCCTCTAGCTACAAGACGTGACATGATTTACCAGCATGATGACTGCCCAGCTCGATCCCCCGATCAATTTGATGCCTTGCGACTTTTACATTTGGAGCCACATGACAAGGCACCGGTAAACTCGCAAGAAGAGCTCAGGGAGAGGATCTTAACAGCTGGTCAACACGTCAAGGCCACCATCACATCACGAGTTACGAGACCAAATGACCCGTAAAAACCTGCGTGCCTGCATTCGTAACGGAGGTGCCCACTTTGAGCAAGACGTGTAATGTTCTTTCTTTAATTGTATTGTTCATTGATTCCATTTACATGAAGATGAATCAAGTGTTATTTCTTGTACACAAATGTGAATGTCAGCAACATTTGTACCTTGTTGGATAGCTGATGAATCAAGGAAGTAATTTACGTAATTTGTACGGTTCGTGTCATTCCATTTTTTTTTATTAATACGTTGCCAAGTAAACTAAGAGTGCAATTTTTTATCATCACTTGTAAGTTTAGACCCACCCGTTACTTACATGTGATTGTTATTTGGGAAAAACTTTTTTTTCAACTAACAACTTATTTGTTAGCTATCAGCAAACGCTGAAATAAGTTCCATACAATGAGCAGTTTTTTCTCAATTCAACTTTTTATGTGAAAAATTGTCATTTTTTTCAAAAACAATTGAAACTCGATTATCTCGAAAACTATTAATTTTCCGACGGGGTATCATATGGTCAAATTTATTGCAAATTGTCTCTACTTTAACCCCTTTCAGGGAATACATCTAATTACCAGTCACCCTGTATATCAAACACCAAGCTATTGGCAATTAGTTCCTTTGTTTCGTGAAGACTTGAATTTATCCGCCATTTTTCAGTATGGCGTACTTAGCGGCAGGTTGATCACCGTGGACTTTTTACATGTTGTAATTAATGTTACAAAGATGTTATATACCATTTTCTAGCTTGTTATGAATTAGTTCCTTTATTTCGAAATAAATCGTCTAAAGTTGCACTATGAATATATAAATAAATAAAGCCACTTACTTCTTTTCTAACTATGTCCTTGCTTGGTTACTTTAGTATTTCGTTCAACCGAAACAGTAAAAATTAGGGTCGAGCTGGTGTACCGGAATCAGCCGATACCAGTGGTTTGCATTAATCTACCGAAACCAGCCGCTATTTTCCCGGCATATTGGTCTTTCGTCGGGTCTGTGAAAATGTCACGGGACATTTTCGCGGAATCTAAATATCCTTGAAATTATGCAATATTCAAACTTTTCTTTTCTCTTGCACCAATTGTGCACGAAAAAAACTGCATTTTGTGATTACATGATATATTTTTAAAATTCTGCTGTACTTCTTGAATATTGTAAAGCAAATTTCTTGTAAATTGATGAACATAGCCTAATTGGATAAGAATATTTACACACCAATATTGATAAACAATTGGAACAAATTTTGATTTTTCCAAATTTCAAGTATCGCTATCGGTGGGAATTGGTAAGAGTATCTGTATCGGTATCGATAGGAAACGGTATTGATATGAATCGGTATCGGTAGGAATCGGGAAGAGTATCGGTATCGGTAGGAATCTGTGTTGGTAGGAATCGGCATCGGTAAGAGTATCGGTATCGGTATCGAGAGGAATCGGTATCGATATGAATCGGTATCGGTAGGAATCGGGAAGAGTATCGGCATCGGTATCGGTAGGAATCTGTGTTGGTAGGAATCGGCATCGGTAAGGGTATCGGTATCGGTATCGATATGAAACGGTATCGATATGAATCGGTATCGGTAGGAATCGGGAAGAGTATCGGTATCGGTAGGAATCTGTGTTGGTAGGAATCGGCATCGGTAAGAGTATCGGTATCGGTATCGAAAGGAAACGGTATCGACATGAATCGGTATCGGTAGGAATCGGGAAGAGTATCGGCATCGGTATCGGTAGGAATCTGTGTTGGTAGGAATCGGCATCGGTAAGGGTATCGGTATCGGTATCGATAGGAAACGGTATCGATATGAATCGGTATCGGTAGTAATCGGGAAGAGTATCAGCATCGGTATGGGTAGGAATCTGTGTTGGTAGGAATCGGCATCGGTAAGGGTATCGGTATCGTTATCGATAGGAAACGGTATCGATTTGAATCGGTATCGGTAGGAATCGAGAAGAGTATCGGCATCGGTATCGGTAGGAATCTGTGTTGGTAGGAATCGGCATCGGTAAGAGTATCGGTATCGGTATCGGTAGGAATCGGGAAGAGTATCGGCATCTGTATCGGTAGGAATCTGTGTTGGTAGGAATCGGCATCGGTAAGGGTATCGGTATCGGTATCAATAGGAAACTGTATAGATATGAATCGGTATCGGTAGGAATCGGGAAGAGTATCGGCATCGGTATCGGTAGGAACCGGTACCGATGGGAATCGGTAGGAATTGGGAAGGGTATCGGTATCGGTATGGGCAGGAATCGGTAAGAGTATCGGTATCGGTTCAAAGTTGTGTCGGGTCAGCACTAGTAAAAATGGTCTCAATAGTTACGAGCACATCTCAAATAAATGATTCCTTTGTATCTATGGATCCACCATGAGACTCTCTTACATATAAACGTGACAAACTCCATCGAGAGAGAATTCCAACAAATTGGTATTAATGTAGTCAAGGGTTACAAATAGAGTGTATATATAGAGGAGAGAGAGGTCTGCACAGATCGTATCCCACTTGATCCCCTGAGCGATCTCTTCTCAATCCTCCCCACCTCCCTCAACACCCCCACCCTTTATCATGACCGTTCGGTATCGCTTGTTTCTAAATCTGATTAAAAATAATGGCCTGCTGCTCCCACGTGTCACAGCAACCTATGTTTGAAACACCCACACACGCCCGACCACAAATCATGGATTATGTCAACTTATGCATATAACGGCGCGTCATAAATCATACGGTAAACCGAACCAATCCCTGATGTTCGTCACTCGGATTGTCTCTTTACGGTAAGCTACGGTAAATCTTCAGCAACTCTGATTCGCCAGATTCGGATTACTTCAAGCAGTTTATTTTCGTTTAGAATGTTCTGACCAGGACATCCTTTATACCAAGTGGTCTTAAGTGAAGTTATCGCATACAGAGCCCTCTGAAGACCGTTTGAAACTTGGTATAGAGGCTATGGAGCCCATTGAGAAGCGAATGCTGATAAAAAAACGTAGTTCAAATTTTCACCACCAGGTGGAAATGTGGCGCCCAGAATTAAGTATCATCTACGTAGAGGCGTCTGGAGTCCATTCTAAGCATCCGATTGAAGTGCAACTTTGATTAGAGGCTATGAAGACCATGAGGAAGAGAATATCGACGAAATGTAATTCACATTTTCACCGCCAGTTGGAAATGTGGCGCTGAGAATTGCATTTTCCCGTACTGAGAACCCTCTGGAGCTTGTTTGAAGCAAAGAATTGCGGTGAATGTTGGTATAGAGGTAATGGAGACATTGGGAAGCAAATGTTAATGGAAAAAAGTTCAAATCTTCACCACCAGGTGAAAATGTGGAAGTAGTTTGACATGCAAAACTTTATTTTAAGTTTATCTCTGTACAGCTGTGCACGCCGTCAACGTGAATGGCTCTTTGGAAGCGTAAGACAGCTTGCTCAATGGTCACATGAAGATGCGTTTTCAGAGATGTTCTGCACTGTGCACTATATTTGAGCGCCACACTTCCACCTGGTGGTGAAAATTTGAACTATTTTATTTCGTCAGCATTCTCGTCCCCATTGTCTTCATAGACTCTGTACCAAGTTTTAACGGATTCCATTGCTTCGAACAGGCTGCAGATGGCTCTGAGGAGGGCAGTTTTACTAATGACCACCTAGTAAATGCTGAGACCACGCACTAACAAAATTAGTTCTTATGCGTCTAGTTCTTTACCTACTTCCCAAAGCCGTCTTGGGGAGTAAGGGTTCACCGTTCGTGAAAGCATCCCATCCCTTCCACGTAGTACACCCTGGACTGCATTTTGCAGACTAGCGAGGGTCTGGCGTCTGGATTCATGGCCAGTAGAATGCTATTCATCCACATCTTCGCGATTAGCCAAAGGAGGCAGAAAGGTGAAGAAAAATAAACTAAATCGATCAATCAAAAAATGGAAAATTGTCTTAACTTCTGGGCTCTAGTTAAGACAGCTAATAATTGTAAAACAGGCGGAAAACCTCGGATACAGAAATAGAAAATGTGACTATTAATGTAATTCTGCTTAATGGTTCCAAAAATACTTAATTTTGTATTTATGTTAAGAAACCTTAAGCTGGTGTCTTACTTTCATATATAGAGAGATCTTCTTTATAAGACTTTTCTGAATAAAAGCCTTTTGCAATGAAAAATAAAAATAACTTTTCAAACAGTAGGAATTTATCATCTTCAAGTCCACTCTATATCCTTCTCTACGGCGCTGTGCTTTGGACTCCGATCGTGGGACGACATGGGTTCGAGTCCGCCTGGGTTCAGTGTCTGGGGTCTCGGCTTGTGTATAGGACCTGTGTCAACCCACCTGAGGAAGTTGGGGAGCTACGAGTGAGTAGAGTATCCCTGTCTGGGAAATCTCCTATAACGGTCGAGGGTTCGACGTGCTGACCCCAAGTCATCCCATTACCGGTTGAAGATCTCAACGCCTCTAGGTAGGTTTGTGGGAGGGAGACTGGCAGTCGGGAGATAAGCCAAGGCCTTTTCGGTGTTGTAGAGCCACGAGTTATGTTATGCTACAAGAGCTAATCGGGACTGTGGCTACATTTTTAAAGTGCCTCCACCAGGTATGGAACCTGGTACCCTTTGAAAACAAGGTGTGGTTGTTACCACCACGCCATGTGCCTAAATTTCTATGGTGATTGGCTGTTCAGGACACTGGGCATATCCATACGGGAAGCCGAACTGAACTGAACGTTCTATAGTTTCTGGTTTTAGGTCAACTTTATGCCTTGCAGGCTATAGGGTACTCTACCTACAGTTTGGAATGGGATTCCGAACCACTATGTGCTTCCAACGGGTATGGAACCCGGAATCCCTTGTCTACAAGACGATGACGTTACTACTACGCCATGCTTCTAGAACGTCCACGACTATGAAGTACTTTGGAAAAAATGAAAAATAAAATCTACTTTAAATTCTAACATTTCTTATAAGACATTTTTAAGATTTCTTATATTTCTTGAAATGTATTCTGTCCTAATATAAATATAAACAATGCTTGACATTTCGAACAAGTAAGAAAGCAAGAAATTATTCTCAAAATCTATAAGAACGAATTTTTTTCAGAGCAAAATTCCTCATGTTGAAATAACTGGAAAAGAACCGGAGTGAAATAATTAAAAATTTTCAACAGATGAGAAATAAGTAACATACGTAAGCAATTTCCCAGGTCGAAAAATAAACATTTAATAAAGAATTGGGTCAAGTCAGAAATATCTCCGCGTTCCCAACAAATGAAAAAAATGACAAAATGTTACTTTCTTCATTTTTCATACCATCCACTATTAATACCAACAAGCAAGAGGCAGGCAGCTGCCTTGGATAACTGGTTACACAGAGGTCCCAAATTCGAACTCTGGTTAAGGCATGGATTGATCGTTGTGTTTGTCCCATCGTTCACTTCAACGGTTCATCTCTCATCCTCATTGTCGCCGTGGTGCAGTGATTAGCACAGCGGGCTACGGCGTCAGGGGTAAGTGGTTCGAATCCTGGCCTACACATGGCTACTCTTTGTGACCGTCCCTTCATCAATTACATCATGTCATCACTCATTCTCATCTTAACGATTAGCCAAAAGATGCAGAAAAGTGAACTAAAATAAACCAAAGCAATCGATCAATAAACAATCGTCGTGGTTAAGCCAAGAGGTGGAAAAGAAACAGAGAATAACAGAATGGAAGGGTGTCAAGAACAACCGCGAAATGGATTAGAAGCGCGAAAGGTACAGCAGCGACAAGGATTAATCACCAAACCATAATTCAAAATAAATAATAAATAAACCATAAATCAAAATCTAATTATTGATAAAAACTTGTATG